>NC_092707.1:320224385-320527415 GCF_047496885.1 Scyliorhinus torazame | reverse complement strand
CTCCTCCCCCGGCACGCCCCCCCCCCCCCATCACCCTCCCTGGCACGGACCCCATCCTCCTCCCCGGCACGGCCTCCCCCATCCCCCTCCCTGGCACGGACCCCATCCTCCTCCCCGGCACGGCCCCCCACCGCCCTCCCCGGCACGGACCCCAACCTCCTCCCCGGCACGGGTCCCCCATCGTCTTCCCCGGGCACGGGCCCCCCATCCTCCTCCCCGGCACGGACCCCCCATCCTCCTCCCCGGCACGGGCCCCCCATCCTCCTCCCCGGCACGGGCCCCCCCATCCTCCTCCCTGGCACGGCCTACCCCATCCCCCTCTCCGGCACGGACCCCATGCTCCTCACCGGCACGGCCCCCCCCATGCTCCTCCCCGGCACGGCCCCCCCCCATCCCCCTCCCCGGCACGGGCCCCCCCATCTTCCTCCCCGGCACGCTCCCCATCCTCCACCCCGGCACGGACCCCCCCCCATCCTCCTCCCCGGCACGGGCCCCCCATCCTCCTCCCCGGCACGGGCCCCCATCCTCCTCCCCCGGCACGGGCCCCCCCATGCTCCTCACCGGCACGGCCCCCCCCCCATCCTCCTCCCCGGCACGGCCCCCCCCCCATCCCCCTCCCCGGCACGGGCCCCCCATCCTCCTCGCCGGCACGGGCCCCCCATCCTCCTCCCCGGCACGGGCCCCCCCATGCTACTCACCGGCACGGCCCCCCCCCCCATCCTCCTCCCCGGCATGGGCCCCCCATCCTCCCTCCCCAGCACGGGCCCTCCATCCTCCTCCCCGGCACGGGCCCCCCCATCCTCCTCCCTGGCACGGGCCCCCCATCCTCCTCCCGGCACGGGCCCCCCCCATCCTCCTCCCCCGGCACGGGCCCCCCATGCTCCTCACCGGCACGGCCCCCCCCCCCCCCCATCCTCCTCCCCGGCATGGGCCCCCCATCATCCTCCCCAGCACGGGCCCTCCATCCTCCTCCCCGGCACGGGCCCCCCATCCTCCTCCCTGGCACGGGCCCCCCATCCTCCTCCCCGGCACGGAGCCCCCATCCTCCTCCCCGGCACGGGGCCCCCCATCCTCCTCCCCGGCACGGGCCCCCCATCCTCCTCCCCGGCACGCCCTCCATCCTCCTCCCCGGCACGGGCCCCCCATCCTCCTCCCCGGCACGGGCCCCCATCCTCCTCCTCCCTGGCACGGCCTACCCCATCCCCCTCTCCGGCACGGACCCCATGCTCCTCACCGGCACGGCCCCCCCCATGCTCCTCCCCGGCACGGCCCCCCCCATCCGCCTCCCCGGCACGGGCCCCCCATCTTCCTCCCCGGCACGCACCCCATCCTCCTCCCCGGCACGGACCCCCCCCCATCCTCCTCTCCGGTACGGGCGCCCATCCTCCTCCCCGGCACGGGCCCCCCATCCTCCTCCCCGGCACGGGCCCCCCATCCTCCTCCCCGGCACGGGCCCCCCATGCTCCTCACCGGCACGGCCCCCCCCCCCATCCTCCTCCCCGGCACGGCCCCCCCCCCATCCCCCTCCCCGGCACGGGCCCCATCCTCCTCCCCGGCACGGGCCCCCCATCCTCCGATGCCGGCACGGGCCCCCCATGCTCCTCACCGGCACGGCCCCCCCCCCCATCCTCCTCCCCGGCATGGGCCCCCCATCCTCCTCCCCAGCACGGGCCCTCCATCCTCCTCCCCGGCACGGGCCCCCCATCCTCCTCCCTGGCACGGGCCCCCCATCCTCATCCCCGGCACGGGCCCCCCATCCTCCTACGGCACCCCCCCCCATCCTCCTCCCCGGCACGGCCCCCCCCCCATCCCCCTCCCCGGCACGGGCCCCCATCCTCCTCCCCGGCACGGGCCCCCCATCCTCCGATGCCGGGCACGGGCCCCCCATGCTCCTCACCGGCACGGCCCCCCCCCCCATCCTCCTCCCCGGCATGGGCCCCCCATCCTCCTCCCCAGCACGGGCCCTCCATCCTCCTCCCCGGCACGGGCCCCCTATCCTCCTCCCTGGCACGGGCCCCCCCATCCTCATCCCCGGCACGGGCCCCCCATCCTCCTCCCCGGCACGGGCCCCCCATGCTCCTCACCGGCACGGCCCCCCCCCCAATCTTCCTCCCCGGCATGGGCCCCCCATCTTCCTCCCCTCCTCCCCAGCACGGGCCCCCCATCCTCCTCCCTGGCACGGCCCCCCCCCCCCATCCTCCTCCCGGGCACGGGTCCCCCATCGTCTTCCCCGGCACGGGCCCCCCATCCTCCTCCCAGGCACGGACCCCCCCATCCTCCTCCCCGGCACGGGCCCCCCATCCTCCTCCCCCGGCACAGGCCCCCCATCCTCCTCCCCGGCACGCTCCCCATCCTCCTCCCCGGCACGGACCCCCCCCCCCATCCACCTCCCCGGCACGGGCCCCCCATCCTCCTCCCTGGCACGGCCTACCCCATCCCCCCTCCCCGGCACGGACCCCATGCTCCTCCCCGGCACGCCCCCCCCCCCATCACCCTCCCTGGCACGGACCCCATCCTCCTCCCCGGCACGGCCTCCCCCATCCCCCTCCCTGGCACGGACCCCATCCTCCTCCCCGGCACGGCCCCCCCACCGCCCTCCCCGGCACGGACCCCAACCTCCTCCCCGGCACGGGTCCCCCATCGTCTTCCCCGGCACGGGCCCCCCATCCTCCTCCCCGGCACGGACCCCCCATCCCCCTCCCCCGGCACGGGCCCCCATCCTCCTCCCCGGCACGGGCCCCCCATCCTCCGATGCCGGCACGGGCCCCCCATGCTCCTCACCGGCACGGCCCCCCCCCCCCATCCTCCTCCCCGGCATGGGCCCCCCATCCTCCTCCCCAGCACGGGCCCTCCATCCTCCTCCCCGGCACGGGCCCCCATCCTCCTCCCTGGCACGGGCCCCCCATCCTCATCCCCGGCACGGGCCCCCCATCCTCCTCACCGGCACGGCACCCCCCCCCATCCTCCTCCCCGGCACGGCCCCCCCCCATCCCCCTCCCCGGCACGGGCCCCCCATCCTCCTCCCCGGCACGGGCCCCCCATCCTCCGATGCCGGCACGGGCCCCCCATGCTCCTCACCGGCACGGCCCCCCCCCCCATCCTCCTCCCCGGCATGGGCCCCCATCCTCCTCCCCAGCACGGGCCCTCCATCCTCCTCCCCGGCACGGGCCCCCCATCCTCCTCCCTGGCACGGGCCCCCCATCCTCATCCCCGGCACGGGCCCCCCATCCTCCTCCCCGGCACGGGCCCCCCATGCTCCTCACCGGCACGGCCCCCCCCCCAATCCTCCTCCCCGGCATGGGCCCCCCATCTTCCTCCCCTCCTCCCCAGCACGGGCCCCCCATCCTCCTCCCTGGCACGGCCCCCCCCCCCATCCTCCTCCCGGGCACGGGTCCCCCATCGTCTTCCCCGGCACGGGCCCCCCATCCTCCTCCCAGGCACGGACCCCCCATCCTCATCCCCGGCACGGGCCCCCCATCCTCCTCCCGGCACAGGCCCCCCATCCTCCTCCCCGGCACGCTCCCCATCCTCCTCCCCGGCACGGACCCCCCCCCCCCATCCACCTCCCCGGCACGGGCCCCCCATCCTCCTCCCTGGCACGGCCTACCCCATCCCCCTCCCCGGCACGGACCCCATGCTCCTCCCCGGCACGCCCCCCCCCCCCCCCATCACCCTCCCTGGCACGGACCCCATCCTCCTCCCCGGCACGGCCTCCCCCATCCCCCTCCCTGGCACGGACCCCATCCTCCTCCCCGGCACGGTCCCCCCACCGCCCTCCCCGGCACGGACCCCAACCTCCTCCCCGGCACGGGTCCCCCATCGTCTTCCCCGGCACGGGCCCCCCATCCTCCTCCCCGGCACGGACCCCCCATCCTCCTCCCCGGCACGGGCCCCCCATCCTCCTCCCCGGCACGGGCCCCCCATCCTCCTCCCTGGCACGGCCTACCCCATCCCCCTCTCCGGCACGGACCCCATGCTCCTCACCGGCACGGCCCCCCCCATGCTCCTCCCCGGCACGGCCCCCCCCCATCCCCCTCCCCGGCACGGGCCCCCCCATCTTCCTCCCCGGCACGCTCCCCATCCTCCTCCCCGGCACGGACCCCCCCCCATCCTCCTCCCCGGCACGGGCCCCCCATCCTCCTCCCCGGCACGGGCCCCCATCCTCCTCCCCGGCACGGGCCCCCCATGCTCCTCACCGGCACAGCCCCCCCCCCCATCCTCCTCCCCGGCACGGCCCCCCCCCATCCCCCTCCCCGGCACGGGCCCCCCATCCTCCTCGCCGGCACGGGCCCCCCCATCCTCCTCCCCGGCACGGGCCCCCCATGCTACTCACCGGCACGGCCCCCCCCCCCCATCCTCCTCCCCGGCATGGGCCCCCCATCCTCCTCCCCAGCACGGGCCCTCCATCCTCCTCCCCGGCACGGGCCCCCCATCCTCCTCCCTGGCACGGGCCCCCCCATCCTCCTCCCCGGCACGGGCCCCCCATCCTCCTCTCCGGCACGGGCCCCCCATGCTCCTCACCGGCACGGCCCCCCGCCCCCCATCCTCCTCCCCGGCATGGGCCCCCCATCCTCCTCCCCAGCACGGGCCCTCCATCCTCCTCCCCGGCACGGGCCCCCCATCCTCCTCCCTGGCACGGGCCCCCCCATCCTCCTCCCCGGCACGGGCCCCCCATCCTCCTCCCCGGCACAGGCCCCCCATCCTCCTCCCCGGCACGCTCCCCATCCTCCTCCCCGGCACGGACCCCCCCCCCCCCCCCATCCACCTCCCCGGCACGGGCCCCCCATCCTCCTCCCTGGCACGGCCTACCCCATCCCCCTCCCCGGCACGGACCCCATGCTCCTCCCCGGCACGCCCCCCCCCCCCATCACCCTCCCTGGCACGGACCCCATCCTCCTCCCCGGCACGGCCTCCCCCATCCCCCTCCCTGGCACGGACCCCATCCTCCTCCCCGGCACGGCCCCCCCACCGCCCTCCCCGGCACGGACCCCAACCTCCTCCCCGGCACGGGTCCCCCCATCGTCTTCCCCGGCACGGGCCCCCCATGCTCCTCCCCGGCACTGACCCCCCATCCTCCTCCCCGGCACGGGCCCCCCATCCTCCTCCCCGGCACGGGCCCCCCATCCTCCTCCCTGGCACGGCCTACCCCATCCCCCTCTCCGGCACGGACCCCATGCTCCTCACCGGCACGGCCCCCCCCATGCTCCTCCCCGGCACGGCCCCCCCCCATCCCCCTCCCCGGCACGGGCCCCCCATCTTCCTCCCCGGCACGCTCCCCATCCTCCTCCCCGGCACGGACCCCCCCCATCCTCCTCCCCGGCACGGGCCCCCCCATCCTCCTCCCCGGCACGGGCCCCCCATCCTCCTCCCCGGCACGGGCCCCCCATGCTCCTCACCGGCACGGCCCCCCCCCCATCCTCCTCCCCGGCACGGCCCCCCCCCCATCCCCCTCCCCGGCACGGGCCCCCCATCCTCCTCGCCGGCACGGGCCCCCCATCCTCCTCCCCGGCACGGGCCCCCCATGCTACTCACCGGCACGGCCCCCCCCCCCCATCCTCCTCCCCGGCATGGGCCCCCCATCCTCCTCCCCAGCACGGGCCCTCCATCCTCCTCCCCGGCACGGGCCCCCCATCCTCCTCCCCGGCACGGGCCCCCCATCCTCCTCCCCGGCACGGGCCCCCCATGCTCCTCACCGGCACGGCCCCCCCCCCCCATCCTCCTCCCCGGCATGGGCCCCCCATCCTCCTCCCCAGCACGGGCCCTCCATCCTCCTCCCCGGCACGGGCCCCCCATCCTCCTCCCTGGCACGGGCCCCCCATCCTCCTCCCCGGTACGGGCCCCCCTTCCTCCTCCCCGGCACGCTCCCCATCCTCCTCCCCGGCACGGACCCCCCCCCCATCCTCCTCCCGGGCACGGGCCCCTCATCCTCCTCCCCAGCACTGGCCCCCCATCCTCCTCCCCGGCACGGGCCCCCCATCCTCCTCCCCGCCACGGGCCCCCCATCCTCCTCCCCGGCACGGGCCCCCCATGCTCCTCACCGGCACGGCCCTCCCCCCATCCTCCTCCCCGGCATGCCCCCCCCCATCCCCCTCCCCGGCATGGGCCCCCCCATCCTCCTGCCCGGCACGCTCCCCATCCTCCTCCCCGGCACGGACCCCCCCCCCATCCTCCTCCCCGGTACGGGCCCCCATCCTCCTCCCCGGCACGGGCCCCCCATCCTCCACCCCGGCATGGGCCCCCCATCCTCCTCCCCGGCACGGGCCCCCCATCCCCCTCCCCGGTACGGACCCCATCCTCGTCCCTGGCACGCTCCCCATCCTCCTCCCCGGCACGGGCCCCCCATCCTCCTCCCCGGCACAGACCCCCAATCCCCCTCCCCGGCACGGACCCCATCCTCCTCCCCGGCACGGCCCCCCCCCACCCCCCTCCCCGGCACGGACCCCATCCTCGTCCCCGGCACGCTCCCCATCCTCCTCCCCGGCATGGGCCCCCCCATCCTCCTCCCCGGCACGGGCACCCCATCCTCCTCCCCGGCACGGGCCCCCCCATCCTCCTCCCCGGCACGGTCCCCCCATCCTCCACCCTGGCACAGACACCCCCATCCCCCTCCCCGGCACGGACCCCATCCTCCTCCCCGGCATGGCCCCCCCCCCATTCCCCTCCCCGGCACGGACCCCCCCCCAATCCCCCTCACCGGCACGGACCACCCATCCTCCTCCCCGGCACGGGCCCCCCATCCTCCTCCCTGGCACGGCCCCCTCCCCATCCCCCTCCCTGGCACGGACCCCATCCTCCTCCCCCGGCACGCACCCCCCCCCCCCATCACCCTCCCTGGCACGGACCCCATCCTCCTCCCCGGCACGGCCCCCCCCATACCCCTCCCTGGCACGGGCCCCATCCTCCTCCCCGGCACGGGCCCCCCCCACCCCCCTCCCCGGCACGGACCCCAACCTCCTCCCCGGCACGGGTCCCCCATCGTCTTCCCCGTCACGGGCTCCCCATCCTCCTCCCCGGCACGGACCCCCCATCCTCCTCCCCGGCACGGGCCCCCCATCCACCTCCCCGGCACGGGCCCCCCATCCTCATCCCCGGCACGCTCCCCATCCTCCTTCCCGGCACGGACCCCCCCCCATCCTCCTACCCGGCACGGGCCCCCCCATCCTCCTCCCCGGCACGGGCCCCCCATCCTCCTCCCTGGCACGGCCTACCCAATCCCCCTCCCCGGCACGGACCCCATGCTCCTCACCGGCACGGCCCCCCCCCCATGCTCCTCCCCCGGCACGGCCCCCCCCCCATCCCCCCTCCCCGGCACGGGCCCCCCATCTTCCTCCCCGGCACGCTCCCCATCCTCCTCCCCGGCACGGACCCCCCCCATCCTCCTCACCGGTACGGGCCCCCATCCTCCTCCCCGGCACGGGCCCCCCATCCTCCTTCCCGGCACGGGCCCCCCATCCTCCTCCCCGGCACGGGCCCCCCCATCCTCCTCCCCGGCACGGGCCCCCCCATCCTCCTCCCTGGCACGGCCTACCCCATCCCCCTCCCCGGCATGGACCCCATGCTCCTCACCGGCACGGGCCCCCCCATGCTCCTCCCCGGCACCGCCCCCCCCCCCCATCCCCCTCCCCGGCACGGGCCCCCCATCTTCCTCCCCGGCACGCTCCTCATCCTCCTCCCCGGCACGGACCCCCCCCCCATCCTCCTCCCCGGTACGGGCCCCCATCCTCCTCCCCGGCACGGGCCCCCCATCCACCTCCCCGGCACGGGCCTCCCATCCTCCTCCCCGGCACGGGCCCCCCCATGCTCCTCACCGGCACGGCACCCCCCCCATCCCCCTCCCCGGCACGGGCCCCCCATCTTCCTCCCCGGCACGCTCCCCATCCTCCTCCCCGGCACGCTCCCCATCCTCCTCCCCGGCACGGACCCCCCCCATCCTCCTCCCCGGCACGGGCCCCCCATCCTCCTCCCCGGCACGGGCCCCCCATCCCCCTCCCCGGCACGGGCCCCCCATCCTCCTCCCCGGCACGGGCCCCCCCATCCTCCTCCCCGGCACGGGCCCCCCATGCTCCTCACCCGGCACGGCCCCCCCCAATCCTCCTCCCCGGCATGGGCCCCCCATCCTCCTCCCCAGCACGGGCCCCCCCATCCTCCTCCCCGGCACGGGCCCCCCATCCTCCTCCCTGGCACGGGTCCCCCATCGTCTTCCCCGGCACGGGCTCCCCATCCTCCTCCCCGGCACGGACCCCCCATCCTCCTCCCCGGCACGGGCCCCCCATCCTCCTCCCCGGCACGGGCCCCCCATGCTCCTCACCGGCACGGCCCCCCCCCCATCCTCCTCCCCGGCACGGCCCCCCCCCATCCCCCTCCCCGGCACGGGCCCCCCCATCCTCCTCCCCGGCACGGGCCCCCCATCCTCCTCCCCGGCACGGGCCCCCCATGCTCCTCACCGGCACGGCCCCCCCCCCATCCTCCTCCCCGGCATGGGCCCCCCATCCTCCTCCCCAGCACGGGCCCTCCATCCTCCTCCCCGGCACGGGCCCCCCATCCTCCTCCCTGGCACGGGCCCCCCATCCTCCTCCCCGGCACGGGCACCCCATCCTCCTCCCCGGCACGGGCCCCCCATGCTCCTCACCGGCACGCCCCCCCCCCCCATCCTCCTCCCCGGCATGGGCCCCCCATCCTCCTCCCCAGCACGGGCCCTCCATCCTCCTCCCCGGCACGGGCCCCCCCATCCTCCTCCCTGGCACGGGCCCCCCATCCTCCTCCCCGGTACGGGCCCCCCATCCTCCTCCCCCGGCACGCTCCCCATCCTCCTCCCCGGCACGGACCCCCCCCCCATCCTCCTCCCGGGCACGGGCCCCTCATCCTCCTCCCCAGCACTGGCCCCCCAGCCTCCTCCCCGGCACGGGCCCCCCATCCTCCTCCCCTGCACGGGCCCCCCATCCTCCTCCCCGGCACGGGCCCCCCATGCTCCTCACCGGCAGGGCCCCCCCCCCATCCTCCTCCCCGGCACGGCCTCCCCCCCCCATCCCCCTCCCCGGCATGGGCCCCCCATCCTCCTGCCCGGCAAGCTCCCCATCCTCCTCCCCGGCATGGACCCCCCCCATCCTCCTCCCCGGTACGGGCCCCCATCCTCCTCCCCGGCACGGGCCCCCCATCCTCCTGCCCGGCATGGGCCCCCCATCCTCCTCCCCGGCACGGGCCCCCCATCCCCCTCCCCGGCACGGACCCCATCCTCGTCCCTGGCACGCTCCCCATCCTCCTCCCCGGCACGGGCCCCCCATCCTCCTCCCCGGCACGGACCCCCAATCCCCCTCCCCGGCACGGACCCCATCCTCCTCCCCGGCACGGCCCCCCCCCCCACCCCCCTCCCCGGCACGGACCCATCCTCGTCCCCGGCACGCTCCCCATCCTCCTCCCCGGCACGGGCCACCCATCCTCCTCCCCGGCACGGGCACCCCATCCTCCTCCCCGGCACGGACCCCCATCCTCCTCCCCGGCACGGGCCCCCCCATCCTCCTCCCTGGCACAGACACCCCCATCCCCCTCCCCGGCACGGACCCCATCCTCCTCCCCGGCATGGCCCCCCCCCCATCCCCCTCCTCGGCACGGACCCCCCCCCCATCCCCCTCACCGGCACGGACCCCCCATCCTCCTCCCCGGCACGGGCCCCCCCATCCTCCTCCCTGGCACGGCCCCCCTCCCCATCCCCCTCCCTGGCACGGACCCCATCCTCCTCCCCGCACGCCCCCCCCCCCATCACCCTCCCTGGCACGGACCCCATCCTCCTCCCCGGCACGGCCCCCCCATCCCCCTCCCTGGCACGGACCCCATCCTCCTCCCCGGCACGGCCCCCCCCACCCCCCTCCCCGGCACGGACCCCAACCTCCTCCCCGGCACGGGGTCCCCCATCGTCTTCCCCGGCACGGGCTCCCCATACTCCTCCCCGGCACGGACCCCCCATCCTCCTCCCCGGCACGGGCCCCCCATCCTCCTCCCCGGCACGGGGCCCCCCATCCTCCTCCCCGGCACGCTCCCCATCCTCCTCCCCGGCACGGACCCCCCCCCCCCCATCCTCCTCCCGGCACGGGCCCCCCATCCTCCTCCCCGGCACGGGCCCCCATCCCCCTCCCCGGCACGGGCCCCCCCATCCTCCTCCCCGGCACGGGCCCCCCCATCCTCCTCCCCGGCACGGGCCCCCCATGCTCCTCACCGGCACGGCCCCCCCCCATCCTCCTCCCCGGCATGGGCCCCCCATCCTCCTCCCCAGCACGGGCCCCCCATCCTCCTCCCCGGCACGGGCCCCCCATCCTCCTCCCTGGCACGGGTCCCCCATCCTCCTCCCCGGCACGGACCCCCCCATCCTCCTCCCCGGCACGGGCCCCCCATCCTCCTCCCCGGCACGGTCCCCCCATGCTCCTCACCGGCACGGCCCCCCCCCCATCCTCCTCACCGGCACGGCCCCCCCCCCATCCTCCTCCCCGGCATGGGCCCCCATCCTCCTCCCCAGCACGGGCCCTCCATCCTCCTCCCCGGCACGGGCCCCCCATCCTCCTCCCTGGCACGGGCCCCCCCATCCTCCTCCCCGGCACGGGCCCCCCATCCTCCTCCCCGGCACGGGCCCCCCCCCATGCTCCTCACCGGCACGGCCCCCCCCCCCCCCATCCTTCTCCCCGGCATGGGCCCCCCATCCTCCTCCCAGCACGGGCCCTCCATCCTCCTCCCCGGCACGGGCCCCCCATCCTCCTCCCTGGCACGGGCCCCCCATCCTCCTCCCGGTACGGGCCCCCCCATCCTCCTCCCCGGCACGCTCCACATCCTCCTCCCCGGCAGGACACCCCCCATCCTCCTCCCGGGCACGGGGCCCCTCATCCTCCTCCCCAGCACTGGCCCCCCATCCTCCTCCCCGGCACGGCCCCCCCACCCATCCTCCTCCCCGGCACGGCCCCCCCCCATCCCCCTCCCCGGCATGGGCCCCCCATCCTCCTGCCCGGCACGCTCCCCATCCTCCTCCCCGGCACGGCCCCCCCCCATCCCCCTCCCCGGCATGGGCCCCCCATCCTCCTGCCCGGCACGCTCCCCATCCTCCTCCCCGGCACGGGCCCCCCATCCTCCTCCCCGGCATGGGCCCCCCATCCTCCTCCCCGGCACGGGCCCCCCATCCCCCTCCCCGGCACGGACCCCATCCTCGTCCCTGGCACGCTCCCCATCCTCCTCCCCGGCACGGGCCCCCCATCCTCCTCCCCGGCACGGACCCCCAATCCCCCTCCCCGGCACGGACCTCATCCTCCTCCCCGGCACGGCCCCCCCCCCATCCCCCTCCCCGGCATGGGCCCCCCATCCTCCTGCCCGGCACGCTCCCCATCCTCCTCCCCGGCACGGACCCCCCCCCCATCCTCCTCCCCGGTACGGGCCCCCATCCTCCTCCCCGGCACGGGCCCCCCATCCTCCTCCCCGGCATGGGCCCCCCCATCCTCCTCCCCGGCACGGGCCCCCCATCCCCCTCCCCGGCACGGACCCCATCCTCGTCCCTGGCACGCTCCCCATCCTCCTCCCCGGCACGGGCCCCCCATCCTCCTCCCCGGCACGGACCCCCAATCCCCCTCCCCGGCACGGACCCCATCCTCCTCCCCGGCACGGCCCCCCCCCACCCCCCCTCCCCGGCACGGACCCCATCCTCGTCCCCGTCACGCTCCC
The DNA here is from genome assembly GCF_047496885.1 of Scyliorhinus torazame. Taxonomy (NCBI): domain Eukaryota; kingdom Metazoa; phylum Chordata; class Chondrichthyes; order Carcharhiniformes; family Scyliorhinidae; genus Scyliorhinus; species Scyliorhinus torazame. Next base: position 320,515,721 of record NC_092707.1, on the reverse strand, counting down.
CATCCTCCTCCCCGGCACGGGCCCCCCATCCTCCTCCCCGGCACGGGCACCCCATCCTCCTCCCCGGCACGGGCCCCCCATCCTCCTCCCCGGCACGGGCCCCCCATCCTCCTCCCTGGCACAGACACCCCCATCCCCCTCCCCGGCACGGACCCCATCCTCCTCCCCGGCATGGCCCCCCCCCCATCCCCCTCCCCGGCACGGACCCCCCCCCCATCCCCCTCACCGGCACGGACCCCCCATCCTCCTCCCCGGCACGGGCCCCCCCATCCTCCTCCCTGGCACGGCCCCCTCCCCATCCCCCTCCCTGGCACGGACCCCATCCTCCTCCCCGGCACGCCCCCCCCATCACCCTCCCTGGCACGGACCCCATCCTCCTCCCCGGCACGGCCCCCCCCATCCCCCTCCCTGGCACGGACCCCATCCTCCTCCCCGGCACGGCCCCCCCCATCCCCCTCCCTGGCACGGACCCCAACCTCCTCCCCGGCACGGGTCCCCCATCGTCTTCCCCGGCACGGGCTCCCCATCCTCCTCCCCAGCACGGACCCCCCATCCTCCTCCCCGGCACGGGCCCCCCATCCTACTCCCCGGCACGGGCCCCCCATCCTCCTCCCTGGCACGGCCTACCCCACCCCCTCCCCGGCACGGACCCCATGCTCCTCACCGGCACGGCCCCCCCCCATGCTCCTCCCCGGCACGGCCCCCCCCCCATCCCCCTCCCCGGCACGGGCCCCCCTCCCTTCCTCCCCGGCACGCTCCCCATCCTCCTCCCCCGGCACGGACCACCCCCATCCTCCTCCCCGGTACGGGCCCCCATCCTCCTCCCCGGCACGGGCCCCCCATCCTCCTCCCCGGCACGGGCCCCCCATCCTCCTCCCCGGCATGGGCCCCCCCATCCTCCTCCCCGGCACGGGCCCCCCATCCTCCTCCCTGGCACGGTCTACCCCATCCCCCTCCCCGGCACGGACCCCATCCTCCTCCCCGGCACGGCCCCCCCCCATCCCCCTCCCTGGCACGGACCCCATCCTCCTCCCCGGCATGGCCCCCCCCACCCCCCTCCCCGGCACGGACCCCAACCTCCTCCCCGGCACGGGTCCCCCATCGTCTTCCCCGGCACGGGCTCCCCATCCTCCTCCCCGGCGCGGACCCCCCATCCTCCTCCCCGGCACGGGCCCCCCATCATCCTCCCCGGCACGGGCCCCCCATCCTCCTCCCTGGCACGGCCTACCCCATCCCCCTCCCCGGCACGGACCCCATGCTCCTCACCGGCACGGCCCCCCCCCCATGCTCCTCCCCGGCACGGCCCCCCCCCATCCCCCTCCCCGGCACGGGCCCCCCATCTTCCTCCCCGGCACGCTCCCCATCCTCCTCCCCGGCACGGACCACCCCCATCCTCCTCCCCGGTACGGGCCCCCATCCTCCTCCCCGGCACGGGCCCCCCATCCTCCTCCCCGGCACGGGCCCCCCATCCTCCTCCCCGGCATGGGCCCCCCATCCTCCTCCCCGGCACGGGCCCCCCATCCTCCTCCCTGGCACGGCCTACCCCATCCCCCTCCCCGGCACGGACCCCATGCTCCTCACCGGCACGGCCCCCCCCCCATGCTCCTCCCCGGCACCGCCCCCCCCATCCCCCTCCCCGGTACGGGCCCCCCATCTTCCTCCCCGGCACGCTCCCCATCCTCCTCCCCGGCACGGACCCCCCCCCCCCCCATCCTCCTCCCCGGTACGGGCCCCCATCCTCCTCCCCGGCACGGGCCCCCCATCCTCCTCCCCGGCACGGGCCTCCCATCCTCCTCCCCGGCACGGGCCCCCCATGCTCCTCACCGGCACGGCCCCCCCCCCCCATCCCCCTCCCCGGCACGGGCCCCCCATCTTCCTCCCCGGCACGCTCCCCATCCTCCTCCCCGGCACGCTCCCCATCCTCCTCCCCGGCACGGACCCCCCCCCATCCTCCTCCCCGGCACGGGCCCCCCATCCTCCTCCCCGACACGGGCCCCCCATCCCCCTCCCCGGCACGGGCCCCCCATCCTCCTCCCCGGCACGGGCCCCCCATCCTCCTCCCCGGCACGGGCCCCCCCATGCTCCTCACCGGCACGGCCCCCCCCCCATCCTCCTCCCCGGCATGGGCCCCCCATCCTCCTCCCCAGCACGGGCCCCCCATCCTGCTCCCCGGCACGGGCCCCCCATCCTTCTCCCTGGCACGGGCCCCCCATCCTCCTCCCCGGCACGGGCCCCCCATCCTCCTCCCCGGCACGCCCCCCATCCTCCTCCCCGGCACGGGCCCCCCATCCTCCTCCCCGGCACGGGCCCCCCATCCTCCTCCCCGGCACGGGCCCCCCATGCTCCTCACCGGCACGCCCCCCCCCCCATCCTCCTCCCCGCCACGGCCCCCGCCCATCCCCCTCCCCGGCATGGGCCCCCCATCCTCCTCCCCGGCACGGGCCCCCCATCCTCCTCCCCGGCACGGGCCCCCCATCCTCCTCCCCGGCACGGGCCCCCCATGCTCCTCACCGGCACGGCCCCCCCCCCATCCTCCTCCCCGGCATGGGCCCCCCACCCTCCTCCCCAGCACGGGCCCCCCATCCTCCTCCCCGGCACGGGCCCCCCATCCTCCTCCCTGGCACGGGCCCCCCATCTTCCTCCCCGGCACGGGCCCCCCATCCTCCACCCCGGCACGCTCCCCATCCTCCTCCCCGGCACGGACCCCCCCCCATCCTCCTCCCGGGCACGGGCCCCCCATCCTCCTCCCCAGCACTGGCCCCCCATCCTCCTCCCCGGCACCGGCCCCCCATCCTCCTCCCCGGCACGGGCCCCCCATCCTCCTCCCCGGCACGGGCCCCCCATGCTCCTCACCGGCACGCCCCCCCCCATCCTCCTCCCCGGCACGGCCCCCCCCCATCCCCCTCCCCGGCATGGGCCCCCCATCCTCCTCCCCGGCACGCCTCCCATCCTCCTCCCCGGCACGGACCCCCCATCCTCCTCCCCGGCATGGGCCCCCCATCCTCCTCCCCGGCACGGGCCCCCCATGCTCCTCCCCGGCACGGGCCCCCCATCCTCCTCCCCGGCACGGACCCCCCATCCTCCTCCCCGGCACGGACCCCCCATCCCCCACCCCAGCACTGACCCCCTCCCGGCACTCCACCGGAGCCCAGCCCACTCTAACCCCCCCCCCCCCCCCCCACCCCCCACCCCCGCCGCACACACACACACACAACCCTAGACACACCTCTCCCCACGCATTCAGACTGCGGCCACGCCATCGCCTGCCCAGCGGCCAACCCCCCAGGCCGTCACCCACCTCCACGCTGGTCGGCGTGAACCTGGAGCACAGGTTGACGCCGATTAAAAGGAGGTTTGATTTACGTCGACGTGACCCGTCATCACGTCGACGGGACTTCGGTCCATCCGGACGGGAGAATATCGGCAGGCCCAAAATCGACTGCCTTGCGCCCACCCGTGCCATTCTCCGACGTCTGCGGCGCCATTAACACCCCGCCGACTTTTCTCCCTTCGGAAACTTCGGCAACCGGCGGAGGTGGGATTCATGGCGGCCAACGGCCATTCTCCGACCCGCTGGGGGGTCAGAGAATGACGCCCATAATATCAAATAATGAATAAGTGAAAGGAATAAGGATTTTACTTCCCAATCACAATACTTACCAACCCAGGAAGAGTTAAATTTCTCCCAGCTACTTACCTTCTCGACAGACCCCTGGCCACTGCTCCCGCCGAAAATCTGAAGGCCGCTTCTCCTGCAAGGTAAGTTTTTAAAGGGTAAACTTACCCTCCCGACAGTCCCCTGGCCACTGCTCCCGCCGAAAATTTTAAGGCCTCTTCTCCTGCAAGGTAAGTTTTTAAAGGGTAAACTTACCTTCCCGACAGACCCCTGGCCACTGCTCCCGCCGAAAATTTGAAGCTATACCTTGCGGATAAAAGAAAAGAGAGAGCTTACCTGATGTTCACTCACCCCCTTAGGTTAGAGGAGGTGGAAGGGTGGGAGACACTACAAGTGTAGTGTCTCGGGTTTTGCAACTGCCCAACTTAAATAGAGGTAAAAATCAAACACTTAGGCACCTACCTGATTCCCAAGCTGTACTCCGGCTCCCTCTCTCTCTCCCGCTCCCGGTAATGAAGGCCGCTGGAACCTGGGGGCAAGTTTAAACACCTACCTGAATCCCAAGATGCACTCGCTGTGCTCCGGCTCCCTCTCTCTCTCTCTCCCGCTCTGAAAAATGAAGGCTGCTGGAACCTGGGGGCAAGTTTAAACACCTACCTGAATCCCAAGCTGCACTCGCTGTGCTCTGGCTCCCTCTCTCCCGCTCCGAAATATGCAAGCCGCTTGAACCTGGGGGCAAGTTTAAACACCTACCTGAATCCCAAGCTGCACTCGCTCCGCTCCGGCTCCCTCTCTCTCTCCCGCTCCGAAAAATGAAGGCCGCTGGAACCTGGGGCAAGTTTAAACACCTACCTGCATCCCAAGCTGCACTCGCTGCGCTCTGGCTCCCTCTCTCTCTCTCTCCCCCTCCCGGAAATGATGGCCGCTGGAACCTGGGGGCAAGTTTAAACACCTACCTGAATCCCAAGCTGCACTCGCTGCTCGCCGGCTCCCTCTCTCTCTCCCGCTCCGAAATAAGGATGAGTTGAAAGAGGAGTTGAGTTTACAAGCAACAACGCGTTGGCACTGATTGGCCAGTATTTCACGTACTTCCAAGAGATATTGAAATTTCCAATCTCTGCCTTGCTCCTATTGACCTCTCATACACCACTGTATAAATGGCCTGTAATTTGTCTTTTAGGGGGAAGGAAATCTGCCATCCTTACATAGTGTGGCCTACATAAGACTCCAGACCCACAGCAGTGTGGTTGACTCTTAACTGCCCCTGAAGGACAATTAGAGATGAGAAATAAATGCTGGCATCAGCAGGCGATGCAGGAGGACCTGTACAAGGTAATCGAGGGAGCAGTAGATCCTCTTTGCGGCACTTTGGAAAGGGTGGATCAGCCAGAGGGTGTGACAATCCGTGAGGTGAAAAGGGCAGGATCTGATAGCAGTGATCGGATTGAAAATGTAATCTTAATCCAAATGAATTACCTGGAACCATTATTTCAATAAGTATATTAGGCAAAAGGTTAATACTCCCATTAAAGTAGCATACAAAGACGGATCAGAAACACATGATAATGGTCTCCTTAAAATCTCTTGCTAAAATTTCACTACACGATTTCCACTTGGAAGAATCTGCTTCTGAGCTGTTGTTTCATTACTGTTGTTATGATGACTGCCCTCCATAAAGAAGACCACTGGCTTCTTCATACGCTGTGAAGAATCCTGATTAATTATTGTAAGAACTGTCATAATATCCACTCATGTATATAATGAGATGCAGACAGGCAGTGATTGACACACAGGATAACCAATGAACACACACAACACATAACAACCAATCACCAGACAGGACACCACCACTATAAAGCACACAGGGCATTAAGACTCTCCCTCTCACTCCAGGACACAGCTACTGAGATGGTAAGAGTGCACAAGCCAGTGAGCACTATCACCATGAGGTAGAGAGTTAAGTCTGGTCAAGCCAGTAGGAGGTTATCAGTAGATTGATAGAGTGTCAACTCACAGCAGACTATGTACAGCAATCAGGAAGTTCAATAAAACAGTGTTGGACCATCTCCTGTGTCAGAAGCCTGTTTCTAGTTTCACTGCATCCAGTTGCAGTCAACATTGAACCAACTTACTTAACACATCAAGAACAATTATTTACTTAGTTACTGCATTTTCATCATGTGAGCCATGAAGGACATGCTCAGCACAAGAACAAGGAAGTTATGTGAAACCAGTATACAACACTGGTTTGGGATCAACTGTAATATTGTATCTACATCTGGGCAGCACATTTTAGAAAAGATGTGAAGGTGTTGGAGGGGGTGCAGGAAAGCTTCACGAGAACAGCTCCAGGGATGATGGAGTTCAGTTATGAAGAAAGATTGGGGGAAATAGCACTTTTCTCATTGGAGAAGAGAAGTTTGCAAGGTGATTCGATAGAGGTATTCAAAATGATGAGGGGCCTAGACAGAGGAGATAGGGAAAACCTTCCCATGGATCGAAGGATCAAGAACCAATGGGCACAGATTTAAAGTATTTGGAAAAGAAGCCAGGGTGAAATGACAAACATTTTCTTGCAATGCGTGGAATGCTCTGCCTGAGAGTGCACTGGGGTCAATTGAGGCTTTCTAAAGGGAATTAGATCATATTGAAAAAAGGAATAAAATGCCCGACTACTGGGAAAAGACAGGGAAGCGGTACTAGGTTAATTGCTCCTGCCAACAGCACAGGCACGATGGGCTGAATGGGCTCCTTCTGTGCAGTAACCATTCTGTGATTCTCTGTGGCATATGGTGCAGATCATAAAGTATGATTCATAAGGTATGTACCAGGTGTCCATGTGTTACTTCAACCTCCCAAGGAAGTTGTTTAGAGATGTTGTTGCAAAAATATGCCACCTGTTCTACTTTTTGCTCCCCTGTTGTTCTGAAGGTTTGACATTTAAACCTAAGCATACAATAAATTCAGGCAGGGTGATTCTTCACATGTACCTTTCTTCCAGCAACAGATTCATTTCACAACAATTCATTTGTGCACCATAATTTAGATCAGCCTTGCTATTATTTTACTTTCACCAAATACTTACCGATATTTCACTGTTTGAATGCAGTATATAAAACAACATCCATTATAAAATGTAATTGTTACACATGCCTTGCATCTTCTGAGTGAGACAGGGTAGATATTCTTGCCTGATGTGCTCACTTTCCTTCATTCCCATTTCAGTTTCATTTTGCAACCAACTGTGTTCATCCACTTCTTTGATTTCCTGATGAAATAGGGCAAATTAACTCCTTATTTGCAAGAGGAGGAAAATGGGCCCCCACAGATCCCGCCTTCCAATGTGAACTCTGATAAAAGGTAAAGGGGTTAAATTTACTTAACCATTCTAGGGCACGGTGCAGTGGTTAGCATTGCTGCCTCACAGCGCCAAGGCCACAGGTTCGATCCCGGCTCTGGGTCACTGTCTGTGTGGAATTTGCACATTCTCCCCGTGTTTGCCTGGGTTTCAGCCCCACATCACAAAGATGTGCCGAGTAGGTGGATTGGCTGCACTAAATTGACCCTTAATTGAAAAAAATGAATTGGGTACTCTAAATTTTTTTTTTTAAAGTTCCAACTTGGGGGCGGCATGGTGGCACAGTGGTTAGCACTGCTGCCTCACGGCACCGATCGTTCGATCAAAGCCCCGGGTCACTGTCCATGTGGAGTTTGCACATTCTCCCCGTGTGTGTTTGGGTTTCGCCCCCACAACCCAAAGACGTGCAGGTTAGATGGATTGGTCAAACTAAATTGCCCCTTAATTGGAAAAAAAGAATTGGACACTCTAAATTTTTTTTTTTAAGTTCCAACTTAGTCTTGTAGGTAGCAGATCTCCATTTGTTCCTTTTCCAAGACAAGTAACAACAAGTGGGTGGAGTAATTGATGGCGCTGAGGGAGCAGGTAAACCCTATGCCTACATTTCTTGCTTCCCAAACCTCAATAGGGCTTCGACCAAAGTTCAGGTGAGTATATCCAGTGAGGGTCCAGTTTAGTAATGGCGAACATGCTGGACCAGCAACCCAGAGAATATGAGTTTTAGTCCACCCATGTCAGTTTGAGAATTGGAATTATCTTAAATTATCCCAGGTCACTGTCCGTGTGGTGTATGCACATTCTCCCCGTGTCTGCATGGGTTTCCTCCGGGTGCTCCGGCTTCCTCCCACAAGTCCTGAAAGACATGGGGCGAAATTCTCCGTTATCAGCGGAAACTCCGCCGATCGGCGCAAAAAACGGCGCAAATCCCACTTGCGTCACGTCATAAAAATGGGCCGATAGTCTGCGGCCCGAAATGGGCTAGCAGCGACGTAACGGGATCCGCGCTTGCGCAGTGGTTCACGCCGTGCAGCGTCATACGCACTGCACGGCGTGACGGCTCATAAGGCCGCGCAGCTCCCCCCCACCCGACCGCAACACCCGACCGCAACACCCGACTTGATGGCTGGCCGTCGCTCAGCCCCGAGGTTCGAGTCACGCGATGTGGAAGCGCTCCTGGACGCGGTGGAGCAGAGGAGGGATGCCCTGTATCCCGGGCACGGCCGCAGAGTTGCCCCACGCCACAGCCGGCGTCTGTGGAGGGAGGTGGCAGAGGCCGTCACCGCTGTGGCCCTAACACCACGGACAGGCACCCAGTGCCACAAGAAGATGAACGACCTCGTCAGAGCAGGCAGGGTGAGCCTCCCCATATCCCCCATCCCCATATCCCCCATATCCCCCCTCCCCCATATCCCCCCTCCCCCATATCCCCCCTCCCCCATATCCCCCCTCCCCCATATCCCCCATATCCCCCCTCCCCCATATCCCCCCTCCCCATATCCCCCCTCCCCCATATCCCCCCTCCCCCATATCCCCCCTCCCCCATATCCCCCATATCCCCCTCCCCCATATCCCCCCTCCCCCATATCCCCCCCCTCCCCATATCCCCCCTCCCCATATCTCCCTCCCCCATATCCCCCATATCACCCCTTCCCCATATCCCCCATATCCCCCCTCCCCCATATCCCCCCTCCCCCATATCCCCCATATCCCCCCTCCCCCATATCCCCCCTCCCCCATATCCCCCCTCCCCATATCCCCCTCCCCCATATCCCCCTCCCCATATCCCCCCTCCCCCATATCCCCCATATCCCCCCTCCCCCATATCCCCCCTCCCCCATATCCCCCCTCCCCCATATCCCCCCTCCCCTATATCCCCCCTCCCCCTCCCCCATATCCCCCCTCCCCCATATCCCCCCTCCCCCATATCCCCCATATCCCCCCTCCCCCATATCCCCCTCCCCCATATCCCCCCTCCCCATATCCCCCCTCCCCCATATCCCCCATATCCCCCTCCCCCAGATCCCCCATATCCCCCTCCCCCATATCCCCCCTCCCCATATCCCCCATATCCCCCCTCCCCATATCCCCCCTCCCCCATATCCCCCATATCCCCCCTCCCCCATATCCCCCCTCCCCCATATCCCCCATATCCCCCCTCCCCATATCCCCCCTCCCCCATATCCCCCATATCCCCCCTCCCCCATATCCCCCCTCCCCCATATCCCCCATATCCCCCCTCCCCCATATCCCCCATATCCCCCCTCCCCCATATCCCCCCTCCCCCATATCCCCCATATCCCCCCTCCCCCATATCCCCCCTCCCCCATATCCCCCATATCCCCCCTCCCCCATATCCCCCCTCCCCCATATACCCCCCTCCCCCATATCCCCCCTCCCCCATATCCCCCATATCCCCAAGTGAATCCAGCCCTAACCTTAACCTCTGCAATGCACGCGCAACCGATGGCGTGCATTCATATACCTGCCTAACACTGTTGCCTTTTACCCCTGCCACCCCCCCCCCCCCCACAGGAGAAGCGGCACACAACAATAGGGAGCATGTGAGGACTGGAGGAGGGCCTGCTGATGAGAGGCCACTGACCGTACACGAGGAAAGGGCCCTGGAACTGGCTGGCGGACCTGAGGACCGGGAGGTTGCTGATGCAGAGGTCGGGGCCCCACGAGCAAGTGGGCCACCAACAGCCCGTCCCCATATCCCCCCTCCCCTATATCCCCCTCCCCCGTATCACCTGATCACTGCCTGATGTCTAACCATGCATGCTTCATTGTGTATCGCAGGACCAAACGTCCAGGCACCCATCCCCGCAGATGCAGACCGCCCGCAGGATGCCCCTCGCACACCACGGGAGACGGAGAGACCTGGAGCAACAGGGAGACGACACCCCCGTCACGTGCGGGAGCGACCACCCAGCGATGAGGGGGGCAGCCACAGGCCCCCGTCACATCCGAGCCAGGACACCACTACCCAGGACACCACTATCCAGGACACCCCTACCCAGGACACCACTATCCAGGACACCCCTACCCGGGACACCACTACCCAGGACACCCCTACCCGGGACAGCACTACCCGGGACAGCACTACCCGGGACAGCACTACCCAGGACACCCCTACCCGGGAAGACGAAATACCGGACAGTGACTCAGAGTGGATGGGTGGAGACGAACCCCCACCCCAAAGTGCCATGGACTCAGAGTGGGACGAAGAGCACGACACAACGCCACTGCTGTCACCAACACCCTCCACCATCGCAGAAACACTCACCACGGTTGGGCACTTTAGTGATGAGGCGTCTGGTACACTCACTGGTGCGCACAACACAGCCGTCCCGGTACAGCAGGTGGAGGTAGGAGCAGCAGAGGGACCGGGCGGTCGGAGGGCAGCCCAGGCCAAGCGAACATCTGCCGCCCAGATGGATCCCGGGTTCCTGCAGTTACCACACCCACACATAGATCCGATGCAACCACCGACACGGAGACGAGCGAAGAGGGTGACGGGTGGCTTGCGGCGGCTGCGGTCGCAGGTGGAGGAGTCCACCCGCGTCCAGGAGCTGGGAGTGGTGCCGGTCATGCGTGCCACCCAGGCTGACACCGCACGGGTGGCGTCCGCGGTGGAGGCAATGGGTGCGATGGTGTCAGACATGGGGAACGGTTTGCGAGGCCTGGGGTCTTCCGTGCAGGCGGCGTCTGTGGCCCAGGAAATGGCTGCCCTCTCACAGGAGGCCATGAGCCAGTGCCAACGCCAGATGACAGAGGCGCTCAACGCCATAGCCCAGTCTCAGCAGGCCATGGCCCAGTCTCAGCAGGCCATGGCCCAGTCTCAGCAGGCCATAGCCCAGTCTCTGCAGGCCATGGCCCAGTCTCTGCAGGCCATGGCCCAGTCTCAGCAGGCCATCGCTGAGGGCATCGGCGCCAGTGGCCATGTGCGAGCTGGCGTCGCACTGTCGCAGACAGGGTTCGACAACCCCCTGGGCTCCATGGCTGCAAACCTGCAGACCCCTGTCGATACCAGCACGGGCCTCCAGGACTGGCAGCGCCAGATGTCGGGGGCGCGTCGGATGGCCAGTCCGTTCACATCCCCCACCCATGTAGAGGCCTGGGGGCCATCGGGCACCCCGAGGGAGGAGGAGGTGGTGTGGTCCGTCCCGGCTCCCTCTGTAGGGGAGGTCCCGGTACACCGCGACACCTCGGACTCCCCCCCTTCCGTCCCAGGTGCATCGGGTGGGCAACGGGCAGGACAGGCTGGCAGCTCGCCATCCCAGTCGCCCGGGCCGCAGCCTGGCCCATCTAGGCCAGGACGCCCCAGGAAACGGCCGCCAAAGGGATCCGGTGTCAGAGGGCAGGAATCACAGGAGTCCACCTCCAGTTCTGCTGTACCGTCTGGGGAACCACGTAGACGTAGTCAAAGGGCCCGTAAGGCCAAACAATTAGACACTGAGTAAGTTGGCACGGGTGCAGGGCACAGATGAGTTTTAGGGGCTAGGGCACGTGCATGAACTCCTTTGGTTATTAAAGTCAATGTTACACCTACCGAAGCTGCCTTTGTGCTCTGTCCAAAGTGTGCGGGCGTGTCATGTACGTTGAGCGCAAGTGTGTGTGTGACGGGTGGTCTTACCTCAGCCCCCGGTGAGTCTGCCCCCTTCCCCCTGGGCCGCCATCAACATCCCCCGGGCAGAGGACGGGACCGTGCGCTGCAGTGTCACAGTCGCATGCAGGGATGGTCCGGGTGGATGGTGGTACTGTGGCCATGGGTCAGACATAGTCCAACGATGTAGAGCCAGGAGCTCATCGGAGGCGGGTTGTCATCATCCTCCATGGCCTGCGATAGACACGCGTCCACCCGCAACTGGGTGAGCCCGGCCCGTTGTGCCGCCGGTGGATCGGCAATTGGGGGTGGGGGGGTGGTGTGCATGCGGGTGGGGTGTGTGGGGTTGGGGAGGGGGGTGAGGGTGCTGGGTGGGTGGATGGGTGGGGGGTGTGGGTGGTCGGCTGTTGTCATGGTGTGCGGTCTGTGGCCATACTACCCGATTCCCACGCCCATCTAGTCAGTGAAGCGGGCGTCTATCAGTCTGTCCCGTGCCCGCTGGGCCAGCCGGTAACGGTGGACAGCCACCCGCCTGTGTCTACCCCGTCTGCCCTGACCATTGCCCCCATCCCCCTCATCTGGGGAGGACTGGGCCTCTTCCTGCTGCTCCTCCACTCCGCCCTCCTCTGCCTGTGGCACATGTTGTGCAGGACGCAGCACACCACAATGATGCGGCCGACCCCATCTGACCGATACTGGAGGGCGCCCCCAGAGAGGTCCAGGCACCTGAAACGCATCTTCAGCACGCCAAAGCACCTCTCGATCACTCCCCTTGTCGCTACATGGGCATCATTGTAGCGGTTCTCCGCCTCATTGCGTGGCCTCCGTATAGGCGTCATCAGCCACGATCGCAATGGGTAGCCCCTGTCGCCCAGCAACCAGCCCCTCAGCCGGGGATGGCGTCCCTCGTACATGCCGGGGATGGATGACCGCGACAACACGAATGAGTCGTGTACACTGCCTGGGTGACGGGCGCAGACGTGCAGGATCATCATGCGGTGGTCGCAGACCACCTGTACGTTCATTGAATAGGTCCCCTTCCTATTAGCGAACATGGCCCTGTTCTCTGCAGGTGGCCGCACGGCGACGTGCATCCCATCGATCGCGCCCTGGACCATGCGGAACCCGGCAACGGCAGAGAAGCCCACGGCCCGGGCATCTTGGCTGGCCCGGTCCACAGGGAAGCGGATGTAGCGGTGCGCCATGGCATAAAGGGCATCTGTCATTGCCCGCATGCACCGATGCACCGATGTCTGCGATATGCCGGACAGGTCCCCACTCGGTGCCTGGAATGACCCCGTTGCATAAAAGTTCAGGGCCACCGTAACCTTGACGGACACGGGGAGAGGGTGTCCCCCACCAGTGCCACGCGGTGACAGGTGTGCCAGCAGGTGGCAGATGTGTGCCACGGTTTCCCGGCTCATCCGGAGTCTCCTCCTGCATTCCCGGTACGTGAGGTCCTGGTATGACTGCCGGGGCCGGTACACACGGGGCGCCCTCGGGTGCCTCCGTTGCCGTGGGGCCACGACGTCCTCCTCCCCCTCCTCGTCCTGTCGGTCAGGTGTCCCTCCAGCCTGGGCGGCTGCCGCCTGCCCCTCTGCGGCAGCCTGCGCCGCCTCTCTGGCACGCTCCTCCTCCTCCTCCTCATCCAGGGCAACATAGACATGAGCGGCTGCCACCACGGCGGCCAACATCGCTGGATGGTCTGAAAACATGACGGCCTGGTGGGGGAGAGGGGAACGACGACATGTCATCATTGCCCATATCCCCTCCTCCCCCCAGCCAGGTGGCATGGACCGCATGGGTCCAACTGTTGGAGGCTGGCACCTGGCCAGGTGGACCAACTCATTTGCCCTCCCATCACCCACCCCGGCACGGACCCCCTCCCCAACCCCCAACCTCCACCCCAGCACGGACCCCCCCCAACCTCCACCCCGGCACGGACCCCCTCCCCAACCTCCACCCCAGCACGGACCCCCGCCCCAACCTCCACCCCGGCACGGACCCCCTCCCCAACCCCCAACCTCCACCCCAGCACGGACCCCCCCCCAACCTCCACCCCGGCACGGACCCCCTCCCCAACCCCCAAACTCCACCCCAGCACGGACCCCCCCCCCCCAACCTCCACCCCGGCACGGACCCCCTCCCCAACACCCAACCTCCACCCCAGCACGGACCCCCCCCAACCTCCACCCCGGCACGGACCCCCTCCTCAACCCCCAACCTCCACCCCGGCACGGACCCCCTCCCCAACCTCCACCCCAGCACGGACCCCCCCCCCCAACCTCCACCCCGGCACGGACCCCCTCCCCAACCCCCAACCTCCACCCCAGCACGGACCCCCTCCCCAACCTCCACCCCAGCACGGACCCCCCCCCTAACCTCCACCCCGGCACGGACCCCCTCCCCAACCCCCAACCTCCACCCCAGCACGGACCCCCTCCCCAACCTCCACCCCAGCACGGACCACCCCCCAACCTCCACCCCGGCACGGACCCCCTCCCCATCCCCCAACCTCCACCCCAGCACGGACCCCCTCCCCAACCTCCACCCCAGCACGGACCCCCCCCCAACCTCCACCCCGGCACGGACCCCCCCCCCAACCTCCACCCCGGCACGGACCCCCTCCCCAACCTCCACCCCAGCACGGACCCCCCCCCAACCTCCACCCCGGCACGGACCCCCTCCCCAACCCCCAACCTCCACCCCAGCACGGACCCCCTCCCCAACCTCCACCCCAGCACGGACCCCCCCCCAACCTCCACCCCGGCACGGACCCCCTCCCCAACCCCCAACCTCCACCCCAGCACGGACCCCCTCCCCAACCCCCAACCTCCACCCCAGCACGGACCCCCTCCCCAACCTTCACCCCAGCACGGACCCCCCCCCAACCTCCACCCCGGCACGGACCCCCCCCCCAACCTCCACCCCGGCACGGACCTCCTCCCCAACCTCCACCCCAGCACGGACCCCCCCCCAACCTCCACCCCGGCACGGACCCCCTCCCCAAACCCCAACCTCCACCCCAGCACGGACCCCCTCCCCAACCTCCACCCCAGCACGGACCCCCCCCCCAACCTCCACCCCGGCACGGACCCCCTCCCCAACCCCCAACCTCCACCCCAGCACGGACCCCCTCCCCAACCTCCACCCCAGCACGGACCCCCCCCTCAACCTCCACCCCGGCACGGACCCCCTCCCCAACCCCCAACCTCCACCCCAGCACGGACCCCCTCCCCAACCCCCAACCTCCACCCCAGCACGGACCCCCTCCCCAACCTCCACCCCAGCACGGACCCCCCCCCCCAACCTCCACCCCGGCACGGACCCCCCCCCCAACCTCCACCCCGGCACGGACCCCCCCCAACCTCCACCCCGGCACGGACCCCCTCCCGGCACTCCCCCGGAGCCCAGCCTACTCTAACCACCCCCCCCCCCCCGCGCCGCACACACACACACACACAACCCGAGACACACCTCTCCTCACGCAATCAGTCTGCGGCCACGCCATTTCCTGCCCAGAGCCAACCCCCCAGGCCGTCACTCACCTCCTCGCTGGTCGGCGTGAGCCTGGAGCACCGGGTCACGCCGATGAAAAGGAGGTTTGATTCACGTTGACGTGAACGGTCATCACGTCGACGGGACTTCGGCCCATCCGGAAGGTAGAATATCGGCAGGCCGAAAATCGGCTGCCTTGCGCAGACCCGTGGCATTCTCCGCGGCAGCGGCGCCATTAACGCCCCGCCGACTTTTCTCCCTTCGGAGACTTCGGCGGGGGCGGGGGCGGGATTCACGGCGGCCAACGGCCATTCTCCGACCCGGCGGGGGGTCGGAGAATGACGCCCATGTTATTAGATAATTTGGACATTCTGAATTCTCCCTCAGTGTACCCGAACAGGCGCTGGAGTGTGGCGACTGGGGGATTTTCACAGTAACTTCATTGTAATGTAAGCCGACTTGTGACAAAAAGATTATTGGTAAATAATCAGGGACAAAACACAAGCGTCACTAAAAGTGGCCATGTAGCTTTGAATTATTTCGAAAACTAGACTAAATTGCTTATGTGCTTCGTGAAAAATCCTGTCATGTTTTTGCAATCTAACTGCCGTGACTTTATGGGTGGCAATTTGCACTCTATCACTGGGGGGTGGGGGGGGGCATGAAATGAGGTGAGCCAATCTAAACACCATTGACTTCAGTGGGAATTGAAGATTCCTCTGGCATGAGGGACCATAACATTCAACCCTATGTCTCTGAAGTGGATCATTTTAGTCTGCAACCATACTCAAAAAAAATATAAGGAATACCAACCTCCAGATGGTGAAAATAAGACCTACCCTGGAGAAAATCTAGGCCAGTAAAGTGTGTTGGGTTCCTAAAGGTGAGGTTCATGGTTAAAAATACATATAATTTTAGTATCATCCTGGTAACTGTGAGATGGCAGCCAGGCATTGTGGAGCTGATGGGTGCCAAGGATATGCCCACAAGTACAGGTGGCTCACCAGTCCCTTGCAAATCAAATGCCCATACACTAGCTCAATGTACTCTAGTAGAGTCAGTGTTGATGGGCATTGAGAGGCATAATCCTAAAATCACTCTCAGAATCATATCCTAAAAATGTCTGTTGCCAAAATGGTTGGTTTACAGAAACAGGTAAAAATCTATTTTAAATTTAGTAACAATATACTTTGTAATATGAGTTAAATATAGGGAATTCCTGCAGCATTTGCAGGACTTCAGCTACTCAATGAGTGGAATTTTCCATCAAAGCTGATGGACCCAAAGCTGGGGTAACTCCATTTCAGTTTGTAGGATCCTGGCGGCATTTTATGGAAGTTGGCAGCTAATTAATTGGTGTTGTACCTTTAAAGGTTATCCCTTTCAAGAATGACTGCCCGCCCCAGGAGCTGCTCAGAAGGTTGGCAGCTCAACAGTCTCAGCAGCACCACCTGGGATGGTGGTTACTGCTGGGATTGAGCCTGGTAGAAGAGGACGGCATGGAAGGACATTGCCCTCCCAAATAGATGAGCGAGGTCTGCTGGTGCCAGGGCGAGTCAGGCAGGTCCTGGTAAGGCAAAGGGATTTGGTGAGGGCAGGCAGTGGTGTTGTCGCTGGGGCAGGCATTACTGCAGGGGTCCACTCTGTGGGTCACAGAGCACCTGAGTCAGATGACCAACCCACTGTCAGCTCACAGTGAGGGCACCAGAGTTCAATAGGCAGTCTCCCCATGCAGCTGAGGGCTCATCCACTGCTGGTAAAGTGCCAGCAGGGGCAGGAATAAACCCTTAGTTGGCCACTGAAAATGGCTCAATTGGCTTCTGGACAGGAGAGCCATTCTTTGCGTTCCTTGTCACTAGTAAAATGGCACGACAGTGGAATATGAAAGATCTTCCATCCTACTTCTTACCTTGCCATTTCATGGGCTCTCCTACTTCTGAGCCCATCGACAGAGATATGGTAAAATCCAGCCCATTGAGTCAGGATTGTAACTCATTCCTGCAATATTCATGCTTAATTAGGTCAGACGCCACTCATTGCCATTTATTTTTCCATAAATCACCTCTCCATCATCCTTTCTTCAGATAATGTATCGCTGTGAAGACATTGTCATTCTGTTCATTGCACAGCTCAGCTGTAATTGTATCTTTGGATACAGTGAAAGATTACATTCAATTGCGGTTATTATTTGTGTGTGACTAAGCAAAGGTTCTGCTGTCAGAGACTTCAAGACGCTGTGTTATAATATCTGTTTTTTTATGCTTAATTTTGCTCTCTCATTATTTCTATGATGGTTTCTGTTCGTAGATCATTCTCCCTATGACCTAGAAGCTTCCCCTTTTCAATAAACTTTGCTTCCAGAGTTGCGGGACTGACAGGATTATTAATTACAGTCTCAGGCTATGGTGTCACATTTCTTGGGAATAGCAAGCCACAAATCATTTATGGGTTAATGTGAGTGCTTCAATTCAAGGGAGCTGGAATTTCTGTGATACATGGCAGTTGTAATACTGGGAGAAATAAATGCTAGTCCCCAGATTTCTTTTAAAGTAAGAAGAGTAAATGCTGGAAAGACTCAGCAGGTGTGGCAGCATCCGTGGAGAGAGGAACACAGTTAATGTTGACACTTCTTTCAGAGCTCAAATTTTGTTTGGTCTTGAACATCCTTTCATCTCTATCTACTGCGTCAGTGATTTTGATGAAAGTGTAATCCAAACCCCATTCATATGCATAAATTCAAAGCTGGTGTTACCTTCAGCATGCTGGGGTTATAATCAAGGTGGGTGGGACATGCGACAGTGCATTTGTGACAGGATCCAATTGTGCTGGGTGCCTACCTGTCAGACTGCAAGCAATTTCTGCTGGAAGTGGCAGACAGTGCAGTGCTATCTGTGCCTGCCTCTTGTCCATCAAACAAATGGCATGGACAATGTGGGATAGTATCCTATCTAAAGATTCTCCTCATTCCCACTGAAAATTGAATGAGGATAAAATATGCCTGTGTAAAGCAGGTGTACTTGGGGGGGTGGTGCGCGGAATAGGTAGTGGGGACATGATTACTGCCATTTCCACTCAGGTCTACTTATAAAATTTGCTGCAGGTCTCAGTGACGTTATTGGGACTAAACATGCCATTGTTAAAATGGATCCCAATGCTTTTCGCCACACAGATAGTGTTAAAACAATGCTCAAGATCTCTATTATCCAACAACAGGTAAATAATTCAGTATATAACAGTATATAAATAGCGGGAGGCAGTGGTGCAGTGGTATTGTCACTGGACTAGTAGTCCAGAAATCCAGGGTAATGCTCTGGGGTCCTGGGGTCGAATCCCACCATGGCAGCCAGTGAAATTTGAATTCAATAAAAATCTGGAATTAAATGTCTAATAATGACCAATGAAAACATTGTCGATTGTCGTAAAAAACGATCTTGTTCATTAATGTTTTCCAGGGAAGGAAATCTGCCGTCCTTACCCAGTCTGATGTGACTCCAGACTGACACGGCAATGCGGTTGACTCTTAACTGCTCCCCATTGAAATGGCCAGCAAGCCACTCAGTTCATGGGCAACAAATCAGCCACCGGTGCCCACATCCCAAGAACGCATTTTTAAAAAAATTACAAAATTACAAAAGACACATGCATCACTTAAATGTAAGAGGAGTTTCTGAGAACAGAAGCAAGCATAGTGTTCCCAAGAGAGATCAAACCTCGGAACAAAGTCAATAATTTCAAATGGTGGTGAGTCATCCTGCTGACATTCAGGAGTTAGACCCAAGCATCTCAGAGGGAAGTGAGGCAAACAACCCTATTACACCATCGCCGAATGACAAGGAATTCAGCACCAAATCATTCTTAATATATCCAAATACAGAGGTTATTCCTGGCTGTTACTCCTTGACTACACTTTAGTCCATACTGGTTGACTTTATGGGGACTTTATGGCAAGATCTTTTAATGTTTTTGAGGTGTTTGTTCATTCACAGGATATGGACATTGCTGACAATGCCGGAATGTATTACCCATCCCTAATTGCCCTTGAGAGGATGGTGGTGAGCTGCTTTCCCGATGTAGTCCAAGCGGTGTAGGCACACCCACAGAGGGAAGGAGCTCCAAGATTTTGACCCAGCAATGATGAAGGAGTGATGCTAAATTTCCAAATCATGGTCGTATGTGACTTGGAGTGGAACTTGGGGTCATAGTGTACTCACGTGCCCAATGCCCTTGCACCTCTAGGTGTTAATAATCATCATTACTGTCACAAGTAGGTACAGGTCACAGATTTGGAAGGAGTTGTTGAACAAGACTTGGCGTGTTTCTGCAGTGCATCTTGTAGATGGAAAACACTGCAGCTCTGGTACATTGATAGCAGAAGGAATGAATGTTTAAAATGGTGTGGAGATGCCGGCGTTGGACTGGGGTGAGCACAGTAAGAAGTCTTACAGCACCAGGTTAAAGTCCAACATGTTTGTTTCGAATCACTAGCTTTCGGAGCACTTCTCCTTCCTCAGGGGAATGAAGAGGTGGATTCCAGAAACATATATATAGACAAAGTCAAAGATGCAATACTTTGAATGCAAATCTTTGCAGGTAATTGAGTCTTTACAGATCCAGAGAGAGGGATATTCACAGGTTGAAGAGGTGTGAATTGTCTGAAGCCAGAACATTTGATAGGATTTCACAAGCCCAGGCCAGATGGTGGGGGATGAATGTAATGCAACATGAATCCAAGGTCCTGATTGAGGCCGCACTCACGTGTGCGGAAGTTGGCTATAAGTTTCTGCTCGGCGATTCTGCGTTGTCGCACGTACTGAAGGCCGCCTTGGAGAACGCTTACCCGAAGATCAGAGATTGAATGCCCTTGACTGCTGAAGTGTTCCCCGACTGGAAGGAAACATTCCTGCCTGGCGATTGTTGCGCGATGTCCGTTCATCCGTTGTTGCAGCGTCTGCATGGTCTCGCCAATGTACCACGCTTCGGGAAATCCTTTCCTGCAGCATATGAGGTAGACAACGTTGGCCGAGTCGCATGAGTATGTGCCACGTACCTGCTGGGTGGTGTACTCACGTGTAATGGTGGTGCCCATGTCGATGACCTGGCACATCTTGCAGAGATTGCCATAGCAGGGTTGTGTGGTGTCTTTCTCCAGGATAGCCTTGCATTTTTGAGTACTGTTGAAGTTGCATACATCCAGGCAAGTGGAGAGTCTTTTTCACATTCCTAACTCGTGCTTCACAGATGGTGGAAATGTTTGGAAAGTCAGGAGGGGAACCACTCATCGCAGAATTCCCTGCTATTTATAACCACATAATTTATGTAGCCGGTACAGTTAAGGTTCTGCTAAACATTGATCACAAGATATTGATGATGGGGCTTTTGACAATGGTGATGCTGTTGAATGCCTAGAGCAGGTAGTTAGACATGGTGCTGAATTCTCCATTTTGGGGACTATGACCCCACGCCATCGGGAAAACTGTGGGCTTTTACGCCAGGAAAACTGGCATCAAAAGACCACAGATTCCTAATTTTTCTCGGGGCTAGCAGGCAGCTGTCCTAGAGCTCGCAGCTCTAGCTGTCAATATGGCCCCCAGCACTTCCAGGTCAGAGGCCGCGGGTGCGCACGGCGCCAGCCTTCAGCGGACGCGCCGTGCTCCATGGCAGACTCAGCCTGCGGACCTGGAACGGCAAAATAGTGCCCCGCATCGCCCGCTTGTGCACCCCGGAACGCCCGCACACACTGCCCCCAGACCCGAATGAAGTCCCCCCTTGCCCGCCGATCGGCACTCCCCTGACTGAGTTCGCAGCCGCCACGCGAAGTGCCCGGATGGTGGGGCCATGAGAGGTTCACGCCGTCGGGAATTCGGCTGGTCGGGGATGGAGCACTGTGGGGCGGGCCTCAGGCAATGGTCGGTGTGGCATACTCCATGAGTACGCCGATTTACGAGGGGCGGAGAATTGATGAACCGGCGTCGCTCACGATTTCGTGCACAAAACGGATTCTCCGCCCTATTGCCGAACGCAATTTCTGCATCGGGGAGCGGAGAATCCAGCCCATGGTCTTGTTGGAGACTAGCACTCTCATGGCCCGAACGTTTCTTGCCACTTATCAGTACAAATGTGCCCAGGTCATACTGCAGGCCTACTGCTTTATAAACCTGAAGTATTGCAAATTGAAATGAAGACTACAGTCATGAGTGAACATCCTCATTTCTGGCCTTATGATTGATGCAAAGTCATTGATGAAGCAGCTTGAAGGTCGGACAGTACCCTGAGGAAGTCCACCAGTAATGTCCTGGGACTGAGGTGATTGGTCTCCAACAACCAGAACAATCTTCCTTCCAGCCAGAGGTGAATTTTCCTCTGATTCCCATTGACTTCTCAGGTGCCTTGATGCTACATTCAGTCAAAGGGTGCCTTGGTGCTATGGGCAGTCACTCTCATCTCACCTCTGAAATTTAGCTATTTACAGACTGTGTTGAAATACAGTTTTGCTGCTGTTGATGGCACACAGTGCTTCATGGATGCTCAGCTTTGAGTTGCTAAATCCGTTCTGAATGTATTTTGGTGTGAAGGTTGGATTTGTCCTTCATACCATGGCGAGAGGCATGTGTAACAGATTGCTGAGGATGAGGCCAAGTAGACTTTTACCTCGTGTTCATTCTCTCACCACTTGTCACATGCCAGGGATGATGATGAAGGAGTCTGGGGTATTAGCTGGAAGGCACGCTTCTGTGAGGATGCCTGTGTCTGACTGTTTTTTATGTGGAACTGCTCTCTTTAATTTGACACCAGTGCACATTAGTGGGGAGGACTTTGCAGGGATGACTGGGCTCCTTCTGCTTTAGTTGTATTCACATCTGAATGCCAGATCAAAGCCAAGTGGTCTGTCTGGTTTTGTTTTTATTGGAGCTTGTCACAGCAGTTGGAGTAACTGAATGACATGTTGTAGAGTCAGCCACATATAGGCCAGATCGGGTAAGAACAGCAGGTGTCTTTCCCTAAGGGAACCATTTTTGTGAATGTTTACAATGCCCCAGTAGTTTCATGGCCACCATGGCTGTTACAAATGAGTTATTTCAGATTTATTGAATTAACCAAATTTAACTTCCTCGAGTGCTCTGGTGGAATTTGAACTCATGTTTCCAGATTATCAATTCAGTAACATACAAATTTGCGGCCATACCTTGAGACCACACTGCAGAATTCATCATCATTGTGTCCATTTTATGCCTGAAAAGCACTCGCAATGCTTACAAATTTTTAAGCTATCTTGAACCTTGAATGTGTACCGGTGGAGTCCAGCTGCATTATTGTAATAGATTTAACATCAGATTATAATTACATCAATTGATATTATCTAGCAATGTACTTTGAGCAGATTTAAGTTGTGAAATTTGGAGGCAGAGTGCCCAGTTCTTCAGCACCATGGGTGCTGATTTGCATCTAAAGTGGCATCGAGGATGCGGCCACACTTGATTGATGTCAGGATCTGCCATTCTCGTTCTCTCTGACATTGCAGTTGTGTAGCCTCTGCTTGTTCTCTCTGTCATACTGTGGGCAAAGATAGATGCAGATTACTGCACCTGTATCTGAGACCAGGACGTTTGGGTAGAATTGCCGAAGCCAGGACAGGGTCCGACATCACATGCCAAGCTACTCCCTGCAGACTTCAACAACTGGTGGGTTTCCTTTTCACTGCTTAAAGCACGCTCATCTTTCAGCAATAGGAAGGAAACACCTCCAATGATATTTAAGGGTATGCTGCAGTGGAGCCAACTGGAGTGGTGTCGGAACAGTTGCACATACGCACTCAGCCCACAATGCAGCTGCCAACACGTGCAGATCCAGAGCTGCGCCTTGCAACTTATAGAAGCCGCGTAAATAAAGCATAATAGACTTTACACCACTGCTTTTGAAGACAAGACATTGAGTTTAGTTAATTTGGGCTCACTTACAGGACAGTCGTTGAAGGTTGATTGTGTTGCAGGAGTTATTGATATCGCATTCCCATATCAGCATTATATTATTGTGGTTAAATTTTAATAAAATGCAATTTGTAAATACTCTCAGCATGCTGTGTTACATGTTATTAATACCACAGTAGGTAAGATTATATTTCAGCCGATATAAGGCCGATATTTCTTGGGAAGTCCGTGAACATAGAACCGTAGAACCACAGAAAGGTTACAGCGCAGTAAGAGGCCATTCAGCCCATCGTGTCTGCGTTGGCCAAAAAATAGTTTAAAAAAAGAAACCAGACGGTCATTTTAATCTCTCTTTCCTGCATCTGCTCCATCGCCTTGCAGGTTACAACATTTCAGGTGCAGATCCAAGTACCTTTTAAATGAGTTGAGCATTTCAGCCTCAACCACTAATTCAGGCAGTGAATTCTGGATGCTTTTTCCTCATTTACCTCTAATTCTTCTACCAATCACCTTAAATTTGTGCCCCCTGGTAATTGGCCCCTGAACTAGATGAAACAGGTTTTTTCTGTTTACCTGACCTAGGCCCCTCATAATTTTGTACACCTCAATGAGATAATTCCTCAGCATCCATTCTAAGGAAAAGAACACTAGCCTATCTCACCTTTCCTCATAGCTGAAATGTTCAAGCCCTGGCAACAGTTTTTATATCTCCTCTACACTCTCTCCAGAGCAATTATGCCCTTTCTGTAATGCGGTGACCAGAACTATACACAAAACCCCAGCTGTGGCCTGATACAGCATTTTATACAGTTCCATTATTACATCCCTTCTTTTCTATTCAATACCTCAACCAATAAAGAAAAGTGTTACAATCCCTTTGGGGGCCAAGGACTGTACTCCATTCGAATCCCCCCTTACACAGCTGAGTAAAAACTCCCCTGGTAATTGGGGGCGAGGTTGTCCCTTGACAAGGGGAAACCTCAGTTGTTCATTTCTACCCTACTGTGCGTTCCTGTTGTATCTACCGTTGGCCTCTACAGAAAGCATTCCATGTGCTTACTTTACCATCTTATCAACATGTCCTGTCACCATTGGGGATTTGTGGAAATGCAGTCCTCGGTCTCTCACTTCCTCTACCTTTCTCAATATCTTCCCATTTATTGAGTATTCCCTTGCTTTGCTTGCACTCCTTGTAGACCATGCAGTCACATGGAGCATCACGGGGGTGGAGTTTGGCAGGATTACCCGGGACCTTGGGCAGAGTAGGTGTGTTAATGAGAGTTTGTACATTTAGTTAATAAATCTCCCATTTGTTGAAACTCCCTTCTCCTGTCGTTGATTTAATGGGCCATGCAGAGCTACATGGTGTCAGGGCTGCAGTATGGCACAGGGACTTCGAGGACAGGGAAGACAACAGGAAGAATTTTCAGGATGGTAGGGGCTCAGCTCCAGCTCAAACAATGCTGCAGTAGCCAGAAGAAGCACCTCAGCTGGTTGCCTGGAACTAATGCCAGTAATTGGAGCAAACGTAAGTGGCAGGTGTCAAGGGGATTGGGGAGGTGGGGGAAAGGGGGGGCGGAGGGACTAGCTGTGTAGGAAAGGCATGCAGGATTGTAAGGGAGTGACTAAGTTCTCAGGGAGTAGGTCGGGCGGTGAAGGGGGCGGTAGGTAGGTCTGGGTGTCATAGAATCATAACATAATACAATAGAGAAAAAGCCCTTTGGTCCACAAGCCTGTACTGACAAATCGTAACTACTCTAATCTGTACTAATCCCACGGCCCACACTTGGCCCATGGCCTTGATGATTATGACACTTCAAGTGCTCATCAAAGTACCTTTTAAAGATTGTGAGGTTTCCTATGTCAACTACCCTCCCAGACCGTGCATTCCAGATTCCCATCCCCCAGGTGAAAAAGGTTTGATTCAAATCCCCTGCTTTTCACCTTTAAAATTATGCCCCCTTGTTACTGACCCTTCAACTAAGGGGAACAGCTGCTTTCTGTCCACCCTGCCCATGCCCTTCGTAATCCTATACACCTCAAACAGGTCCCCTCTCAGCCTTCTGTGCTCCAAAGTAAACAACCCTAGCTTATCCGGACTCTCTTCACAGCTAAAATGCTCCATCCCAGGCAATATCCTGGTGAATCTCCTCTGCACCCTCGCTAGTGCAATCACATCCTTCCTATAGTGCGGTGACCGGAATTTAACACAGTACTCCAGGGCAGCACGGTAGCTCAATGGTTAGCATTGTTGTTTCAAAGTGCCAGGGACCAGGGTTTGATTCCCTGCTTGGGTCACTGTTTTTGCAGAGTCTGCACATTCTCCCCGTGTCTGCACAGGTTTCCTGGGGTGCTCCGGTTTCCTCCCACAAGTGCCGAAAGACATACTTATTGGGTGAATTGTACATTCTAAATTCTCCCTCCATGTACCAAACAGGCGCCGTAGTGTGGCGACTAGATTTTCACAGTAACTTCATTGCAGTGTTAATGTAAGCCTACTTCTGACACTAATCAAGATTATTATTATATTACTTGCTTAATTTAGCAACAGACATTCTTCCCCTAACAATACCATGCTAGCTATCCCTGATCGATCTGTGCCTTTCTAAGTGACAGTTTATCCTGTCTCTCAGAATTTATTTAATAATTTGTATATCACCAAAGTCAGACTGACTGGCCTTTGGTTTTCTAGCCAATCCCTCGCACCCTTTTTAAATAATGTACAACGTTCGCAAATCTCCAATCCTCTGGTACCTCACCTGTATCAAATAACGATTTGAAATATTCCTCAGACCATCCGCTATTTCATTCTTGCTTTCCTTTAACAGCCTCTGGTAGACTGGCCCTTATGATTCATCCACCTTCAAGAATGCACACATGGTAGTAAGGGATGTACAAAGAGACAGGAGATTATGCCTGAGTGAGATGGAGTCTGAGTGAGTAGCAAATTAGATTCCCATGGGAATTCAGTGCACAGGAGAAAAAGGTGCTTTAAGTCAGGGTTATTGCATCTCATTGAGTGTGTTAGTTGGATTTACCAGTACAAGTAAGGTTCATCAGTGGTTGTAAGGATAATTAGATTAAGGCCAAGTAAAGTTAATACAAAGTAAAATAAAGTTAACGTAAGTGAAGTAAAGTTCAGACATGGCAGGTCAATTCATAAGTGGAAACTGTGCCTTGTAGTATGTGGGAAGTCGTGAGCATTGCAGATGTCCGAGATGAAGACATGTGCACTAGCTCTTATGACTAAATTGTACCCTGAACCCATGCCAGCTTAACTGATGTCTAAATTCCTGACCTTAAGGACCCTAACACTACATCTAGGTGGGTCCCCAGATGGTACAGCAGGAGTGGAGGTAGCCTGCTGTGATTTCCGCCCTGTCATCAGCTGCAGAATCTTGAGCGCCAGGTATCAGAGCTCGGGCGGAGTAACTGTGGCTCATTCAAGAAGCCGAGAGCCTGAGGATGGAGTTCAGAGAGGTGGTCACACATCAGGTTAGGAACGTGGAGGGAGAAAGGGAATAGGCGACCTCCACACAGTCCAACAATAGCAGCCAGGTAGTGCAGGAGTCCTCTGAAGTCCCACTCGCTAATCAGTTTCCATTTTGGATGCTGATGAGGGCATTGGTTACTTGGTGGATTCCAGTAAGAGCTAGATTCTTGGCGCCACCGGTGGCTCTGGGGTACTGGAGGGAAGGAAAAAGAGGGTAACAGCAGTAATAGTAGTGGATTCATTAGTTAGAGCAGCAGACAGGCATTTCTGTGGCCTTACAACGGTATGTTACCTCCCTGGTGCCATTGTCGAGGATATCATGGAGTGGCTGCAGGACACTCTTCTGTGGGAGGGTAATCAGCCAGAGGCCGTGGTTCACATTGGTATCAATGACTTAGGTAGGAACATGGATGAAGTCCTGAAAGCTGATTTTCGGCATGTAGAAAGGAAATTGTAAAGCAGGACCTTCAAAGCAATGCCTTCAGGATTACTCCCCATCCCACAAGCTAGTTAGCATAGAAATAGGAGAATTGAGTGATTGAACACATGATTGGAAAGCTGTTGCAGGTAGGATGGAGAGTGTCCGATTTCTGAGACATTGGAACTGATTCTGGGGAAGGTGGGACCTGTACAAGTACGATGGTCTATGTAATGATATGTATTGTGCAAGTAAAGGGTTAACATCTGAAACTATGTGTAAATCAAACACGAGATGGCATTACTAAGTTATTGTATATAAGACAGCACCTCTAGGAATTCTGGGAGAGCATGATGAGAAGCTGATTGTAGAGATATAGCACAAGGTCTAGTCATAGTGTAGTTTAATAGCTCGATAGAATGTTGATTACTATACTACAGATTCAGTGTTATTAGTTTAGTATCTGTTACTCAGTAAAGTGTGCAAACCTAATCAAGTTTAGTTGTGTAAAATACATTTGTTTTGATTCAAACGTCTTATTTTTATATTCTTTGTCAACACTACATATCTGGCTATCTTGGAGAAAAGGGCAAGGAATATAACATGGTCCCAGGATATTTCTAGAGTAATTCAGAGAGATTAGATAGACTCAAACAGTAAAACTAACACACGACTCAGACTTCGAAGAACAAACTGCTTCCAGACCTGCTACTTCAAAATACGGAAGAATCCCAAACTCATGGAGAAAGTGCAATCTCTACGACAGCTCAGGATATCTGGCAAACTAGATGGAACCTGGAAAGTTCTTAAGCAACAGTTTCAGCTATATCTGTCTACATCTGATTTAGACAATTCCAATGATGATGGAAAACTAGTATTATTCTTAACAATGGCAGGTCCACAAGCTATTGAACTGTCTAACTCCTTTCAATTCTCAACGGAAGAAGATAAAACTAAATATAATGTTGTCATTGAGAAATTTGATCTGCACTGTAGGACTCAAATAAATGAAACGTGTGAAAGATTTATCTTTAAGAAAAGGATGCAAAAATACGGGGAAACTATTGATTGCCTCATAACAGATTTAAAACTCAAAGCTCAAAAAAGTAACTTCTCTGTATTATCAGACTCTATGATCAGAGACCAAATTGTTTTTGGGATCATAGATGAAAAGCTCAGAGAATGTTTGTTAAGACAAAAAGATCTGGGGCGAATTTCTCCGACCCCCCGCCGGGTCGGAGAATCGCCGGGGGCTGGCGTGAATCCCGCCCCCGCCAGTTGCCGAAGTTTCCGGCACCGGATATTCGGCGGGGGCGGGATTCGCGCCTCGCCGGTTGGCGGGGCCCCCCGCTCGATTCTCCGGCCCGGATGGGCCGAAATCCCGCCGCTAAAATGCCTGTCCCGCCGGCATAAATAAAACCACCTACCTTACCGGCGGGACAAGGCGGCGCGGGCGGGCTCCGGGGTCCTGGGGGGGGGCGCGGGGCGATCTGGCCCCGGGGGGTGCCCCCACGGTGGCCTGGCCCGCGATCAGGGCCCGCAGATCCACGGGCGGGCCTGTGCCGTGGGGGCACTCTTTCCCTTCCGCCTCCGCCACGGTCTCCACCATGGCGGAGGCGGAAGAGACTCCCTCCACTGCGCATGCGCGGGAATGCCGTCAGCGGCCGCTGACGCTCCCGTGCATGCGCCACCCGGAGATGTCATTTCCGCGCCAGCTGGCGGGGCACCAAAGGCCTTTTCCGCCAGCTGGCAGGGCGGAAATTCGGCCGGCGCCGGCCTAGCCCCTCAAGGTTGGGGCTTGGCTCCCAAAGATGCGGAGCATTCCGCACCTTTGGGGCAGCGCGCTGCCCGTCTGATTTGCGCCGTTTTGGGCGCCAGTCGGCGGACATTGTGCCGTTTCCGGAGAATTTCGCCCCTGAAGTAAGAAGACGCTATTGAAATGTGTCGAGTGAATGAATTGTTTAAATGTCAGTACTCAGAGATTCTGAAAAACGAAAAGGGCATGAAAATGAGCCTCGAGAACGACTGCGTTGGAACTGTGGCGCAGTTCAGAAAAATGCATGTTTCGGATCGCAGAAGACCTTTCTGTGCATGCGTGCAATTAACGTCATGATGTGTGGACACACCCACACACATAAAAAATGCCCAACACTTGGAAAGATTTGCTCAAAATGTTGCAAACTCAATCACTTTGCTGTGCAATACAGAACTTCACTTAAAGCTACACAATTTAAATCTGCAAATCTACCAAAGACACACATGAACATAAGAAGTATTGACATAACTGCAGAAACTTTTAAAATTGATAACACTGATAATAATCTTCTGTTTATAGGTTAGAAGATTCCTTCTTTGTAGCAATTATTGAAAAGTTCAATGCTACTGCAGCTGATACTCCTAATCGTCAAAAGGTACGATCTGTTAACACAGAATCTGAATGGAATATACCTCTTGGGTTCCGAAATCATCTTAAAGCTGGATACAGGAGCTTACGCAAACTTGATAAACACTCATGACCTTTTGCTACTCAGTCAAAGTTCTAAAATACAGAAAACTGATTGCTAATTCCGTGATTATAATGGCAACGCAATTACCTCATTGGGATCTTCCTGGCTTGTAGTGACAAACCACTACACCATGATATCTTTATGGTTCGCGATTGTTGAATCTAATCAATCTTCGCTATTAGGTGCACAAGCCTGTCAGGACCTTCACCTAGTTCAAAGAATCTATAGCACCAGTACACCTCTTCCACCTCTTCAGGAATATATTCAGGGAATTCTTCTTTTAAAAAAAATAAATTTAGAGTACCTAATTCATTTTTTCCAATTAAGGGGCAATTTAGTGTGGCCAATCCACCTAGCCTGCACATCTTTGGGTTGTGGGGGTGAAACCCACACAAACACGGGGAGAATGTGCAAACTCCACATGGACAGTGACCCAGAGCCGGGATCGAACCTGGGACCTCAGCGCCGTGAGGCAACAGGGCTAACCCACTGCGCCACCATGCTGCCCCATTCAGGGACTTCTTGATCGATTTCCTCAGGTCTTTGAAGGTATGGGTACTCTTTCATTTCAATATAAGATAAAATTGAAACCAAATGCCAAACCAGTGGTCCACCCTCCTAGAAGAGTTCCTGCTCCGCTACATGAAAGATTAAAGCAAGAACTTGCACGCAGGCAGAAATTTGGAATAATCTCCAAAATTACAGCACCGACTGATTGGGTCAGTTCAATGGTGTGCGTCAAGAAACCATCTAGAGAATTGAGAATCTGCATGGATGGAAAAGATCTAAAACAAGAATATAAAGCGTGAACATTTTCCAATACACAAGCATAAAGAGATCACCAGCGAAATGGCAAATGCAAAAATCTTCTTGAAACTGAATGCCTCCAGAGGATTTTGAGAAATGCAGCAAGGTGACACAAGCAAGAAATTGTGTACGTTCAACACAACGTTTGGTCGATATTGTTTCAACAGAATGCCATTTGGTATAATCTTAGCATTCGAGATATTTCATTGTGCAATGGAACAAATGACTGAAGGCATCGATAGAGTACGAGTTTACATGTATTATATAATCGTTTGGTCATCTACACGTGAAGAGCAAAATGCAAGGCTATTACAAGTCTTCAAGAGGATACACAAATTTTGTTTAAAGCTAAACGGAGTCAAATGTAATTTTGGTATCTCAACTTCAAAATTCCTGGGTGATCAAATCTCAGAACATGGTGTGCAACCTGACGACGACAAGATTGCTACCATACAGACGATGACAGTTCCAGAGGACAAGAAAGCAGTGTTGAGAATCCTAGGTGTTGTGAATTACCTGGGAAAGTTTATTCCAAGCCTTTCTTCTAGAACTACAGTTTTGCATCATCTCATCAAGAAATCGACTACGTTTTCATGGACTGATGAGCACCACACAGAATGGGTGGACCTAAAGTCAACATTGACTACCGCACCTGTTCTTTCCTTCTTTGACCCTGAAAGAGAAACAAAAAAATCTCAACGGATGCAAGTCAAAGTGGAATTGGACCAGTTCTTCTACAAAGAGATGATGATTCTTTGTGGACACCCATTGCTTATGCATCGCGATCAATGACATCCACTGAGCAAAGGTGTGCCGGGATAGAAAAGGATTGTTTAGGCTTACTTACTATGAATTCTCAAATTTCACAACTATGTCTATGGCCTACCAACATTCACGGTCGAAACTGATCACCGGCCGCTTGTTCACATCATTCACAAAGATTTGAATGACGTAACTCCTAGACTACAACGTATTCCCATGAAGTTAAGACGATATAACTTTCAACTTGTCTCTACTCCGGGCAAAGATTTGATAATTGCTGATGCATTATCTCATTCTATCAACGCAGAAGAACGACCACCAGAGTTCATTCAGCACATTGAAGCTCAAGTGCAGCTTCAAGCTTTGGATGACAAACTTCAACTCATCAGAGATGAGACAAACAAAGATGAAAAGTTGCAACACGTCATTAACCATTTGAACAATGGTTGGCCCAAAGGACACTGTTCCAAATTCAGAAACATTCAATCTGAATTTATTGTTCTCGATCATATAGTTACTCCTCTGACACTAAGACCCATGATACTACAGAAAATACATGAAAGTCATCTAGGCATAGAGAAAAGCAAATGAAGAGCGAGACAGGCAGTATAATGGCCAGGCATCAACAAGGACATAACAAACCTGATCCTTGAATGTGAAACCTGTCAACGCAACCAATCAACTCAAGGTAAAGAAACACTTCTACCTCATGATCTTGAGAAGACCCCAAGGTCAAAGGTTAGCATCGATTTATTTCACTTTCATGGTCGTGATTATATTTTAATCATTAATTATTTCTCAAACTATCCCGAAGTAACCAAATTGTCTGGCACAACTTCAAAATCCGTGATCAAGGCTACGAACATTCCAGAACACATTGACGCCACTGTCGAGGTGACAGAGAATTGCGCTTTGGCATGAAAGCTGCGACCACCGTGATTTTGACATCAGAACGTTCCGCCCAATCGCGTTCCCTGGATTCCCCATCGGCTGACGGAGAATCCCGCCCCAGGTGTTTTAAAGATTCTTTCTGTTCTAATTCCCTGGTTATCAGAACTTTAACTTTAGAAAGCCTACCTCTTTGCAACTTCCGTCCTGTCCAATCATTCTTCTGGCAGAGTTAAGCGATGTCTCCAAATTCAGCTAAAACTAAAACATAAAAGCATTTTTTACCTTTACAAGGACCTCCAGTTGCTCAGCAAGTCCCACATGCTTATGCCTTTCATTCATTCTTGCCCCCCTAGTCATCTACAAGAACAATAGAAACACAGTTAACCAACGCCCACATATACAAACACCTTTGTCCAGCATGAATCTAACTGTAGGTTTTACCCTTCCAAACCCACTTAAAACTATACCTTATTTCTAATGTTTACCAGTACAAAAAAAAATCCCTTAAAACTACCTTTGTTCTCGTAACAGCAGTCACACAAGGCTTAATACTGTAGAAAGCCTAGAGGAGTATAAAAGGTACACGGGTGAAGTAAAAAAGGAAATTAAGAAAACAAAGAGAGGATACAAAAAAATATTGGCAAGTGTCATGTGAGAGTACCTTTAAGAAATGGATGTTTAAGCAATGTACCTTTAAGAAAACAGTGATGTCAGAGAGTGGGTGGAGCTGAGCTCAGTTCAGCCATTTTAAAGTTTCAGTTTGGAGGAAAAGAGCTTGGGAGTGTCTGTATTTGCAGTGAGCTGGATCTGCTGTCATCTCTGCCATGAAAGATTATCTCTGGGTAATTTGGGTGATTTAAACTCATAATAGTCAAGCCTTTAACCTGATGTGTTTCTGTTCAAAGGTGTGAAGTCTCATGGATGTTGAAAGGAATAACTGAAGGATTATTTAGTGTTGTAATATTTTCCGGGTTATCTTTGAAGTAAGGGGTGTTAAGAGATCCAATGTTTATTTAAGAGGTTAAGTTGAGTTCATGGAATAAACATTGTTTTGTGTTTTTAAAACCATTTGTCCATAATTGCTGTAATCCCACACGTGGAGAACAAGCCGTGTGCTCGGAAAAGCAACAATAGCATTAAAGGGGAGATTGGATGAACTCCATGATACATTTTGGGGTTCTGAAAACACCTCTCCCGTAACGTAAGTGAAATCAAATAAAACCTAAAGATGTTATTCCAATTCATTAAGAGCAAGAGTACAACTAAAGAAATGGCAGGGTCTCTCCAAGATGTACATTGTAACCTATGCATCGATGCCAAGGGTGTGGACAGGGTTCTCAATGAGTACTTTGTCTTTGTCTTCCCCAAAGAGCAGGATGAAGCAGACATTCTAGTTAAAAAGGAGTGTGAAATATTAGCTACAATAAGCATTATGAGAGAGGAAGTACTAGAAGGACAAGGTTTTGCGCCAAATGTTCCTAAACAGGCTGACAGCTCAGTTAATCGATAATGGAATTCTTATGAATAAAAAAAAATTCTTAGGGTCATGGTTTTGAGTCCCACATTGTGTGTTTTTCATCTTTATTGAAAATACTTTTTCTTGTTAATTTTTTACCAAAAAGTGTACACAAACTGTTACAATCAATTCCCCGCATTAGAAATTGAGAAATATTGTGATTTATTGAATTATCACGAGCGGCTTACAGAGGAACAGTTGCTAAATGATAGATGTGCTGAGTACAGCAACCTGCAATTGGTTCAGGACTGCGCAGGCGTAAAAATATGCACCTTGAACATTGGGCGGGATTCTCCGGTCTCTGACACCGAAAGCATGTTCGGCAATCGGCCGGAGAATCTACGTTGGCACCGAAATCGGGGGCGGCGTCACTTTTGAGATGCTCCGCCCCCTCCAAAACAGCATACTCTAGGAGTACGCCGCACGCTGTCGGGACGGCCTCAGGACACTACCTGAGGCCCTCTCCCCCGATGCTCCGCCCTCGATGGGCCATGTTCCCGATGGCATCGGTCACCCATGGTATTTATTTTCAGGAACTCGGCCTGGCGGCTGCTGGCTAAGTCCAGCCACAGACAGGGGGGAGCCGATCCGCGGGCAGGAGGGGGGGCTTTGGCGAGGGCTGGGGGCATTGGTGGGGGGTGGTCAGGGGATGGAGAGCCTGGCCAAAGGGGTGACTATTTGGAAAACTGGGTCCGTGTGCGGTCGGCGCCATGTTTCACGGCGCAGCCGCCGCAGGCTGCCGCAGTGCGCATGCGTCAATTCTCCAGCCATATCCGCAGCTGGAGCCGTGTGGTCTACACTGCGTGCCTGCTAGCTCCCCACCAGATGGGGAATCGGTGGCCATTTTGCACTGTTTTTTCGGTCATAAAAAGCCACCCTTCCCATTAAAGCGTTAGCACTCAGTCTCAGAATCGGAGAATCCAGCTCATTGTCTGTCTTAAACCAGCTTGCTGGTTTTTATGCAGGTAGCAGGTACTCTGACACTGACCTATGTGTGCAGAATTTTCTTCCCCAAGTGTTGCAGCATAAAGACAAACTGTGTGGTAACTTGTGTTGGAGGTACTACTGTATTCGAGATACATGGGTAAATCCCTGTCTGCTGGCTCTGACCAGTGGACGTTACAAAGAGGTGTTCATCCCCGGCTGCAGCCATTTTCTGTTACGAGCTGCTGGGGAACACATCTTGTCTAATAAAGCCTTTGATTATTCTCTAATCTCGCTTTCGCAATAATTGATCGTGCATCAATTTATTAGACAAGATAGTGAAAGATGGAGCTCCGCATCAAGCCGGACCGTCTGCAACTAAGCCCCCAGCAGCAAACGCTTCGACCACCTTTGATCACTGGCTGGCTTGCTTCCAGAGCTACATCAGGACGTCCACAGACCCACCCACGGAGGACCAAAAGTTACAGATCCTCTACTCGAGAGTGAGTCCCAAAATTTTTCCACTCATCAGGGACACACCTAACTACGCTGAAGCTATGGCACTGCTGAAAGGGCATTATATTCGCCCGGTGAACCAAGTATATGCTAGACATCTTCTGGCCACCAGACGCCAAATCCCGGGGGAATCCCTGGACGACTGCTACCGCGCCCTGCTAGCCCTCGGTAGGAAGTGCGACTGTCGGCAAGTTTCGGCTACCGAAGACACTGAGCTCTTAATTCCGGACGCCTTCATCACAGGCATGCTGTCCACACAGATCCGCCAGTGGCTTTTAGAAGGAAATACACGAGATCTTAAAGAGGCTAGGAGACTCGCGAACTCTTTAGAATTGGCCACCCGTAACGCCCAGGCGTACGCCCCTGGCATCGCGGCACCCCCATGGACAACGTGGATCCCACCTGCTTCCGACCCAACCTCATTCTCCAATTCACCGCAAGCCTGCACCGCGCGGCAGCTGGTCAACCCCAGGGGGCCCAGATGCTACTTTTGTGGGTAGACCAAACACCCCCGGCAACTCTGCCCGGCCCGATCAGCGACGTGCAAAGGATGCAGTAAGAAGGGGCACATTGTGGCGGTATGCCAGGTCCGGTTGGCCGCCGCCGTCTTGTCCACCGACTGCCATGTGCTACCCATGGGGGCGGACATCTTGGATGGTGCCGCAGGACCCCGAGCCGACTGGCCGTTTATCGCCTGCTGCGACCTCCTTCACCGCTGTTCAACTCAGGGCCTCCCAGCATCTGCCACACCTCGCCTCCATTTCTCTGGACCAGTCTCAGCCACGGAACCTCACGACCACGACCACGACGGTGGAACTCAACAGGCACAAGATGTCCTGCCTTTTCGACTCTGGTAGCATAGAGAGCTTTGTTCACCCCACCACGGTAAGGCGCTGCTCCCTCATGGTACACCCCGTTAAGCAGAAAGTCTCCCTGGCCTCCAGATCCCATTCTGTGGAAATCCGGGGGTACTGCATTGCGAACCTCACTATCCAGGGCATAGAGTTGAACAACTTCCAGCTCTACATCCTCCCCCACCTCTGCGCTGCCGCATTCCTGGGCCTGGACTTCCAGTGCCACCTCCAGAGCCTGACGTTTAAATTCGGCGGACCCATACCCCCCCTCACCGTCTGCGGCCTCACGTCCCTTAAGGTCCCGCCTTCCCTGTTTTTGAACCTCATCCCGGATTGTAAACCTGTCGCTACCAGGAGCAGACGGTACAGTATCCAGGATAGGACCTTCATTAGGTCGGATGTCCAATGGCTCCTGAAGGAAGGCATAATTGAGGCTAGCAACAGCCCTGGAGAGCCCAAGTGGTATTTGTAAAGATCGGGGAGAAGCACAGCATGGTCATTGACTACAGTCAGACCATCAACCGGTACATGCAGCTTGACGCTGGTACGGATTGCGGGCCACCTTCCCATACCTAGATAACGTCACCACCTGCGGCCACGATCAGCAGGACCACGACGCCAAGCTCCGCAAATTCCTCCATACCGCCAAACTCCTTAATCTCACTTATAACAAGGAGAAATAAGTGTTTAGCACCGATCGCCTAGCCATCCTTGGCTACGTAGTGCAGAATGGAGTAATAGGGCCGACCCTGACCGCATGCGCCCCCTTATGGAGTTCCCTCTTCCCCACTGCCCCAAGGTCCTGAAACGATGCCTGGGGTTTTTCTCTTATTACGCCTAGTGGGTCCCCAATTACACAGATAAGGCCCGCCCACTAATCCAATCCACAGTTTTTCCCTTGTCGGCTGAGGCCCGCCAGGCCTTCAACCACATCAAGGCGGACATCGCAAAGGCTACGATGCAGGCTGTCGATGAGTCCCTCCCCTTCCAGGTCGAGAGCAGCGCATCGGACATAGCTCTGGCAGCTACCCTCAACCAGGAGGGCAGGCCAGTGGCCTTATTTTCACGCACCCTCCATGCCTCTGAAATCAGACACTACTCTGTTGAAAAGGAGGCCCAGGCCATTGTAGAAGCTGTGCGGCATTGGAGGCATTACCTGGCTGGCAGGAGATTTATGCTCCTCACTGACCAACGGTCGGTTGCCTTCATGTTTAGTGATACGCAGCGGGGCAAGATAAAATACAATAAGATCCTGAGGTGGAGGATTGCGCTCTCCACCTACAATTATGAGATCTTGTATCGTCCTGGGAAGCTCAACGAGCCTCCTGACGCCCTGTCCCGCAGTACATGTGCTAGCGCACAAGTGGACCGACTCAGGACCCTACATGATAACCTCTGCCTCCCGGGGGTCACCCGGTTCTTCCACTTCATCAAAACCCGCAACCTGCCCTACTCCATAGAGGAGGTCAGGACCGTCACCAGAAACTGCCAAATCTGTGCAGAGTGCAAGCTGCACTTCTACCGGCCAGATAAAACACACCTGGTGAAAGCCTCCCACCCCTTTGAGCGCCTCAGTATGGACTTCAAAGGACCCCTCCCCTCCACCCACCGCAACAAGTACTTCCTGAACGTGGTCGATGAGTTCTCCCGGTTCCCCTTCGCCATCCCCTGTCCCGACATAACTGCTGCCACCATCATTAAAGCCCTCCACAGTATATTCACACTGTTCGGTTTCCCCACCTACGTACACAGCGATAGGGGGTCCTCCTTTATGAGCGACGAGCTGCGTCAATTCCTGCTCAGCAAGGGCATTGCCTCAAGCAGGACGACAAGCTGCAAGCCCCGGGGAAATGGGCAGGTGGAGAGGGAGAACGGGACGGTCAGGAAGGCCATTCTGCTGGCCCTATTGTCTAGAAATCTCCCGGTCTCCGCTGGCAGGCGGTCCTCCTCGTTGCACTCCATTTCATACGGTCAATCCTGTGTACCACAACTAATGAAACCTCCCATATACGTCTTCTTGTTTTTCCCAGGAAGTCCACCTCTGGGACATCACTCCCAACATGGCTGGCAGCTCCTGGACCCATCCTGCTCCGGAGACATGCGCGGACCCATAAGTCTGACCCGTTGGTCGAGAGGGTCCACCTTCTTCATGCTAACCCGCAGTATGCCTACGTGGCCCGATGGACGCCAGGACACGGTCTCCCTCCGGGATCTGGCACCCACTGGATCCCCACCCACGGCCCCCTCACCAACCCCTCCACACGAACCATTCTTCTCTGCTCCACCCATTTCCCCACCAGCGCACGTCACCGCAGCCCCTGCCCCAGGATGATCCGTCCTCCCACTGGTTCCACCCGGAGGTAACGACGCAGAGGACTGCATGTTCCTGGAGTCGAAAATGCCTGAGTCGGCATCTGCATCACCACCGAGA
The DNA here is from genome assembly GCF_047496885.1 of Scyliorhinus torazame. Lineage (NCBI taxonomy): Eukaryota > Metazoa > Chordata > Chondrichthyes > Carcharhiniformes > Scyliorhinidae > Scyliorhinus > Scyliorhinus torazame. Next base: position 320,477,599 of record NC_092707.1, on the reverse strand, counting down.
CTGCGACAGTCGCAGAGAACCATCAAGGCCCCCGATCGATTGATTGCTTCGTTGTAATTGTTACAGTGGTTGTTATTGTTATTGTTAAACGTTTTGCCACCACCCCCGCCGGACTCTTTTTTTCAACAGGGGGTGAATGTGGTAGACCGTATTATATGTATTACGGTACCTGTGTTGGAGGTACTACTGTATTAGAGATACGTGGGTAAATCCCTGTCTGCTAGCTCCGCCCAGTGGATGGTATAAAGAGGTGTTCATCCCCGGCTGTAGCCATTTTCTGTTACGAGCTGCTGGGGAACAAATCTTGTCTAATAAAGCCTTCGATTATTCTCTAACCTCGCTTTCGCAATAATTGATCGTGCATCACACTGTCTTAAATGTATCAGTAGCTACTTTCACTTTATTTGCTGACGAATTTCAATTGGCACTTGCTGGAACTGTAAGAAGCATTTTGTAGCTTCCGGAGTTGTTTAATGATTAGACTGACCACATCGAGGAGAACAAGCCAATGGAAGAGAGGGGAAGAAATAGGCTCCTTCTGCTGAGTGCGTTCAGGGAACAATTCTCCTAACTGAACCTCAATGAGGAACAGTGCATTTGATGTCTCTGCTTCACTGAGGATATTCTCACTGCAATATGTCACTCACTGGTGCTTCAACTGCAGCATCAGAGCAGGATGAAATTTGAAGTCAAGGCGACTGAAAATGTTTACCCCCTTAAGACTTTTGCATCTGTTATGTAGAATGTGAATATTTCTAGTGCTGTTTTTGTGCGTAGTGTAACTGTGATCATTCCCGAAATAAGAATAACTGAGTCACCATAAACCTGAAGAGTGTCTGTTGCAGGAATGAGAGAAAGTTGCAACACATCCTGATGGTAGAGCTTGCCTCTGAAAATTGATACTTTTGCATTGGTATGAGAATCGACACCGAGATTCCCATTATTTTGAGCATTCCTTAAATGCCAAGGTGCTTTCCTATTTCTGATGATATGCATCTGTGCCTCACTCTCCTGAGAGACTGTTCCATATGTTGACCTAATGGAGTCCTTTCCTTCTTTGACCTGCATACCTGAGCAAAATAGTTCCTCTTTAAACAGGAGTTGAGTTTTCCCTCGAGCTAGGCATGGCATTGTGAATTGATAAGTGCTTCCATAATTTTGGCACACGTTTGCAGGTATCTGATAACGGCGGGGCATGTGTTGATGAGCATCCTAAGGTCTCGTTGTCCGTAACCCTTACATGTGAGCTGACTGAGTGAGCTATGTCTGCAACCCTGACTCTGAGCTTGCAGTTCTGTGTAACCTCTTTGAATCTAATAAGGCAGATCCAATTTGGCTGCTAAAATCGTGGTTTCTCCAGCATCACTTTAAGTCTTTTCAGTTAATTGGTCACAAATTAGTTAATTGGTTATTGTGTCAGTTCACACGTAGAAACCAAAATTGCCACAGTACTGTCCTCGTATTATTGTAGGGGCTCAACATTTCCCTGGCATCTCTGGTAGAATGTATATCATTCAATCAAGGCACTTTTGTCTGGCTTGAAGTATTTTTCCAGAGTGTTCACCAACATATCAATACCCTATTTCATGCGTGAAACTGGATTCTCCGCCCCACCGCCAAACGAGATTTCGGCTTTGGGGTGCGGAGAATACAGCCCAATACGTTTAAACGTTTTGCCATCATGCACATTGCCAATCTGTTGTATAGTTTACGGCCGGGGTTCTCCGTACGCCGATGACGAAATCGGGGCGTGCGATCGGGTGGAGAATAGCTTCCGACGCCAAAATCGTGGCATGTGGCGGTTTGACGGCAAACCACGATGCTCCATCATCTCGAAAACGGTGTCATTGCGATGCACGCCGCGTGTACTTTAAACACCATTTGCATATCATCAGCGGGCCCACCCGCAATTCTCCGCTTCCGATGGGCCGCGTTCCCGATGGCGCGGCGCCACGTGCTCTCAAGAATCGTGAGCCGGCGTGGTGGCTGCTGAGAAAGAGAGGGCATACGGACAGTGTCCAACATCATGCGGGGGAGGGGGAGGTCACCTGTACGAACCAGGGCACCAGGCTTAAAGCGGGTTGTCAGCGGCATGTGCAGCCATACTTTGCCGACAGTCGTGTCGCTGGCTGGGAGGCTTCTGCCAGGGCCGGGGGAAGTAGTGGGAGGTGGCCAGGAGGTGGGCTGTGGGGTTGGGTGGAGGGGTACGCAACACCATTACCGCAGCTGACAAGGCAGTCATGCGGCTGCACATGCCGCTGACAACCCGCTTTAAGCCTGGTGCCCTGGTTCGTACAGGTGACCTCCCCCTCCCCCGCACCCGGGGCACCCCCCTGGGTACCCACTGGCCCCAGCCGACTCATCAGCTGTATGGACACTTCAGCACAACCTGTCCCATCTTTTTGGCTTTGATAAGTGTATGTGTGGGGAATGTATGTTTATGCACGGCTACAGCTCGTCAGCCCTACGTGTGTACATCATGGACCCGGCGATCCCGCACCATTTTTCATGGGAATCCATGGTGTTCCACGGAGCACCAGTGCTAGCCCCTCACCGGTAGTGGAATCAGTGCAGGTACAGCGTCGATTTTCCTGCTGTAAAAGTCCAAGGATTCTCCGTTGGTGTCAACACTTAGTCGCAGAAATGGAGAATCCAGCCCTATATCTCTGAGCTATGCAGGAGTAACATTAGTTTCTGTGTGTGTAACAGTTTTTATTCACAGTGCTTTAAAATGTCTGCTCCATGCTTACAGTGACTATGTGTAAAAGAGGATAAACAGGGAGCAAAGGTGAAAGAGAAGGAAAAGGAAGAAGAAAAGGAGCAGGAAGGAAGGAAGAAACCAGCACTGCATTTTCTGACTGGGTTGTCTGTGATTATCTCATCTGACTGACTACCAGTAGTGCAACCCCAATTTCCTATTCTCAAACAGTCCCACATCTTTCCTTCCCTCTGTGATCGACCATGTCTTTATGTTCCTCTGCATATGCTGTGCTATCCCAGTGGGTGCAGCATGGTCGGTGGAAGGCTGTTGACCTTCACTGGAGGAGGCTGCAGATACTCTTGTGGGGCAATCTCAACCAGCTCTGGGCTAGAAAGTCTGGCCTTTGACTGCAGTATCTTGGCATGGGTGGCAATAGTCTGGGCAGACAGGCAGCAGCTAGATCATCAGTGGCGTGTCAGTTGTAGGAGGACAAATGCTGTCGTTTGTGAGAGAAGGCAGCAGGTTCATGCTTAATGGAACTTCAGATTGATGTTTTAGCAATCCAAGCAGCATTTTGAAGGAAAGACAGCTGAACTGCTGCAAACCACTTTGAACCACTTGTATCTGCAGCTATGATGGCAGCAGTTTGAGCTTGCATGGCAGTAAACTCAGCTTGCATGCTAGCAAGCTGAACTTGCTTCAACAAACTTCAATGAACACCAGAACCAGTTTAAAGGCAAACTGATAATGAAATGTTGCCTTTGTGCGCTATTGCGAAAGCTAATTAATGTGCTTCTCCTTTGTGTCTTGTGTGTGACGTATTCCAGCACTTCTTCCAGGTGCTACCTGAGCACCAATGCTTTAAGAAGTGGTGAGGTTTGAATATGGATCAAGCGGTGTTTGCAACTGAGGCGACTCTAATAAGAGCAGAGACTCATATGGGTTGCATACTGGTGGCACTTTTGTTCTTGCTGTCTACGCAACCTGGATCTGCATATTTTCTGTTGCAAGTGTAGGCATCTGAATCACTGGCTGGAAGGTTGCCCTGTGCTGGCATTCTGAGGGAAACAGCTTCCTGAATATGAAAGATTCTGCACATGCTGGAAATTTAAAGTAAGAACATAGTGTGCTGGAAATACTCAGCAGGGCAACAGCAGTTAGAGAGAGTCAGATCGTCAATGACATTTTCTCAGGACTGAAAATGGTTAGGAAGAAGGAGGAGGGGAAGAAGGAACAAAAGAGTTATGATAATGTGAAATGTTTAAATCACAAATGAAATAAAGCCAAAGAGGTTAATAATAAAGAAACAAAATGTGATATCAAGGTCTAGTGCATACAGGATTAAGTTGGGATTGAGCACAGTACTGCCCACACAGTGATGTAAGAGAACATATGACCTGTACATAATTTTGTGTCAGACAGAGCCATGTGCACAAGCAACTATGGTGACAGCACTGTTGTGTTATTCACCCTGGGGTAACACAGACTGTAACACGATGCAGTTAAATGATCAAGCATACACCAAACATAGGCGTTGGTTCAATAAGATTTATTGAACTTCAGTAACGAAGTACACAGCTGCCTGTGGGTTGACTCTCGACTACTCTAAGTAAACTAACATTAACTATCTAGACCAGGCTAGCTCTGATCCACCTGTAGAGGGTGTTGAATGATTTGTACACCCTGAATGTCACTACAGTTGTCACCAGTGGAAAGAGGTAGAGTGCTGATGCCTTGTGTGTTTTATATTTGGAAGCCCCCTCTGGTGTTCTGTCTGGTGATTGGTCGTGTTCTGTTCTGTATGTTGATTGGCTCACCTGGGTATCTGTCACTGCCTGCTTTTACCTCATGATGTGCATGGGTGCATATTATGACGAGCACTTAGTTGAATACTTCACTGTATATGTACACATGATTCATGTAGTTAATAATCCATACAGTAAACCTACTTAACATTATGAAGACGCCATTCAAACTTACCAAATGGTATTCAACGCCTTGCAACATGGCAACAGCTAATGGATAAACCCAAAACCTTCCAAAAAATACTGAGAAAAATTGAAATCCTGCAAGAGTAAAGAAAATTCAAAGAAGCATTCTGGCCTGAAGAAAAACACAAGAAGCAGGTGCATAGAGGAAAAGTGCTTGGTGAAAGCTTCAAAGAAAGGCTTGGAAGCTGATGGCAAAAATGTAAATTTCCTCAACACAGCAAAAGACTACAGAGGATCGGTTCAAAAGTCCACCTTCAATTTCCAGAGTACAAAGTCACCAGACCGAGCAGGGGCAATGTCATTTTTTTAAAATTCCAGGATAGAGCAGGTCCTCAGAAATTTTTCAAATAGTTCAATGGTCAGAAATTGCAGTTTAAAATCCCAGTCAGAGAAACCAGATTCCCAATTCGGCATCTGATCATGTGACGTCTGAGCTCGCGGCAAAAAGAAACAAATTATTTAGAAGAGTTGTGTACAAAAAAATCAACTTTAAAGACCAGTAGAGGCCAGGACTCGATGCTAAAGCATAGCACTGAAATGGAGAAGTCTAAGCTAGTCGATCCAAACAGCTATTGTTTCAAACCTTTTCAGGGCTATGTGAGACTGCCATTGCAGCAGGAGCCCACCAAAACGGGCAAGCACATGTGAACACCTTGTACTCGTTAGGCTCGAAAGCGAACAATATTACTGCAAGACAAATAATTAAAAATTTGAAGTTGTAAAATCATTTGATGTTAAATTAAATCTAAGTAGTACCAAAATCCTTGATTGGGCTAAATTTGGTGAGTGTGGCCAGCAGCCAGGAGAACTTGTTGACTCATTCATTAATGATCTGTACAGTACAGCTGAACATTGTGAATACAGAGACCTAGGCCGGAATTCTCCCTTTTGGGGACTAGGTCCCCACGCCCGCCGGAAAACGGGTGAGAATCACTTCGGACTTTTTCCTCGAAAGGCCATGGTGATTCTCTGTTTTCCAGGGGGCAAGTAGAGCCCCGGCATGCATCCCGCAGCTCTGGCTGCCGGCAGGGCCCTGCTGTCCAGATCGCGCGGCCATGCATGTGCACCGCGGCCCACTTCGGTGCGGGCATCGGCAAAACGGTGGAGCCACACAGCGGGCTCGCGCGATGTAAGGTAGGTCCCCCCCCAGATCGCGATGGCCTGCCGATCAGTGGTCCCCGATTGCGGGCCTGGACACCGCTGAGGCCCCCCGGAGTCAGATTCCCCCCGCACCCACCAGGACCGCCACTGCGGCCGCGGGTCCGAGCTCCCACCGGGTGGTCCCAGATGTAAACCATGTCGGCGGGTGTTTGGCCAGTCGCCCGCGGAGAATCGCCGCGGATGCCTATTTCAGCGGCCTCTGACCGATGTTGCGGCAACCCCGTAGGCACGATTGGCGCCGATTCTCTGGTCACCGGAGAATCGCCGGCCCGGCGCCGTAGCGGCGTGGCGGGGATTTCCCGCACCCCTGGCGATTCTCCGACTTTGCGCAGGTTCAAAGAATCCTCGCCCAAATATCTGAATTTATCAGGGGTAGAATAGTTGTAGGACTATCAGATTATGCATTCTCAGACGTGTTGCAAATGAAGGAAGATTTAGCCCTCGAGGAACCTGTGCAGATTGTTAGGCAGTCTGAACAGCACTGGTTCATTTTAAGAGGGGAAAGTAAACTGTGGTACAAAGAAAACCCCACAGTCCAGTTAGTCAAACAAAACAGAGACACTCCAGGCTAAGGGAAAGAATACCTTAAGTGACCAGTAGAGCGACCATGCCTGTTGTGGAGCAAAGCATTCCCACAGGCAAGATCAATATCTTGCAATTTCAACCCAATGCTTTCTATGTAACAGAATTGGACACTCGGAAAACTGTGCAACTGAACATAAATTAGACCCAACAATTTGGTTAACGGCCACCTCACAAACTTTAAATAGGACAAGGGGCACCACTCCATGGGCCTGGAAAAGTCTGACTTCTGGTCATTGTAATGATTCTGGAAAAAAATAAGATATGGCGTCAAACAAATCTTCAAGCTGATGTACATTACCCATAGCCCATCTTTTTCTCTCTAAAGCAGAGATGCCTTTGTAGCCCTAAAACTCCTCAAAAGAGCAGAAGATGTCAAGACAATCACGGTCATCATAGAATTTATAGTGCAGAAGGAGGCCATTCGGTCATCGCGTCTGCACCGGCCCTTGGAAAGAGCTCCCTATTTAAGCCCACAGCTCCACCTCATCCCCGTAACCCTAACCTTTGGTCATGAAGGGGCAATTTAGCAGAGCCAATCCACCTAACGTGCAAATCTTTGGATTGTGGGAGGAAACCGGAGCACCCGGAGGAAACCCACGCACACACGGGGAGAGAGTGCAAACTTCACACAGACATTCACCCGAGGCCACAATTGAACCTGGGACCCTGGAGATGTGAGACAGCAGTGCTAACCACTGTGCCACCTTGCCATCGTCATAAATAATACAGAACTGCAAGTTCACGAGAACACAGGAAACAGCATCCTGGCTGGGATTTGACCTCTGAACTGTCTTCTCCCTTTTCAGAGCAGATTTGTCCACTTTTGTTACAGGTGTCAGAAAGCCCTCATTGGTCAGACCAGCCAACCGCTCGGATGGTTACGGTGGCGCCACCAGTGGAGGATTGACAAGAAAGCAACCAACAACCAGAAAAGACTCAACCTCGGATTCCAGCGACTGCTGATGAGGTCAACACTGCAGCCACAGGGAAAATACAGCAATGTTCAGCCAGCTTGACAGTGCCACAGGTGATATTGGAACCAAGTAGCAGCCGTCCTATTGCAACTGCACACCACACAACCAAACGCAGAGGTGTGCCTACTAAAAAATCCAGATCCTTAACAGGAACTGTCATAGAGCACATCATGATGACCCACATGGTGAAGGAAGAAGGGATAGAGATAAGCACAACAATGGACCACCCTACAAGGAACTGGATGGAACAATGACCATCTATCACCCCAACTGCGGAAATGACCAAGAGCGGTACAACACCAAGGAATAGGGGCTGTTTAGCACAGGGCTAAATCGTTGGCTTTGAAAGCAGACCAAGGCAGCCAGCAGTACGGTTCAATTCCTGTAACAGCCCCCCCCGAACAGGCGCCGGAATGTGGCGACTAAGGGCTTTTCACAGTAACTTCATTTGAAGCCTACTTGTGACAATAAGTGATTTTCATTTCATTTTTCATTCATTTCATTTTCAACAGGAGGATGAAGAGATATCTAGATTCCAAGGCAACCTTCAAATCAACAGACTCTCCTGGATGAGGTAGAGGAGAGGCAGATGACCTTGTGCCCCGGCCCGGGAAGGAAGCTGCCAGCTGCCAACGTTCGTTGTGACTGGGTGCAGGTGGAAGAGGTGTTCAATGCCACCAGAAACACTGCCCAGACCAACCTGTAGTGCCAGAAAAACTGCACGACCTCCTCAGGGCAGTCAGGGTGAGTAGGCAGCACTGTGCCCCTGACACTAACTCGCGACCCACACACCTCTAACCCCGCCCCAAAACCCCCGTGACATGTGTCACCCCTCCCCCACCACCCTCACCCCCACACCACCCTCACCCCCACACCATCCTCACCCCAACACGATCCTCACCTCTACACCACACTCACCCCCACACCACACTCACCCCCACACCACACTCACCGCCACACCACACTGGCCCCCCACCCTCACCCCACACCACCCTCCCCCTCACACCATCCTCACCCCAACACCATCCTCACCCCCACACCATCCTCACCCCACACCACACTCACCCCCACACCATCCCTACCCCAACACCACCCTCACCCCCACACCACACTCACCCCCACATCACATTGACCACCATACCACCACCCCCACCCACACGCACCCCCCCTTCCCCCCGGCTCACAGTCTAATAATGCATCTTGTCTTGTGTCTTACAGGACCTGCTGGGGATGGGGCAGGACCATCAGGTGTTCCTGCCCCCAGCCAGTGCCTCAGCCAGACACCCCATCCCCGTGACCCAAGCAGCGACAAGGTGAGCAGCTCGGATGGCAGCCCTGCACTCAAGACTCAGGACACCCAGGAACTCGGTTCGGAGGATGTCAGTGATTTTCTGTCTCAGCTGTGTCCAACACCCTCCACCATCCCAGAGACACTCACCTCGGTTGGGCACTTTAGTGAAGAGGCTCCTGCGACACTGTGTGGTGCTCACAACACAGCTGACAAGCAACTGGAGGTAGGAGCACCCGAGGGGGCGGACGGTCGGAGGGCAGGCCGACCCCAGGGACTACCTGCCATCCAGACGAGTCTCGAGCTTCTGGAACAAACAGTTCCATCTATAGTGGAGAAGCAGTTGCAGAGCCAGGGACTACATGAGGGGTTGTGGGTGAGCATCCAGTACCTCCAGACGCAGTTGGAGGAGTGCAACCATGTGCAGGACCAGGAGGTGGTGCTGACCATGTATGCCACCCAGGCCAACGCCGCAGGGGTGGCGTCCGCGGTGGAGGCGTTGGGGGCAATGTGTTTGGCTATGGATCAGCATGTCCAAGGCCTGAGGCATTCTGTGCAGGCCCAGGCTGAGGCCCAAGACATGGTTGACACCTCACAGGCGACCATGTTCCAGAGCCACCTGGAAATTGCAGCAGCGCTCCTGAGCATGGCCCAGTCACAGCAGGCCATGGCTTGGAACGTCGGTGACATTGCCCAGGCGCTGGCCGACATGGCACAGACGCAGAAGGAGATGGCGCAGTTTTTGACTGATGTGACACAAACCCAGAAGGTGATGGCACAGTCGCAGCATGATGTGGCGCAATCCCAGATGGAGATGGTCCACTCCCGAGCTCCATGGGTGTGAACGTGCAGACCCAGATTTTGCCACCACGACTGGCAGAGCCAGGTGGTGGGGGAGCCTCAGGGGGATAGCTGCCTTCGCACTCCCACCTCATGGAGTAGCCCAGGGATCATTGGGCATCCCGAGGGACGAAGAGGTGAGGGGGCCCGTGTTCGATTCCCGGCCTGGGTCACTGTCTGTGCGGAGTCTGCCTATTCTTCCCGTGTCTGCGTGGGTTTCCTCTGGAAGCTCTGGTTTCCTCCCACAAGTCATGAAAGATGTGCTTGTTAGGTGAATTGGACATTCTGAATACTCCCTCAGTGTACCCGAACAGGCGCTGGAATGTGGCAACTGAGGGATTTTCACAGTAACTTCATTGCAGTGTTAATGTAAGCCGACTTGTGACACTACTAAAGATTACTATTATATCATAAATAATGTAAAGAGAGTTGGGCATGCACTTGAGTATGAGGAACCACGGGGTTATGAACAAAAATTAAAAGACTTGAGACTGAGCATGACTCTTTCAAAGAACCAGTACAGGCCGGGCATGATGGGCCAACTGCTTGCCGACTGTACTGTAATTTACAATGATTCTGTGAGCTTACCTTATGTTGATGCATTGGTTAGCAGTGGGGCCCACTGTGTCACCCCCTGCACTAGCAGAGAGATAGTGGTGCGTAGGGATGGGGGGATAACATTGTCAAACTTGTGGGTTTGGGAAGATGGTGGGGGTGTTAAAAACCATCAAACTTAAGACCACACGAGATAGGAATAGGATTAGGTCATTTTGCCCCTTGAATGTGCTCTGCCATTCAAAAAGATCATGACTGATTTTTTTATGGCCTTAACTTCACTTTGCTGCCTGTTACCATAACTCTTAATAATAATCTTTTATTGTCACGAGTATGAAGTTACTGTGAAAAGCCCCTAGTTGCCACATTCCGGCGCCTGTTCAGGTAAGCTGGTACAGGAATTGAACACATGCTGCATGCTGCTGGCCTTGATCTGCATCACAAACCAGCTGTCTAGCTCACTGAGCTAAACCAGCTATTGATTCCCTTGTTGATCAAAAATCTGCCGAACTCAGCATTGAATATATGAATGTACGTTCATAATAGAAATTAGGAGCAGCAATAGACTATTCGACCCTTGGAGCCTGCTTCACAATTCAATAACATCATGTCTAATCTGATTGTGGCCTCAATGCCATTATCCAGCTCCTCACAATATCCTTTGATTCCCTTATTATCAAGAAACTTTCTACTTCTGCCTCAAAAATATAAGACCATAAGACATAGGAGCAGAATTAGGCCACAATGCCCATCGTGTCTGCTCCGCCATTCAATCACGGCTGATATTTTCTCATCCCCATTCTCCTGCCTTCTCCCCATAACACCTGATCCCCTTATTAATCAAGAACCTATCTATCTCTGTCTTAAAGACACTCGGTGATTTGGCCTCCACAGCCTTCTGCGGCAAAGAGTTCCACAGATTCACCACACTCTGGCTGAAAGAATTCCTCCTCATCTCTGTTTTAAAGGATCATCCCTTTAGTCTAACATTGTGTCCTCTGGTTCTAGCTTTTCCTACAAGTGGAAACATCCTATCCATGTCCACTCTATCCAGGCCTCGCAGTATCCTGCAAGTTTCAATAAGATCCCCCTTCATCCTTCTAAACAACAATGAATACAGACCCAGAGTCCTCAACCATTCCTCGTACGACAAATTCTTTATTCCAGGGATCATTCTTGTGAACCTCCTCTGGACCCTTTCCAAGGCCAGCACATCCTTCCTTAGATAAGGGGCCCAGAGCTGCTCACAATACTCCAAATGGGGTCTGACCAAAGCCTTATACAGCCTCATAAGCACATTCCTGGTCTTGTATTCTAGCCCTCTTGACATGAATGCTAACATTGCATTTGCCTTCTTAACTGCCGACTGAACCTGCACATTAACCTTAAGAGAACCGTGAACATGGACTCCCAAATCCCTTTGTACTTCTGATTTCCTAAGCATTTCCCCATTTAGAAAATAGTCTATGCCTAAATTCCTCCTTTCAAAGTGCATAACCTCACACTTGGGCAGCACTTGGCGCAGGGGTTAGTGCTGCTGCCTCATGGCGCCGAGGTCCCAGGTTCAATCCTGGCTCTGGGTCACTGTCCGTGTGGAGTTTGCACATTCTCTCTGTGTTTGTGTGGGTTTCGTCCCCACAACCCAAGGACATGCAGGGTAGGTGGATTGGCCACACTAAATTGCCAATTGGAAATAATGAATTGGGTACTCAAAATTTATTTTTAAAAACCTCACACTTTTCCACATTGTATTTCATTTGCTACTTCATTGCCCACTCTCCCAGCTTGCCCAAATCCTTCTGTACCCCCTTACTTCCTCAATACTACCTGTCTCTCTACAGATCTTTGTATCATCTGCAAATTTAGCAACAGAGCCTTCAGTTCCTTCTTCCAGATCATTAATGTATATTGTGAAAGGTTGTGGTCCCAGCACAGACCCCTGAGGCACACCACTAGTCACCAGCTGCCAGCCTGAAAAAGACCCGTTTATCCCCACTCTCTGCCAATCCTCTATCCATGCCAGGATCTCACCCTCAACACCATGGGCTCTTAACTTATTTAACAGTCTCCTAAGCGACACCTTGCCAAAGGCCTTATGGAAATCTAAATAAATCACGTCCACTGGTTCTCCTTTGTCTAACTTCCTTGTTACCACCTCAAAGAACTCTAACAGATTTGTCAGACACAACCTCCCTTTGACAAAGCCGTGCTGACTCAGTCCTATTGTACCATGCACTTCCAAGTATATCGTCATCTCATGTTTAATGGGGCTGGTTTCGCTCACTGGGCTAAATCGCTGGCTTTTAAAGCAAACCAAGGCAGGCCAGCAGCACGGTTCAATTCCCGTACCAGCCTCCCTGAACAGGTGCCGGAATGTGGCGACTAGGGGCTTTTCACAGTAACTTCATTGAAGCCTACTCGTGACAATAAGCGATTTTCATTTTTCAATAACTCTAAAAACTTACCAATGACCGAAGTCAGGCTAACCGGCCTATAATTTCCAGTCTTCTGCCTCCCTCCTTTCTTAAACAGCGGTGTTACATTAGCCACATTCTAGTCCTTTGGGACCCTTCCTGCCTCCAGTGATTCCTGAAAGATCATCACCAATGCCTTCACAATTTCCTCAGCTATCTCTTTTAGGACCCTGGTGTGTAGTCCATCCGGTCCAGGTGACTTATCCACCTTCAGACCTTCAATGACCTATTCAATGACCTTAAGAAAGACAAACTCACAACCCTCATATCCAAATTCGATGGCCCAGGTCGTGAGTTCCAATATTTAAGGACACTCTGAGAGAAGGAATTTATTCTCATCTGCACCTTAAATGGGCGACCTCTAATTTGAAACTGTGCCCTAAAGTTCTGGATTCCTCACAAGGGGGAACATCCTCTCAGAATCGATCCTGTCAAGCTCGCTCAGAACTTTAAACATTTCAAATAGATCGCTGTGCATTCTTCAAGACTCCATTGAATATCGGCCGAAACTGCTCAACATTTCCTCACCAATCTTTCATCCCAGGATTCAACCGAATGAACCTACCCTGAACTGCTTCCAATGAAAATATATCCCTCCTTAAATAAGGAGACTAAAACTGACACAGTACTCTAGGTCTAGTGACACCAATGGCCTATACAGTTGTACAAAACCTTCCTACTTTTATACTCTACCCCTTTCAATAAAGGCTAACATTCTATTTTCTTTCCAATTACATCCTATGCCTGTATGCTAACTTTTTGTGAATCATGTTCAAGGACACCCAGATCCCTCTGTATCACAACATTCTGCCATCTCTCGCCACCTGAATAACATTCTGTTCTTCCTGCCAAAGTGAATAAGTTCACATTTTCGCACATTGCGCTCCATCTGGCAAATTTTTTGCCCATTCACTTAACCTATATGTAGCCCTTTCCAGGCCCTCTGCATTATCCTCACAACTTGCTTTCCCACCAATCTTTGTAACTTTGGATTGTCGGCAAATGTCAGTGCATCTGGAAGCTGCCTTCTGGGTGCTGACTTACAGATTTAACTGTGTGCGTTTGATTACATGTGCAGAGCTCCCTCGAGAGAAGTGAGTTAAGCAAACTGAATATTTATATCAGTGAATTATGTTGATATTTTAACTGACATTGAAATTAAGCGCTGCATGCATGAGTTTCCTGAGCTACCTGAAACTCACCATGGAAACCAAGATGAGAAGAGGATGCCAGTTTATGCTGCTCATTACAAATCAGGCACACTGCACCAATAACTAGCCAGTACTTTACCTCTGGAAAAGGGTGAATTTCTGTCTTTTGTGCAGTTGAGACTCACGATCAGGAGGGGAGGCAATTTTGCTACTCTAAATTGACCTGCGGACAAAGTGCAAGATGACCATCTGCAGCAGCAACAGCCTATCATGGAGGGACCTGCAAGTGGTCAGCATTGAGTGGACCTGCAGTGAGGCGGGAGTTAAGCTTTCAGGGAACATGAAATAGGGTGTATTAGCAGAGGTTCAGCTTCCTTGACCTCTCTGAGGCGCAGCCCCTCAATCATACTGTTGCATTAGATGATGAATGACATTTAAAGCCTCCGAAGAGAAGACATGCACATTTTTGGACCAGGTGACCACAAATGGCTGTGAAAGTGCCCTCAGCATTTTCTGCCTCTGAATCCTTCCAGAGAATTGTCAGAGACATGTCCAGGATCTCCTAGTCTGTGGCATACATGGGTGGGTTGCTTGCCAGGGCTGACAACTGTGGAAACTTTGCCTGTGATGATGCAATTTAGAATGATTAGATGCTAAAGCTCGCACATCTGCCTGGCTTCCCATTGATACCTGCGGCAGTCCAAACACTTTGACAACTTTCTACCTGCAACCAGACTGCTCGGAAACAAAGGATACCAACTTCAAATCTGGTTGATGTTACCTGTGACCAACCTAACCAATGATGCCCAGGAGAGGGTAAATAACAAAAACCATAAGACAGCCAAGTAAGTATTTGGCATGCTTACTTTCTGGGCTGGATTTTCCATTTTGGAGACTATGCCTTCACACCGTCGTGGAAACTGTTTTTTATGCCAGGAAAACTGGCGTCAAAGACTACAGATTCCCCGTTTTGCTGGGGGCTAGCAGAGAGCCGTCGAAGAGCTCGCAGCTCTAGCTGCCGTTTCGGCCCCCAGCAATTCCAGGTCAGGCACGGTGGCAGCGGCCATGCCATGCACCATGGCAGACTCAGCCTGCGGACCTGGACTGCCAAAGTAGTGCCCCGCATTGGCCGCTCGGGTACCCCGGACCGCCCGCCCACATTGACCCCTGCCCGCCGATCGACCCTCCCCTGACTATGGCAGCCCCGGACTGAGTCCGCAGCTGCCTTGCGAGGATCCCGGATGGTATGAGCACACATAAGCCATGCCATTGGGAATTTGACCGATCGGCAACATAGCATTGCGGGGTGGGCCTCATGCAATGGCCTGAGGCGGTGGATACTCGGCACGGCGTACTCTACGAGCATGCCGATTTTCAGGGAGCGGAGAATTCAAAAACCGCCGCCACTCTCGATTTCGAAGCCAAAACGGATTCTACGCCCTGTCGCCGAATGCGATTTTGGCGTCGGGGAGCGGGAAATCCAGCCCCATGTGTCGGGATCGATCTGAAGGTGTCCTTCAATAAACCCTAGAGAGGATCTCTAGAATGATTGTGGTGTGATGTGTTGCACTCTGCACAATGATGCATAACAGTGAAGATTAGACCTGCTGAGTGAGCTAAGTGCTCATCACTCCTTGTTTGTGGACACATCCAATGAAAAGGAAGAAGAGGAGGTGGAGAAATATCAGGAGCGGAAACATGACCCCAACACTGAACCAGTTATATTGTTTCTGATGATGTCCGGGTTTCCCTTATAGCTGTATAATTGTTTCCTACAACCACAGACTGCTATAACAATGACATCTACTGGTCAGTCTCTTCCTCGCCATCTGCCACCGCCTCCCATCACCTGACACTCTGCCAGTCGCACAGAAATAGATTAATGCTATAACCAGCCAACTACCAATTTCACATTCCCCCCTTGTTTCTTTTTATTTCATAGAATCATACAATGGTTACTGCGCAGAAAGAGGCCGTTCAAACTCTCAAAACCGCTTCAGCTCTCTGCAAGAGTAATTTGGCTAGGCCCACTCCCAAACCTCTCACCATAGCCCGACATTATTTTTCCTTTTGGTTGCTAATCAAATTCCCTTTTGAAAGGCACAATTGAAATTTAAGTCCACCACACATTCAGGCTGTGCTTCCAGATAGTAGCAACTCGCTACATAAAACAGATACTTCTCATATTGCCTTTGTTTATTTTGGAAATCACTTCAAATCTGTGTCCTCTGGTTCTTCATTCTTCCCCAATGGCAACAGCTTTTCCTTATCAACTCTGCCTAGACCCCTCAGGATTTAAAACACCTCTATTATTCCTCCTCTTGACCTTGCCTTCTCTAAGGAGATCAACACCAGCTTGTTAGATCTACTCTTGTAACTGAAGTCTCTCATCCCTGAAACAATTATGGTAAATCTTTTCTGCTCCCTTCTTCATTCCTGAAATGAAGGTTCCAGAATTAGGCACAATCCTCCTTTCGAGGCCAAACCAGTGATCTGTATAGTTTCATCATAATTTCTTTGCTTTTGTATGCTATACCTCCATTTTTAAAGCTAAAGATCCCTCGTGACTTTCTTAACCAATTTCTCAACCACTCCTGCTTCCTCCAATGATTTGTGTACATGTAACCCCTGGTATCTCTGTTCCTACACTCCCTTTAGAATTAATTTCTTCTCATTCTGTGACAGGCAACTAAAAATGCAAGCTACCACTCAGCAACAAAGTTAACATGGGAAAATGCTGCAACATAATACATATCACATGATTCTACAGAACAGTGGAAACGTATCAAAGTAACAATTTCTTGTGCAGCCATCTACACATCCTTGTGCCACTATAAAGCCTTGCTCTTCCTTTTACTACCACACCTATTTGGTGGAACCCTTCTGATTTGCGCAGAACTAGAACCAGGTTGCTCAAATTCCTGCTCTGGCTGTTGAGATGCTTTTGGAAGATGATCGCTAGGTTGTGATGTCCATGGGGGCCCACCAGAGACTGCTCCGCACGCATCTATGCTGGGAAAGACGGGCCATTGGCAGAGGAGGTAGACATCTGGTACTGAATGACAGGGGTGTCATCTTTCACTATGGTCTAGCTGCACTTCGTTAATACAATTCTATTATTTTGATGAAGCAGCTGGGTGCAGATTATTGATGCCCTCTCGTGCCGACTGTCATCCTATTTAAGAAACCTGATATGTTGGCATCTAGAGTCAACATGGGTTTTGTCAAAACCTGAATGGACTCATTTGATTACCATGACAGGTATTCCAGGGAGTTAGCCACTCCATCGATGATAGAAGACATCTCTGCGATGCCCTATGCCATCAACCCATTCATGCTTTTGCCAGATTCTTCCATTATATCTGTAATGATGGACAGTGGATTTGGAAATTTCAACAGTATATCGCAGATTTTCTGTTGCCCCTCAATGATTATCCTTTTTGTCAGTTGTCTCCGGAATACAGTATCTGTGCCTGCCCATTCGGAGCTTGGAGAGGGCTGTGCCCTATGATGTGGACTCTACACAGTTGTATCTACCACCACTGTCTGTACTTGCTCACTTGGGAACTGCGAGTTACCAGTGAAAAACCAAACTGTCGAACTAGACCTCCCACTGGTACATGGGCCATGTGATGGAGAAGTCAAAAGCGACAAGCTGTGCATGCCAGGACCCTGGCTGAGAGAAAAATATGAATTAGTGCAGGCAAGGTAAGAAGGTTGCAACTGAGCATTATGAAGATGATCAGATTTCACTCGCTCTTGAAATTAAGTCAACAAAACTTGACAGTGCATGATAGGTGCATCACTGACATTTAATTTGGTCACAAGGCCGCTGGGAGGTCCTAATCTCCCCATTTCCAACAGTCAGGTATGGTGAGATGTCACTAATTTCTAACACTTCCTCCTCTGGAGTTGACAGCTGGAAAACCTGTGGACAACTTTTAATTCTCTCCCTCGGACTGAATTTTGTGCTGGAGGATGCTGTGGTTTTGCTTCCCTCCCATCTAAAAGTTTGAGGTGAGCCCGCTTCCATTTAGCTGGCTCACCCTGCAACAATTAAAATACTTTTAATTGGCTTGAATGGGATGTCCGCATCCTGACCAAGAGGAGCTTCCACCTCAGAGAGCTTCCAGCCAATAGGGACCACAAGTAGGCTGAGAGTTACACATTCAGCATTGGAGCTGGGATGTCAGTTGAGTCTGGGGTCTCGCTGGGGCCAGGCTGATAGGCCTGAATAAGTTTGCGGGGGGGGGGGGGGGTGTCGTGTCTTCTAGTAAAGGGCAAGGGTGGGGAGATATGGGGATGGGGGCTGTTCATACTTTGTGGTGTGAGGAGTTCATAGGCACAGGGTTCCCTTCAAAGAGGCAAGCCCAGCACTAAGGATTGCCAGGTTTTACCTAACAGCCTGATGACCAGGCATCGGCACCTTCCACTGCAGATAAAATCCCTGCAGTAGCAGTGGAAGGTCCATAAGTGGCGATTAATTGAGCGCTTAAGGGCCTTAATTGGCTCATGGGATGGTTGACGACCTAAATCCTGCCTTGGCACAGGTGGAGGTGAGGGCAGGCAGGAGGGAAATGGGCATCGTTGGCATGGCATCCAATTTTACACTCACACACACCTGGGGTCGGGGGGGGGGGTGGGGGTGGGGGGGTTGTTACATTTAACCTCTCCTGATACATGTTCTCCACTCCTGCACTGGAGGTTAGACCAAACTGTTAGAATCCCTGTAGAAAATTATAACTGAAAAGAAATTTCTATGACCGACAGAAAGAAACTGAAGGACGAGATTTGAAAACAGCGCGAGTGGAGAGTGAGCCGGGACATTGAAAACAGCGCGAGAGGAGAGAAAGCCGGGACATTGAAAACAGCGCGGGAGGAGACAGAGCCGGGACATTGAAAACAGCGCGAGAGGAGAGTGAGCCGGGACATTGAAAACAGCGCGAGAGGAGAGAACGCCGGGACATTGAAAACAGCGCGGGAGGAGACAGAGCCGGGACATTGAAAACAGCGCGAGAGGAGAGTGAGCCGGGACATTGAAAACAGCGTGAGTGGAGAGAGAGCGGGTGATTTAAAAAGCGCGGGAGGAGAGAAAGCCGGGACATTGAAAACAGCGCGAGTGGAGAGAGAGCTGGGACATTGAAAATAGCGCGAGTGGAGAGTGAGCTGGGACATTGAAAACAGCGCGGGAGGAGAGAAAGCCGGGACATTGAAAACAGCGCGAGTGGAGAGTGAGCCGGGACATTGAAAACAGCGCGAGAGGAGAGAACGCCGGGACATTGAAAACAGCGCAAGTGGAGAGTGAGCCGGGACATTGAAAACAGCGCGAGTGGAGAGAGAGCCGGGACATTGAAAATAGCGCGAGTGGAGAGTGAGCCGGGACATTGAAAACAGCGCGGGAGGAGAGTGAGCCGGGACATTGAAAACAGCGCTGGAGGAGAGAGAGCCGGGAGAGTGAAAACAGTGCGAGTGGAGAGTGAGCCGGGACATTGAAAATAGCGCGAGTGGAGAGTGAGCCAGGACATTGAAAACAGCGCTGGAGGAGAGAAAGCTGGGACATTGAAAACAGCGCGAGTGGAGAGAAAGCCGGGACATTGAAAACAGGGCGAGTGGAGAGAAAGCCGGGACATTGAAAACAGCGCGAGTGGAGAGTGAGCCGGGACATTGAAAACAGCGCGGGAGGTGAGTGAGCCGGGACATTGAAAACAGTGCGAGTGGAGAGAGAGCCGGGACATTGAAAACAGCGTGAGTGGAGAGAGAGCCGGGACATTGAAAACAGCGCGGGAGGTGAGTGAGCCGGGACATTGAAAAGAGCGCGGGAGGTGAGTGAGCCGGGACATTGAAAACAGCGCGAGTGGAGAGTGAGCCGGGACATTGAAAACAGCGCGAGAGGAGAGAAAGCCGGGACATAGAAAACAGCGCGAGTGGAGAGAAAGCCGGGACATTGAAAACAGCGCGAGTGGAGAGAAAGCCGGGACATTGAAAACAGCGCGGTAGGAGAGAAAGCCGTGACATTGAAAACAGCGCGGGAGGTGAGTGAGCCGGGACATTGAAAACAGGGCGAGTGGAGAGTGAGCCGGGACATTGAAAACAGCGCGGGAGGAGAGAAAGCCGGGACATTGAAAACAGCGCGAGTGGAGAGTGAGCCGGGACATTGAAAACAGCGCGAGTGGAGAGAGAGCCGCGACATTGAAAACAGCGCTGGTGGAGAGTGAGCCGGGACATTGAAAACAGCGCTGGAGGAGAGAAAGCCGGGACATTGAAAACAGCGCGGGAGGAGAGAAAGCCGGGACATTGAAAACAGCGTGAGTGGAGAGTGAGCCGGGACATTGAAAACAGTGCGGGAGGAGAGAAAGCCGGGACATTGAAAACAGCGCGGGAGGAGAGAGAGCCGGGACATTGAAAACAGCGCGAGTGGAGAGTGAGCCGGGAGATTGAAAACAGCGCTGGAGGAGAGAAAGCCGCGACATTGAAAACAGCGCGGGAGGTGAGTGAGCCGGGACATTGAAAACAGGGCGAGTGGAGAGTGAGCCGGGACATTGAAAACAGCGCGGGAGGAGAGAAAGCCGGGACATTGAAAACAGCGCGAGTGGAGAGTGAGCCGGGACATTGAAAACAGCGCGAGTGGAGAGAGAGCCGCGACATTGAAAACAGCGCTGGTGGAGAGTGAGCCGGGACATTGAAAACAGCGCTGGAGGAGAGAAAGCCGGGACATTGAAAACAGCGCGGGAGGAGAGAAAGCCGGGACATTGAAAACAGCGCGAGAGGAGAGAGAGCCGGGACATTGAAAACAGCGCGATTGGAGAGTGAGCTGGGACATTGAAAACAGCGCGAGTGGAGAGTGAGCCGGGACATTGAAAACAGTGCGGGAGGAGAGAAAGCCGGGACATTGAAAACAGCGCGGGAGGAGAGAGAGCCGGGACATTGAAAACAGCGCGATTGGAGAGTGAGCTGGGACATTGAAAACAGCGCGAGTGGAGAGTGAGCCGGGAGATTGAAAACAGCGCTGGAGGAGAGAAAGCCGGGACATTGAAAACAGCGCGAGTGGAGAGAGAGCCGGGACATTGAAAACAGCGCGAGTGGAGAGTGAGCCGGGAGATTGAAAACAGCGCTGGAGGAGAGAAAGCCGGGACATTGAAAACAGCGCGAGTGGAGAGAAAGCCGGGACATTGAAAACAGCGCGAGTGGAGAGAAAGCCGGGACATTGAAAACAGCGCGGGAGGTGAGAAAGCCGAGACATTGAAAACAGCGCGAGAGGAGAGAAAGCCGGGAGATTTAAAAAGCGCGGGAGGAGAGAGAGCCGGGAGATTTTAAAAGCGCGGGAGATTTAAAAAGCGCGGGAGGAAAGAGAGCCGGGACATTGAAAACAGCGCGAGAGGAGAGGGAGCCGGGAGATTTAAAAAGCGCGGGAGATTTTAAAAGCGCAGGAGCTGCGAGTCAGAGCGGAGAGTTTAAAAGATCGCGGCCTAGTTTCGGGAGCCGTTCGGAGGAGGAGGAGCAGTCTCTGTCAGGGAGAGAACCTGAGAACATCTAAGACACTCAGAAGGTAAGAAGGTAAGTAAGTGATTTTTACTCATTTTTACTTTTATACCTTTTTCAAATTGTGTGTGTCGGAGGGAAACTGAAGTGACATCACAGAAAAGCTGTGACCTGAGTGGCTGGTTGGGAATCTACACTAAATTAAACAAATTAAGCATTGGTAACTAATTAAACATAATTACTTAATTATAATTTAGAGGGGTATCTATGCCAGAGATCGTAGAGTACTATATTTAGCTTTCGCATTTATATTAGAAATCTAGTGCTAGGAAACAGATAGTTAACAGTAACTTTAAAAAAATAAAAAAATATTTTAAAATTAAAAAAAAACTTTTAATTTTAATTAATTGACGAAATGTCAGTTAGGGGGGTGCAGTGCTCTGTCTGTGAGATGCGGCAGGTCCGGGAGGCTTCCAGCGTCCCGGATGGCTTCATCTGCAGAATGTGCACCCAACTGGAGCTCCTCACAGACCGCATGGTTCGGTTGGAGCAGCAATTGGATGCACTTAGGAGCATGCAGGTGGCGGAAAGCATCATAGATCGCAGTTATATAAATGTGGTCACACCCAAGGTGCAGGCAGAGAAATGGGTGACCACCAGAAAGGGTAGGCAATCAATGCAGGAATCCCCTGTGGTTGTCCCCCTCTTGAACAGGTATACCCCTTTGGATACTGTCAGGGGGGATAGCCTATCAGGGGAAAACAACAGCAGCAGCCAGAGCAGTGGCACCACAGCTGGCTCTGATGTTCAGAAGGGAGGGTCAAAGCGCAGAAGAGCAATAGTAATAGGGGATTCTATAGTCAGGGGCACAGATAGGCACTCCTGTGGACGTGAAAGAGACTCCAGGATGGTATGTTGCCTCCCTGGTGCCAGGGTCCAGGATGTCTCCGAACGGGTAGAGGGCATCCTGAAGGGGGAGGGCAAACAGGCAGAGGTCGTTGTACATATTGGTACGAACGACATAGGCAGGAAGGGGCATGAGGTCCTGCAGCAGGAGTTCAGGGAGCTAGGCAGAAAGTTAAAAGACAGGTCATCTAGGGTTGTAATCTCGGGATTACTCCCTGTGCCACGTGCCAGTGAGGCTAGAAATAGGAAGATAGAGCAGCTAAACACGTGGCTAAACAGCTGGTGTAGGAGGGAGGGTTTCCGTTATCTGGACCACTGGGAGCTCTTCCGGGGCAGGTGTGACCTATATAAGAAGGACGGGTTGCATCTAAACTGTAGAGGCATAAATATCCTGGCCGCGAGGTTTGCTAGTGTCACACGCGAGGGTTTAAACTAGTATGGCAGGGGGGTGGGCACGGGAGCAATAGGTCAGAAGGTGAGAGCATTGAGGGAGAACTAGGGAATAGGGCCAGTGGGGCTCTGAGGCAGAGCAGACAGGGAGAAGTTGCTGAACACAGCGGGTCTGGTGGCCTGAAGTGCATATGTTTTAATGCAAGAAGTATTACGGGTAAGGCAGATGAACTTAGAGCTTGGATTAGTACTTGGAACTATGATGTTGTTGCCATTACAGAGACCTGGTTGAGGGAAGGGCAGGATTGGCAGCTAAACGTTCCAGGATTTAGATGTTTCAGGCGGGATAGAGGGGGATGTAAAAGGGGTGGCGGAGTTGCGCTACTGGTTAGGGAGAATATCACAGCTGTACTGCGGGAGGACACCTCAGAGGGCAGTGAGGCTATATGGGTAGAGATCAGGAATAAGAAGGGTGCAGTCACAATGTTGGGGGTTTACTACAGGCCTCCCAACAGCCAGCAGGAGATAGAGGAGCAGATAGGTAGACAGATTTTGGAAAAGAGTAAAAACAACAGGGTTGTGGTGATGGGAGACTTCAACTTCCCCAATATTGACTGGGACTCACTTAGTGCCAGGGGCTTAGACGGGGCGGAGTTTGTAAGGAGCATCCAGGAGGGCTTCTTAAAACAATATGTAGACAGTCCAACAAGGGAAGGGGCGGTACTGGACCTGGTATTGGGGAATGAGCCCGGCCAGGTGGTAGAAGTTTCAGTAGGGGAGCATTTCGGGGACAGTGACCACAATTCAGTAAGTTTTAAAGTGCTGGTGGACAAGGATAAGAGTGGTCCTAGGATGAATGTGCTAAATTGGGGGAAGGCTAATTATAACAATATTAGGCGGGAACTGAAGAACATAGATTGGGGGCGGATGTTAGAGGGCAAATCAACATCTGACATGTGGGAGGCTTTTAAGTGTCAGTTGAAAGGAATTCAGGACCGGCATGTTCCTGTGAGGAAGAAGGATAAATACGTCAATTTTCAGGAACCTTGGATAACGAGAGATATTGTAGGCCTCGTCAAAAAGAAAAAGGAGGCATTTGTCAGGGCTAAAAGGCTGGGAACAGACGAAGCCTTAGTGGAATATAAGGAAAGTAGGAAGGAACTTAAGCAAGGAGTCAGGAGGGCTAGAAGGGGTCACGAAAATTCATTGGCAAATAGGGTTAAGAAAAATCCCAAGGCTTTTTACACGTACATAAAAAGCAAGAGGGTAGCCAGGGAAAGGGTTGGCCCACTGAAGGAGCGGCAAGGGCATCTATGTGTGGAGCCAGAGGAAATGGGCGAGGTACTAAATGAATACTTTGCATCAGTATTCACCAAAGAGAAGGAATTGGTAGATGTTGAGTCTGGAGAAGGGTGTGTAGATAGCCTGGGTCACATTGAGATCCAAAAAGACGAGGTGTTGGGTGTCTTAAAAAATATTAAGGTATATAAGTCCCCAGGGCCTGATGGGATCTACCCCAGAATACTGAAGGAGGCTGGAGAGGAAATTGCTGAGGCCTTGACAGAAATCTTTGGATCCTCACTGTCTTCAGGTGATGTCCCGGAGGACTGGAGAATAGCCAATGTTGTTCCTCTGTTTAAGAAGGGTAGCAAGGATAATCCAGGGAACTACAGGCCGGTGAGCCTTACTTCAGTGGTAGGGAAATTACTGGAGAGAATTCTTCGAGACAGGATCTACTCCCATTTGGAAGCAAATGGACGTATTAGTGAGAGGCAGCATGGTTTTGTGAAGGGGAGGTCGTGTCTCACTAACTTGATAGAGTTTTTCGAGGAGGTCACTAAGATGATTGATGCAGGTAGGGCAGTGGATGTTGTCTATATGGACTTTAGTAAGACCTTTGACAAAGTCCCTTATGGTAGACTAGTACAAAAGGTGAAGTCACACGGGATCAGGGGTGAGCTGGCAAGGTGGATACAGAACTGGCTAGGTCATAGAAGGCAGAGAGTAGCAATGGAAGGATGCTTTTCTAATTGGAGGGCTGTGACCAGTGGTGTTCCACAGGGATCAGTGCTGGGACCTTTGCTCTTTGTAGTATATATAAATGATTTGGAGGAAAATGTAACAGGTCTGATTAGTAAATTTGCAGACGACACAAAGGTTGGTGGAATTGCGGATAGCGATGAGGACTGTCAGAGGATACAGCAGGATTTAGATTGTTTGGAGATTTGGGCGGAGAGATGGCAGATGGGGTTTAATCCGGACAAATGTGAGGTAATGCATTTTGGAAGCTCAAATGCAGGTAGGGAATATACAGTGAATGGTAGAACCCTCAAGAGTATTGAAAGTCAAAGAGATCTAGGAGTACAGGTCCACAGGTCATTGAAAGGGGCAACACAGGTGGAGAAGGTAGTCAAGAAGGCATACGGCATGCTTGCCTTCATTGGCCGGGGCATTGAGTATAAGAATTGGCAAGTCATGTTGCAGCTGTATAGAACCTTAGTTAGGCCACACTTGGAGTATAGTGTTCAATTCTGGTCGCCACACTACCAGGAGGATGTGGAGGCTTTAGAGAGGGTGCAGAAGAGATTTACCAGAATGTTGCCTGGTATGGAGGGCATTAGCTATGAGGAGCGTTTGAATAAATTCGGTTTGTTCTCACTGGAACAAAGGAGGTTGAGGGGCGACCTGATAGAGGTCTACAAAATTATGAGGGGCATAGACAGAGTGGATAGTCAGAGGCTTTTCCCCGGGGTAGAGGGGTCAATTACTAGGGGGCATAGGTTTAAGGTGAGAGGGGCACGGTTTAGAGTAGATGTACGAGGCAAGTTTTTTACGCAGAGGGTAGTGGGTGCCTGGAACTCACTACCGGAGGAGGTAGTGGAAGCAGGGACGATAGTGACATTTAAGGGGCATCTTGACAAATACATGAATAGGATGGGAATAGAGGGATACGGACCCAGGAAGTGTCGAAGATTGTAGTTTAGTTGGGCAGCATGGTCGGCACGGGCTTGGAGGGCCGAAGGGCCTGTTCCTGTGCTGTACATTTCTTTGTTCTTTGTTCTTTATTTCATGTTTTAAGATTTTTATTCGAACGAGAAATCAACAGAAATGAAACGCTACCTAATAGGCAACTAATATATCAAACTAACAAAAAGTATTTTTGCATTAATTTAGAGTTACGTCTTACAACTACTGTCACTGTGCATGGTACTTCTGGCAGATATATAGCATAACAAGAAAAGTGCCAAGTTATTCCCAGCTTTTCAGCAGGCTCACATCTTCCTGCCAGACTAAGTTGCAAATTCAAGTGTCCTTCAAACATCAGCCCACTCAACCTAAGTATTCCAGATCTGACTACCACCAGCACAGTACATGACAGTGACACCTTGTTCCTAAAAGTCCTGTCTGCTTTGTTCCAACATTTTTACCAATATCCTGCTTCCAAACAGCACTATCTGGCTTGTTTCCCTCTGCCAGTGTCTCACACAAGGGGCTGGTTTAGCACAGTGGGCTAAACAGCTGGCTTGTAATGCAGAACAAGGCCAGCAGCGCGGGTTCAATTCCCGTTCCAGCCTCCCCGAACAGGCACCGGAATGCAGCGATTGGGGGCTTTTCACAGTAACTTCATTGAAGCTTACTTGTGACAATAAATATAGACTACGGGCGGGATTCTCCGGGATATGCTGATATTGTAATCGTCGATCGGGCGGAGAATCCCTGCCGACCCCAAATTGGGGGCGGTGCCGCTTTGACGCCGGTTTTCTATTCTCCGTCCCCTCCCAAATGGCGTCATCGCGTCACGCGCACCATGTGTGCACACCATTGGAATGGCGTTGGCGCGTCATCAGAAGGCCCTCCCCCGATGCTCCGCCCTTGATGGGCCGAGTTCCCAACCGCGCGGTTGACGTGTGGTTTGAGCTGTCGGGAACCCAGCTGCAGATTGTGTCCAGCCTATCACAATCAGCCGGGAGCCGTGCTGCTGGCCGGGGAAGGGCTTGTGTGAGGGCTGGCGGTACTAGTGGGGGGGTGGCCAAGGGGTGGCCGGGGGGGGCAATATTTGGCAGGTCAGGTCCATGCACGGCCGGCAACCTGTTCTACGGCACGACCACTGCAGGTCGTTGTATGCGCATGCCCGGCCATGTACCCGGCCATTCTCTGGCTGTTTTTGGTGCGGGAGCTGAGAGTTTTACCCAACGTGGCTGATAGCCCCTCACTGGTCCCAGGATCGGTGCAGGTTCGGCGCAGATTTTGGTGTCATAAAATGCCACAGTTCCCACGCCAGCGTCGGCACTTAGCCGCTAAATTGGAGAATCCAGCCCTATGTTCTCCCGCCAGAGGTGAATTTAAAGCGGTTTACAATCCCCCTGGGTCTGCAAACCGACAAGCAATTCAGGTTCATTGCCATGCAAATTCATGCATTGAGTGGAATATGAGGGATTCCCGGGGTAATCCCGCTATTGGATCGCCAATTTGAGTGCCCGGCCCGATAGCGAGATCATGCGGCTGGCCACCAAGCACTAAGTATATTCCAATCACTCGTGTGATTGCACTGCACTTATCTCTCTTTGATGCACTGGATGATTGTAAACATTGGGGTTTCATCACTTGAGCCACTGAACCATGGAACGAGATGAATGAACCATAGCTGCAGATAGTTTGTAGAAGCTGTCAATTGCAGACCACTACTAGAAAGCTACGAATGGCTTGTAGCTAATGGATCTATGGGACCTCAATGCAGATCACAGCTGCTCTCCTTCCCGGAATGGACACGTAGAGTTGCAAGGTAAGTGTTACAGCTGTAATTCTTCTCATTGCCCCTGTCTGGACTGCTCTCTAGGTTTCATACAGGAGTCTCTTTTCTGGAGTGTGTGTATGTGGCGGGGGGGGGGGGGGGGGGTATACCCCTGTAGGGTATCCCCCTATTATAATGGTCCCGGTCTGAGAGTGGGGTCTCCCTATTATAGGGGTCACTGTGGGGGGGTATGCCTATCACAAAGGTTCCTGAGGGGGTTTCCCTATTACAGGAGACCCTGGGGGGTCTCCCTAATAGAGGAGCCCTTGTGCAGGGCCTCCGTATTGCAGGGGTTTCTGGTGTGTGTATCCCTATTACAGGGGTCCCTGAGGGAGGTGTGGGGGGTGGGTCTGGTCGAGGAGGGTGGGCTGGCAGTGCCTTATGGGAGGGTGGTGACCCTCGGTTGGGCTTGGAGATGTTCTCTACCAGCATAGCCCTGGAGTGGACCTCGCGGTGGGTTAAGAGAATAACTCGGGGCCATGTCAATAGAGACCACATGTGGTCGGCGTGGTCACTGGAGAATTACGGAGAGCCAGGGCAAAGGGTGCCAGGCCTGTTAAATGGAAGCAAATGGGTCATTAAGACCCATTTATCTAGTCCCGTCAGTGTGCAGTCGCAAACCTTGTGCCCCCCCTCCAGTGGGGGTCAGAGCATCGTGATTGTTTTGGACACTAGCATGGATCTCGATTCTCCCTCTCATTGGGGAACCCAATCCGGGCGTCCCGGGATGGAGAATTATCAAGCAAGACATTTTTTATCTGCCACACATGAGAAAACAGATAAATAATAATATAGATTTTATCTTTAAAAACATGTTTTTTCCATATTTAAAAGTTTATTAAAATGGTGCATTTAACACATCATCACTACATACAATATACATTGCAGTAATTGAGAAAACTGATTTGCAGTTATTACTTTAAGTTATCCAGCTTTCACACAATTTGTGGTTACTGTTGGAAAATTAGATTCTAATCATCTTTCTTTGTATAGCTACTTTTGTCTCAGTAGCATATTTCTCAACATGTTTAGCTTTCTTCCTCTTCCAATGTTAATATGTAATGATAGTACTTATTAGGATATCACAATGATTGCAATTTGACAAGTTTTAAGACAATTAGCTGAGATGTGTGCATCACTGAATATGATTTCATACATTAAAGATAACCATTATGTTATTTGCCCTTGTACTATTTTATTTTTTTGCTGAAACAAAGTATGTTTTGCTTATTAACTGTATATTTATGAGTAAAAAATAATATATATTGATCTACAGCAGTTTGCACGTTCTCCCTGTGTCTGCATTGGTTTCCTCCGGGTCCTCTGGTTTATCCGCACAAGTTCCGAAAGACGTGCTTGGACATTCTGAGTTCTCCCTCTGTGTACCCGAACAGGCGCTGGAGTGTGGCAAAGAGAGGCTTTTCACAGTAACTTCACTGCAGTGTTGCTTGCTTTCCATATCTTGGTTATTGCCTATTATACCAATTTGCATACCTTCTATATTAAACCTTAATAGGTTTTTTTCAGCAACATAAGCTAATTAAGTTTATTCATTGAGAAATTATGTATATTTTCATCTAAAATTATTGCAATTGCTAATTTACCTCTGGTAAAACGTGCAAAATGATCTTGTTCTACAAAATTTAGAATCAACCAGTCTTGATAGTGATAAATGTGCCTCGTATTTGTTCTTTACATTTACCGCAAATTCACTGTGAAATTTTACACATTAACACATCATCACTACAGACAATATACAGTAAGAAATTCAGTGAAATTGTTGTAACCAAGAATACTTGAAAGGTTTCCGCTCATAAGTCCACAAAATCCATCCAGTGCAGAAGGAAGCCATTTGGCCCATCGTGTCTGCACCGATCCTCCGAAAGAGCTCTCTACCAAGACCACGCCCCTGCCCTACCCCCTAACCCTGCACATTGATCATGGCCCAGCCACCTAACCTCCACTTCTTTGGAACTTCGGGGCAATTTAGCATGGCCAATCTATCTAACCTGTGCATCTTTGGACTGTGGGAGGAAACTTGATCTCCCGGAGGAAACTCACGCAGACACGGGGAGAATGTGCAAACTCCACACAGACAATCGCCCAAGGCCAGAATTGAACCCTGATCCCTGGCGCTGTGAGGCAACAGTGCGAACCACTCTTGTGGCTCTGCACTCTTAATTTGATCCTGACAATGTGCAATAATGTAGAACAGTTGCCTGCAAGTTGGAAGCCCTTTCTACATTTCTTCTGATTATTATTTTATAGAATAATGGGTCAGCTTGGACATCGCTGTATGTGAATTTTGTCCTCACTAAGATGACAGCTCTTTTTAATTTTCAGGCCTGTCAGATATGAGACAGGTCAGAAATATTGCTCACCATATTATGAAAACACCACCAGTCAAACTTGAAAACAAATCATCTCTGCTGCACTGCGATATTTTGATTCAACACAAATCATTTTACTTTCTCATTATTCAGCATAATGCCTTTGTGAGAGGGAACACATTAACAATTATAAGTGAAGAGTAAGAAGGGAAGTCAGGAGCAGCTTGTTTTTGTAAATGCAATAGACTTGATAAATATCTTACCAGGGTATATGATTGAATTGGATTCCTCAAGGATTTGAGAGGCAACAAAAGGAATTTTTGGTGAATGAGGATTGAGAGTATTGGTGAGTGGTTTAAAATCCATCTGAAAGAGAAAAATGACCCTGATCATTACTGTTCTCACTAGACTTCTATAACAGCATTTATAAGGAGACACCACAGGCAAAGCCACCAGAAGCTAGCAATGACCTGGTTGCACTGGGTTCTGTCATTTCCTAGATCTTTAAAAATGCCTCAACGAGGTTAGGAGTTCTATCTAATAAGACAAATTGCAACTAGGATGGAGGATCCTTATGGTGGGAGTTATGAATAATTATCTTCTTTTGGGATCTTGTGCTGTAATGATAGCCACTACTCTGAGTGAGTCCTGCATGAGGGTGCATGTGGAATTCCTTTTTTCCATGGAGACATAATCCCAAACATGGAAGGAATACTTGATGCAAATTGCTTCAGTTTCAGATCATTTGTGGTAAATAATGATAAAACATGGTAACAGCAATATCAGAAAATGTGTTCTTCAACAGAGTGTTTCAGTGCAATTCAATTACTTTTACTTGCTGCTCACCAAGCACATTACTTGGTGCTCATCAAGCACATTACTTGGTGCTCACCAAGCACATTGACCAAAAATGGTGCACTGAAGTGGGAAAACTCTCCATGGTCCTGAAGTCAGAGAATTGTCCTTGAAATTTCTTTCTCAGTTTGACAATTTTCCCTTGTGCAGTTCGTGGCACCATGACAGTGGGTTTCAGCAGTGTCACGCAGTGAGTTCAAGGATGGAAAATATGTTACATTACGCTGGGAGTTGTTTCTTCTTCCATCGATAAAGCTAATTCTCAAAGGCACAGATGAAATGAAAATCGCTTCTTGTCACAAGTAGGCTTCAAATGAAGTTACTGTGAAAAGCCCCTCGTCGCCACATTCCGGCGCCTGTTCGGGGAGGCTGTTACGGATGTTGTCCTAGCGATTTTTCGCTGCTTGGTTGAAACCCAACATTCTTCTGTTGAGCAAGTTTAGGTGCTCTGTAATATTCAGGATGACAGTAAGATCTTGGGCGCAATTCTCCCGAAAGATGGCTCAGAGTGTGATTCTCAGGCTTTGTTGCGCTCTTGCTTGAGCAGCTCAAGGCCGCTGAAGAGCGGGAGTGGCCAAAAATTAGAACTGCATCAGGCACCAAAGAGTTTGGGAAGCAACTGGCCCGCTCCCATCGGGGTCTCGTCGTAGCGAGGCAAGAAACCAATTATCACCACTTAAGCTCTATTTCCGTACAATTAACGGGAGCGACCTCATATCCAATGGCCTCCTGTGATTGATCGCCCTAACCAACAAGTGATCACTCTGGCGCCGATTAGTACTCCTTTTGAAAAGCGTGAGTCTGGTGGAAGGGTTTCCGTGGGGAGCCGAAGAGTTGAGTAACCATCATTTGTTCGACGTTTAGCTGCTTTTGTATAAAGAGTCAAAGGTACTGCTCCTTTTTACAAACACCTTTATTTCACTTTAACAGACTCTACACAAAACTCTATCTTCACATCATCTGACACAAAGGCTACCTGAAGCCTCTTTACATATCAGTGTCAATTATTGGATACAACATAAATGAGACAACAAATTGGAATGTCTCTTAAACCGTTACTTAAACATCTTTGCTCACAGGCAAAGAGCCTGGGGATACTGGGCCTGCCGCCCCAGTGTTCAGTGTGGAGTGGGGGGCCCTCTGCTGGGAGTGGGGGCACCCTCTGGAGGGCTGGGCTGCCATGGGAAGAGGGGGAGGGGGAGGGGAAGGAGGCGCTCGGGGCAGGGGGGGAACTGTGTGTGGCACCAGCATTCTAACCCCTGGATCGTGTGCACAAGTTCCGGGGGCAACCCTAGCCTCTGCCCATCCGACTACCCATCGCCCCCACTGACTGCCGAGGCCTCTGCCATGCGGCTGAAGGCTATTGCGAATGGGTAATCGTGGTTAGGTGAGCACTTCACACAACCCAAGTGGATTTCTGTGGGTGGGCGGGCAGGCCGTATAGCATGTGGGAGCCATTGCCTAGCACCCCAATCATACCTTGATGCATGGACACTGTCTTGTACACTGCGGGAGGTAACACCACACATGCAGCAGCCAACATCCGAACACCCAAGGGATGGGACAAGCTCCAGAGACATGTCCACGGCTGGAGGGTGGGTGAGTGCTACGGAGAGGTGGAGAGGTCTGCAGCGATGGGCCAAGTATTCGGAGGGCGGCCCGTATAGCGGAAAAAACTGGCAGAGACTTCATACTGGTTGTGCTCAAGTGTTTATAATGTGTCACAAGTGTCATACAATTCCCCACTCCTGATGGTGCGACCCCACTTTCCCCATCCCCCTACCTCATCCCGTGCCTTCGCATGCCCGCAGGGGCTGTTTAGCACAGGAGGGGCTGTTTAGCACAGGGCTAAATCGCTGGCTTTGAAAGCAGGCCAGCAGCACGCTTCGATTCCCGTAACAGCCTCCCCGAACTGGCGCCGGAATGTGGCGACTAGGGGATTTTCACAGTAACTTCATTTGAAGCCTACTTGTGACAATAAGTGATTTTCATTTCATTTTCATCCTCTGGGGCAATAGGGTCCCAGCTCACTTGTCAAAGGCACATGCACAGCTGTGCCGTCCTGTCCTGTGTACTGACCTCGAGATGCAGCCACATCAGAGGGGTGGAACTCGGGGGAGCTGGTGGCCACTATCCCTACTCAATGAAACGGTTTCAGGTTGCCACTCAGCACCCCCTCCTCCTGCTCAGTGCCCATACGGCCCCAGGGTTCACCTCGGGACGGAGTGGCAGCTGGTTGAAGCCCCAGCTGCCCCTATATCATGTGGCCCTGCCAGCCCTGGCAGCTCCCCAATGGTGTCGATGCCCACGGCGATGCTCCTCAGTGATTGAGCCACACTCTGCAATGCTCACCTGCGTCTGGGACAAGCTCTGCAGTGCCTCGGCCATTCCCATCTGAGAGCGAGACATGTTCCGTAGCACCTCATCAAGGCCAGACTGGTACTGGGTCACATCCCCCAGCGAGTTCAACATTCTACCGAGACTCTCAGCCATGCCCGTCACCGACTGCGCAATGCCTTGGACACCTTCACTCATGCGGGCTATGTCGTGCACCAGACTCTCCACTGCGGTCACTAGCCTAGCAGTGTTGGCCTCAGTGCCATGCATTACCAGCGACATCTCCTGTGCATTTGGCCTCTGGGACTCCTCCAATCGGCTTTGGACCTACCAGAGTGTCGCTGACATCTCCTGAATATTTCTGCCACACCCTACAATCTCCATCAGCTCTGGGTAACCCTGTACCAGAGGTTCAGCATCAGGCTGGGACCCAGCTGGGTCCTGGGATCCAGCAGACCTCTGACAGATGTCTTGGCTGGGGTTTCCTGCTTCCATCTAATGTGCATCATGTGGTGCTCACCAGGTTCTGCCCCAGAAGCCTGACCACTAACTGTTCCCACCGAGGTGTGTGTATCTGCGCTGGTGGGGGGTGGAGATGATAGCTGTGATGTGTCAATTGTGTCTTCCTCAGAGCTCTCCTCCGAGGCGTTCTCCTGGGAGGCAGGAAAGGGGGCCACACGGGGGAACCAGGACATCTCTCCTGGCCTCCACTGCATCAAAGAGCCTCCCCAGGACTCCATCGCCAAATCTTGGGAGTGGTCTTAGCGGCACCATGACTGTGAGCTGAGAGGGGCTGGCTGTGCAAGTGCTCTTTAAGTGCAGCTCGATCTTGTTAGCGAGGGGCTGGTAAGCACAGTCCTGGCAAATAGGCTGGTGAGCCTTCATTTGCAGCGAGAAGCCTGTGGAGCTTCATTAAGTGGACCAATTAACATTGAATAGCGTTGCCGGACCCACCGGGCCAAGCGCTGGAAAGCTCCGGCAGTTACAGTTTGAAATCTTTCTGGAGAATCAAACACTAAGTGTGATTTTGGGCATGTTTGGTGGAGTGTTTCCTGCTAGCTTTTTGGGTGAGATCCAGACCTGAATTCACCCACATTTAGTCATTTGTTGGACCTTGGGGAGTTTCTCCCTGGTCTAGCCCACACTTAGCAATATTTCCAGCAGTGGGGAGCTGAACCTGCCTCAGAGGCTGGCTCCTCAGAGATTGGGCCGCTATTTTGAAAGGGTGCCCCAACCTCAAAATGAGCTTGTTGGACCTTGGGGAGTTTCTCCCTGGTCTAGCCCACACTTAAGGTCTACAAAACTATGAGGGGCATAGACAGAGTGGATAGTCAGAGGCTTTTTCCCAGGGTAGAGCAGTCAATTATTAGGGGGCATAGGTTTAAGGTACCAGGGGCAAGGTTTAGAGGAGATGTACGAGGCAAGTTTTTTACACAGAGGGTAGTGGGTGCCTGGAACTCGCTGCCGGAGGAGGTAGTGGAAGCAGGGACGATAGTGACATTTAAGGGGCATCTTGACAAATACATGAATAGGATGGGAATAGAGGGATACGGACCCAGGAAGTGTAGAAGATTTTAGTTTAGACGGGCAGCATGGTCGGCACGGGCTTGGAGGGCCGAAAGGCCTGTTCCTGTGCTGTACTTTTCTTTGTTCTTTGAGGGTCCCCCACACCCCACACTAACGGACAATATCACCCCTGTAGACATGGACTACCATGCCTCCCAAGTGAGCACACCCTACTATGGGTTCTCTTAGGGCCCCTCTTTGAGACCCAACACTTCACCATCCTCAATCTTTATGAAGCCACTTCATATTCCCTTCAAACCCTCATCCTTCATAACTCCACTTCACCTCACTGTGAATTTCACCAGGGACAATTTTCCGGGTCCACGGCCGCAAATCCCATTAAGTTTGCTACATCTTGCAAGAGGGCCATAACAGGACTGCCTCAGGCAGATCTCAGTTTGAGATTTTCTCTGCTGGTGATGTAATCAGGTTCACGCTCAGCAAGGGCATGAACCTGGTTACCATGAATTTGCATTGGTTTTAATATCATTAAATGGCTTTTCCATGCAGCGTCCAGCCCCACGGAATGTCTCCCGTGGCCGCTAAACTGTGCCCTGTGTTTTCGGTGAGAAATATGTCGGTCAGAAGCTAACACTTGGCCATTTTGGGGGGAAACTTCCATCCAACATCTTTCAACAATTGGTTAAACTAATGCTGGTGGATTGCTGTATCTCAAATAAAATTTTGCATTTTAGTAATCAAATCCTGAATATGATACATTTTCAAAGTTTAACGACAAAAAGATTCTGACTGCAAGATGCACTGAAAGCTATGCTACTAAATTTGTAGCTTAGGTTGATAATTTGCAATTTTATTTTCAGTTTGGCCACAAGTCCAGTTTTCTTGCCCACCATTGAGAGTCAGGGGCAGGATTCTCCCATTCCACGGCAGAGTGTCCACGCTGTCATAAACGCCGTCGTGTTTTACGATGGCTTGAACGGGCTGCTGCCAGGAGTAATTCTGGCCCCTACAGGGAGCCGGCGCAAACTGGGCGCTGCGGGATCCGCACATGCACTGTGGCCCCCTTCAACGCGCCGGCCCCGACGCAACATGACGCAGGAGTACAGGGCTGATGCGGAAGAAAAGAAGCTGGGGGACTGAGAGGCCGGCCCGCCGATCGGTGGGCCCCGATCGCAGGCCAGACCGCATCGCAGGCTCCCCTTGGGGTCGGAGCCCCCCCTCGGGGTCGGAGCCCCCACCCCCCCCCCGCCCCACCCCCCCCCCCCCACAGGCCGCCTCCTGACCCTTCCACGCTGATTTCTCGGCGGCTGCGAGCAAGTGTGGATGGCGCCGGCGGGACTCAGCATTTTCACTATGGCCGGTCGGCCCATCACGGGCCGAGAATCGGCGGGCCAGCCACGTAGAGCAGCCCACGACCAGCACCATGCCAACCACGCCGGCGCTAGTGGCGCCGCTTCTCTGCTCTGTGGAGAATCGCGTGCCGGCGTCAGGGGGCGTGGCTCGGTCGCAGGGATTCTCCGGCCTGGCCCTGGGCTGAGAGAATCCCGCCCCAGGTTCACGTTCAGCTTTCCCACAGCTCTCACCAAATTGTTCAAAGGTCATTCTCTGTTACGTTCCTTATTGGCATTAATTCTCCAAGCTTCTGTTATACACATGTTCTTACCAACTCCATGAATAAATACTGCATGCTGTGACTCCGCGGTTACATCAGTGCTTTCATCAATTGCCATTGAAAAAGGAGAAAAGGACTTTGCTTTGTCCGAGAGCAGGCTCTTTAAATTCTCAGCGAAATCATTGATTCTCTCAGCAATTGTGTTTCTTGAAAGGCTGATATTTGCAAAAGCTCAGCACTTCAGTCAAACTGGACTGAATTTTCCTGTCCCCGGAGGTGGGGGTCAGAATGCAGCTTCGACATGTTCTCATTGTTGGCCAATTTTTCTGGAGGTGCTCAGGTGGCCTGGTTGTGGACACGTGGCATGGTGCCAGGCAGGCAGCCAGGCAACTAAACCTGTTAAGTAGCTAATTGACTGCAATTTCGAACTGCTTTTTAAAATGTTAGCGGTGGAGCACAGAATACATTCAGTTTCCAAAACTTGCCAGCTTGAAGGTGAGAGCCGCGGGACAAATGAGTGGTGTCTGAAAGCAGACACCGTTGAGATCAGCAGCATTTCAAAACACGAAGCATGAGAAAGCTTTAAAGGACGGAAAGGAGAAACCAGTGGCACTGCCAGGTGAGCAAACCCATCTGAGGCAGATTGTCAGATGGGTATCTCCGAAGTGCAACTCTTACATGCAATTAGGAGACTCAGAGACGTTCAGACCCGAATGCAATACTTAGATTCATGGACTCAGTTTCTGGCTCCTCAGTGAAACACTGGAAAATCTCAGCAGGTCTGGCAGCATCTGTAGGGAGAGAAAAGAGCTGACGTTTAGAGTCCAGATGACTCTTTGTCAAATCTAAAAGATTTAGAAAGTGTGAAATATTTAGTGTTGTAAGATCGCAAGTGCTTTGGGAAAGCGGGCAGCATAATCAAAGACCCCTCCCACCAAGCTTAGTCACTCTTCCAATTTCTTCCATCGGGCAGGAGATACAGAAGTCTGAGGGGCGGGATTCTCCTCTACCCGGCGGGGGGGGTGGGCCGTACCGGCGCCGAGGAGTGGCATGAACCACTCCAGCGTCGGGCCGCCCGGAAGGTGCGGATTCCTCCTCACCTTTAGCGGCTAGGACGGCACCGGTGGGGTTGGCGCCATGCCAACTGGCGCTGAATGTCCTCCGCCGGCTGGCGTGAGTTGGCACATGCGCAGTGGGGTTCTTCTCCGCGCTGGCCATGGCGGAGGTTGACAGCAGCCGGCGTGAAGGGAAAGAGTGCCCCCACGGCACAGGCCCGCCCGGGGATCGTTGGGCCCCAATCGCGGACCAGGCCACCGTAGGGGCGCCCCCCAGGGCCGGATCCCCCCGCGCCCCCCCGAGGACTCTGCAAGCCGATCGCAGAACCAGGTCCCGCCGGTACAGACCTGGCGCAGGATTTTCCGACCCCCACCGCTGGGTCGGAGAATCGGCGGGGGTCGGCGCGAATCCCGCCCCCGCCGGCCGCCGAATTCTCCGGCCCGCCAAAGATTCCCCGACGTGAATCGCGCCGCCCGCCTCGGAGAATGGCGAGGAGTGGCACGACGCAGTGGGCCCCCGGGCCGCCCGAATTCTCTGGCCCGCGATGGGCCGAGCAGCCGCCCGTTTTAGGCCCGTTCCGCCTGCGTAAATTAAGGTAGGTACTGACCGGCAGGACCCGGCTCTGCGGGCGGCCTCCAGGGTCCTCGGGGGGGTGCGAGGGGATCTGGCCCAGGGGGGTGCCCCCACGGTGGCCTGGCCCACAATCGGGGCTCACCGATCTGCGGGTGGGCCTGTGCCGTGGGGGCAGTCTATCCCTCCGCACCGGCTGGTGTAGCAGTCCGCGATGGTCAGCGCCAAGATGAACCCACCCTGCGCATGCACTGGGATGACGCCAGACATGCTGCCGCTTCCGTGTATGCGCCAACTCGTGCCGGCCGGCAGAGGCCCTTCAGCGCTGGCGCAAACCACTCCGCCGCCGGCCTAGCTCCTGAAGGTGCGGAGGATTCCTCATGTTCGGGGCTGGCCCAACGCCGAGTGGTTCTCGCCACTCCTTCGTGCCAGAGTTGCCCGCCCCGCGGGGGGCGGAGAATCCCGCCCTAGAACACGCACAAACAGATTCAAAAACAGCTTCTTCCCCGCTGTTCCCAGACTGCTAAACAACCGTCTTATGGACTGATCTGATTAACACTACACTCCTGTATGCTTCACCCAATGCTGGTGCCTTTGTATTTACATTGTGTACCTTGTGTTGCCCTATTATGTATTTTCGTTTCCTGTACTAAATGATCCGTTTGAGCTCCACGCAGAAAAATACTTTTCACTGTGCCTCGACACACATGACAATAAACAGATCCAATCCAATCAAATCCAGCATGCTGGTGAAATTTCTTCACGCTGTGGATTATGGCAAGGCCTTCCTTCTCAATTTGTGCATATTTACGCTCAGCATTAGGTAGCATTTTTGAGGCAAAGGAAATCGGCCTCTCGAAGCTGTTCTCCATTATATGTGATAAAACTGCCCGTATCCCAAACGGCGAAGCATCACAGGTCAGAATGATGGATTTCCTCAGGTAAAAATGAACCAGTGGGCTTGAAGAATGCAAGAATTGCTTAATATGTTGGAAGACTTACTCCTATGTTCCTCCCAAAGCCATCACTGATTTTTCCTCAAGTGCATATGCAATGATGCCAATGTTATTGAGGGATTTGGGATAAAAGGACCATAATAGGTTGCCATCCATCGGAAGAATTTTAATTCTGCCACATTCTTAGGTGTCGGGACTCCTCTTGTGACTCTCACCTTGTCTTCAAGTAGGGGGCCACATATTCCTAGCCCTGCAGGGGGACGCGCCGTGCTCCATGGCGGACTTAGACCACGGAGCTGAACATTAAAAATAGACTCCCTGATCGGCCGGCAATGGGTATGTTTCAGACTCCTCATCTAAATTCTTCTCCACTTTGTTCACTGGAGCAATGGTTTGTTGTTAATTAAATTGGTGCATTTTGGCAGTTGCGGCAACGTGCCTGGATATGACCCTTCCTGTTGCATCAAAAGCAAATAAACTCTTTGCAGCGGCACCATTCATGGGAGTGATTCCCCCCCCCCAAACCGATAACAGTCATTGACTCCTCGGCTGACCACCCAATTATTTTTTTGAACGTTGTCTACAATCCTGTGCCTGGGATTGTGGTTGAATTTCCTCCGTGCCTGTTGACTTGGCTGCGTGCCTTGCAGCCATACCGACCCACAACTGGTTCACCTCGCCCGCATGCACACTTTGAAGCTCTGACGTGTCCCTCTCAGCGCACTGGGTCACCTGGGCAATCTCGATCACCCTGTTTAGGATAATCTTTGTTTCAGCTAGAAGCTTATTTGCGCACTTGAGTTGTTAAGACTGCATGTCAGAAGATCACACTACATGTCTCCCAGTGCTACAACAAACTCTTAGTACTTGGCCATTTGCCTGTGTCTGGTCACGAAGACAGGGATAGTCTCTTCTGGGTCCCCGACAGATGAATTGAACTTGTATTACTGTAGTATTATTGAAGATCTGGGATTGAAATGCTCACGGACAGCTTCACTAACTGGTCAAATGATTTTGTGTTAGGGGCTTCCGGGAATGTCAAATGTGTTATTAAATTGTAGGCCCAGCAGAGACCCCCTAAATAAAGAGACCCCCTTGAGAGACCCCTGTGGGAGGGGGGGGGGGAGAGAGTGGCCTCCTGATGGACTTTGGGACCAATTCCCTTAAAGAGTTAACCCCTTGGCCTACTACGAGGTCCACCGCGTCAGGGCCACATTGTCAGGACTAGTAGTAATTCTCACCCATGTGATTTCCACCCAGAGGACTGGAGAATCATGCAGGCCAGAGAATATGATGCCCGGCCCATTAAGTGGATGCAAATGGGTCTCAATGACTTATTGCATCCCTCCGCTGGCACGGGGTGCATACCTCAATCTCGAAGCCAGTGGAGGGTCTGGCACCGATCCCGTTTTCTGCTCGATGCTGGATTCTCCGCACTGGGCCCCCAAGTGCTGCAGGCAGCTGCTCCCCCACCCTTCCAATGCACTGCTCATTGACTGCATGCTCAGCATGGGGTTCACGGAACAATATAATGGTATTTCTGTTGTCTGCAGCCGGAGGTTGGCTAGCCATGGTTCTCTATCGGAGGATGAATGTGACAGGATTCCAGGTGTATCTGGGATCTTTAATATTGTCTCAGAAGCATTGTTATTCTTTGTCTTGGTGACTCTTCTATTCCATTGTGCAAAGATTTACTGGTGATCCTCTGTATGTTTAAAGGTTTTTGATCTGCACATTTTCTCAAAGTGTCCCAGCCTTTTACAGTGAAAGCATTCTGTTGTGCTTGCAGGAGATTCTGAGGCTTTTTGGCTCCACATCACTGGCATGATGTACTGCCATCTTGGATTTTAAATGAATATGGTTTCCTTTGCCCTGGAGCGTCTTTTACATTTCATTGTGTAATGTGCTGTACTGTCATTGGGGATGTCCCCAAATTGGTTTGTCTTTCCTTCTCAATTTACTTTGGATCTATATTGCTGACGGATCTCAGATCAGCTGACAATCTGTAATGCGTTCTCTGAAGTTAAATATTCTTTGAATCTAAGGTCAGAAAGGGTATTGTCAGTTACGCCAATCACTATGTGGTCTTGTATCAACTAGCCTTCAGCCAACCAGTACAATCATTGTTATTCACAAAGACCCGTCTTTTCAACCTTGCCGCTCGCTGAGGTATTGTGATCCTCAGGTTAAATCATCACCAGTCAGCTTTCCACCTCAAAGGGAAGAGTTATGGTCACCTGGGACAGGTGACTTTAGACACTTTACACTTTACAATCATTGATTCAGGTATTTAAAAGTTCTCCAGGTTTTTGGACTCATATATTAAATTTTGCTCTTTCTAAACTTTTGTTACTTCATAGGTTAAAATAACCGGCAAACAATATTATGACTTCTTCAAATTTGTCAGTTGATCCATCAATGCTTTTTCTGGCCATCACAGCATCAGCAATTGCACCAATTGAATACAATAATGTATTCAGCCTCTGATTCGTTATCTAATCCTGATGCAATTCTGTACCTTAAAAAAAAATCTCCTCCTCCACTCTGAGATCTGGTAAATTAAATTTTAAATCCATCGCTTTTTTCAGCTTAGCAAAGGCTTTCTTTAAAGTTTAAAAAGGGTGCTGCAATAATTAGGTTTTCCCATGCTGATCAGGTTATTTTGTATACCTGCTGCTGCTTTTGAATCCTTTCAAACCTTCTCTGAACCTCAGGAAATATGCTAAAAATGATTATTAA
This sequence comes from Scyliorhinus torazame, assembly GCF_047496885.1. NCBI lineage: Eukaryota > Metazoa > Chordata > Chondrichthyes > Carcharhiniformes > Scyliorhinidae > Scyliorhinus > Scyliorhinus torazame. Next base: position 320,436,330 of record NC_092707.1, on the reverse strand, counting down.
GTTCAGTGAGTTACTTTTCTGTCGCTGGGGGATCAAATTTATCAGCTGATTTCTTTCTTTTGCTTCTTTTCCTTCACAGTGTTACGGCACAGACTCTGGGCTAAGGCTGCAGTCGGTTTCAAACCATGCACTCAAATGTGAACGGTCTTACAAGGCTACCTAGCTGCTGCCCTTTTTTTTTAGAAACTTTTAAAAGCTTGCTTACTCATCCTTGATCATCACTCGGTTCTTTGACTGATATTTTTGATCAGAAATTTCAGAGGACCTTCCTGTGCGATGGTGGAATCCTTCATGTTGATTTCTTCTCTGCCTCTCAGCCTCCAAATCTGTTATGTAGCTTTTCGAACTATTTCCAGTTGTTTCATCAATGTTTTCCATTTTGGCACTGTTCCGATCGCAGCTGATGTTATCACTGGCCAAGTTAGATCCCAGGGTGGAACACGACTTGATAGATCTTGGGCTTGATTTTCTGCAGCCCCGCGCCGAAATCACGTTTGCCGCAGGGGCGGAGAATCAAATTTCACGGCAAAATCGGGCCTGGCGCCGATCCGGCAATTCTCCGGGACCCGAGAATCAGCATGCCCGCGGAGTACTCCGTGCAGCTGGGGGGCCATTGCCAAATGCCCGCCAGCGATCCTCCGCTCCCGACCGTCCGAGTTCCCGACGGCGTGGTTCTAACCACCTATCGGCGTTCGGGAAGCTCATGTGGCAGCTGCGGACTCAGTCTGCAGCCACCCTGGTGGGGGCGGGGGGGGGGGGGGGGGAGGGGGGGAGGTTGGACACGGTGGGGTGGGGGACTTATAGGTGGCCGGGGGACAGACCGGGGCGGTTGGATCTTCGGGCGCGATGCCGATCGTTGGGGACCTACATTCTTCACCTGCTTCCGCTGTCCGAGTCTGGCATGGTGCTCGGCACGGCCGCTGCCGTGCGCATGTGTGGACTCAAAACCGGAAGTGCGGGGGGCCGTATCCGCAGCTAAAGCTGCATGAATCACTCTCTGTCCCTGATAGCCCCCTGCAGGTGAGTGAATTGGCTGATATTTTTCTTGGAAGCTCCAGAGTGAAACACCAGTGTTTTTACGCCGGCGTGGGACATAGTCCCATTTTGAGAGAATCCAGCTCCTTTACCTTCATTCTTTTGTTTAGATGCATGGAGGACAGCTACTGAACAGAGTCACAGGAGTCAGTTGATGAACCTTTAACAAAAGAATAGAGCATTTGTTAAACAAGAAAAGATGAACTATAGTACGTTAATCCTTCACTCCACCTATACCTTCACAGATATAGACAGATTTGTAAGGAAAACACAAGTTACAAAATCCAGCTTATACTCTGATGTTCTCAGTAAGTACACCGTCCATGTAACTCAATTGGTAAAATGCTGTCAAACACACCATACTCTGAAACCAAGTGACAGATGCCACTCAAAACAACTGTTACAGATCTTTCATCAATTCCCCTCCGACGCTTGCCACTTTGTGTGCCAACTGATCTCACTGGAACTTTGACTTCCACACAAGGGTTTGCAATCTCTGCTCTTGAAGAACACACCTTGGAGACTTCTCCCAAATAATGCTTTCAGTTGGATATCTCCACCAAGGATCCACCTCCAGGGTTTCAATCTCTCTTTCGGTAATCTGGAGTACTGCATGCATGCATGCTTCATATTCCATGTAAACACCCATAACAGCCTCCCCGAACAGGTGCCGGAATGTGGCGACTAGGGGCTTTTCACAGTAACTTCAGTTGAAGCCTACTTGTGACAATAAGTGATTTTCATTTCAACTCTCAGACACCAGCCATGTCAAAAGAACACACTGCTTCATGGACCCGTAATAAGTTGTCATCAATCTTCCAGCCACTTTGGATTTCTGGCTTCTTGCAAGCTGACGTTGTCCCTGGCCAGCATTTGCAGCCCTGTCTTTTAACTTGGAGCCTCTCTTCTTGTAACTCTGAAACATACAGGTTAGAACCTTTTTGAAAATAAATTTAGAGTGCCAATTAATTTTTTCCAATTAAGGGGCAATTAAGCGTGGCCAATCCACCTAGCTTGCACATGTTTGGGTTGTGGGGGTGAAACCCACGCAAACACGGGGAGAAATGCAAACTCCACACAGACAGTGACCCAGAGCCAGGATCGAACCTGGGACCTCGGCGCCGTGAGGCCACACTGCTAACCCACTGCGCCACCGTGCTGCCCCAGAACCTTTATTTAACAGATTCCTTTTCTTTGTTCCTTGGCTTCACAGTCTTCCTGGGACTTTCTTCTGTCCCATTCTCTGGTTTATGGGACTTTGCGCTCTTTAGTTTAAGACTTGCTTTCCACCCTTTTGCATTGCCCCTACCCACATTGGAAGTGCCTGTGGAATCTTTTAGTTGCACTGACTTTCTCTCAACTGAACTGCTTCTACTATCTCTGTTGGCCCCTAGTTGCCAGGCAACAGCCCATTTTTATACCTTCTGTGTTTGTTTAGAATCGTAAAACCTCATTAAAATGCAGACAAAGTTTAAAATTAAATTAAACTGATGTTCTTAACCCTTTCTTAACACATAAATACAGAAACATAAGTGAAGCTTACTTAAAGCTATATCTTACTCCTAATCCCTCAAAAACAAAATAAATTACTTAAAACTATATCTAATTCTGAACAGCATGTTTTGCTCAGATCAGGCGGCATAATTTTCAATTTTTATTTTGGAGATTTTGTAATTTTTCACCTGCTGCTGCCATGTTGTATACAACATACATTGGTTCAGGGACATAGGTCTGAACAGTAACTATTTATTGTGGAACACAATTATGTACAAAAATACAAGACAGGAGGCTTCAGTCCATGCCATAAGGTAACTCCATCCAGACTACAGCAGATTACCACTAGTCACATGACTCCTTTGACACCATCATGTTGATGGTACTCTTTTCCCAATCCCATATTAACCCTTTCAGTCCAGAAAATCTAATACTAACTAAAGCTATGGCAGAAACACCACCCAAACACATTGCAACAAGCACTGATACTCTTCTGTTTCTTTCTTGCAGGACCAGATGGCACCTAACAGGAGCAAGCAGCAAAGAACCAGTGGGGGACAGGCACACCTTTATCACTTGAGCCCTCTGGAGGCGACAGTGCAGCAAATGATTGGTTCAGCAGTGAATGAGACCATTGCAGTTGGTGTCACTGAAAATATCCAGGATGATGGTGTGTTGCGGATGTGGTGTTGGGTGCTCTGAGGTACAGAAAAACACACACGGTTGCGATTGGTACAACGCATTTTTATTCCAACTAGTTATTTATGCATCTGTCTTGGTACTCAGCACGTGGTGACTGTGTGAGTGTCTTGTTAATGAGGTCCTGGCCTTGTCCTGCCTCCAGATGGACTGGCCAGCAGGTGTCGTGTTTCTTGTCTTATACTGTGTCTGCTCTTGTCTGTGAATGGCTGTCGTGTTATGTGTGCTAATTGGTCTGTTGGTCTGTCTATCATGATGTGTGTGTTGTGATGTGTGTTTGAATATCATGACATCCCCCCTTTTTTACAAGATTATGTGCCTACGTGCTTATAAATATGAATGTGTCCTGAGTGCAGCTAAAGGTGTGTGTGCGTGATATTTACAGCATGTACATGTGGCGTAACTATATACAAGGGGCGATGTCAGGTGTGGCATGCTAACGAGGTTGTACCATAACAAAAGAAGAATAACGTTGAAATGTGGTCCGATCAAACGAGACCTGGAACGATAAAACAGTGACATGTTACAATACAGTAGCTGCTAAAACTTGACGTGTGAACAGTCTCATAAGTCCAGTCTCGTAGGTGGGCGACGAATTTGGGTTGACCGTCAGGATGGCACTCCATTCCTCGGCCGGATTGATGGTGTTGACCCGGTTCACATCAATGACCGCAACCCGGAAGGCGTCTTGGTCATCTGTGTCGTCGGTTTGGATGTCCTGATGTGGAGACTGGATGGTCCGCACATGTCTGCGAGGTTGTCGGAGATGTGGAAGATCCACAGGTTGAGCCGCTCGACAGTAGGCAGCGTAGTGGCCCATCTTGCCACAGCGTAGGCATTGTCGGGTTTTTGCAGGACATTGCCCTTTTAAATGTGCAGCTTCACAGTTGCCGCACGTCATGACGTCATGGCGTTCGTTACGCCACTGCGCATACGCAGTTCGGTCTTGCGTCGGGCGCGCCTGCGCAGTGCGTCCCTCAATGTTGCCATTGGTTTTGGCGCGCACAAACGCGGGAGGCCTCAAAAAGCGCGCGAAACGGCCGCCCTCGTCCGGGCCGCGGGCCAGGAGAAACTCGATTGCCTGGATGCGTTCGGCCTCGTGGGCAGCCTGGCTTGCCGATTCGATCGCTTGGGACCCCCTCCGTGCCGATTCGGTCACCTGAAATTGGGCATAGCGGCTGGTCGCATTTTCATGCAGGACACAGGCTTCCACTGCAGATGCTAAGGTCAGGCCTTTAATTTTTAGAAGCTGCTGGTGTAGGCCACTGGAGGCAACGCCAAAAATGATCTGGTCCCGGATCATCGACTCTGAGGTGGTGCCGTAACCGCAGGACTGCGCGAGTATGCGGAGGTGCGTCAGGAAAGACTGAAAAAGCTCATCCTTACCTTGTAGGCGCTTCTGAAAGATATACCTCTCAAAGCTTTCATTGACCTCAACGTTGAAGTGCTGGTCAAGCTTGAGGAGGACCGTGTCATACTTAGCTTTGTTCTCGCCTTCCGCGAACACCAAGGAGTTGTATACATCGATGGCGTGCTGACCTGCGGTAGTGAGGAGCATGGCAATCTTTGTTTCGTCCGAGGCACCCTGTTTTTCGTTGGCTCGCATGAACAGTTCGAATCACTGCTTGAAGAGCTTCCAGTTGGTGCCCAGGTTCCCAGCGACTTGCAACGGCTGCGGTTTGTTGTGGGTGTCCATGGCTCAGGATGGCAGATATGCCGTAAAGTATCGATTTACTCACTGGTACCATGTGGTGTTGGGTGCTCTGAGGTACAGACGAACCAACACGGTTGCGATTGGTACAACGCAGTTTTATTCCAACTAGTTATTTACACATCTGTCTTGGTACTCAGCACGTGGTGAAAGTGTGAGTGTCTTGTTAATGAGGTCCTGGCCTTGTCCTGTCTCCAGATGGACTGGCCAGCAGGTGTTGTGTTTCTTGTCTTATACTGTGTCTGCTCTTGTCTGTGATTGGCTGTCGTGTTATGTGTGCTAATTGGTCTGTTGGTCTGTCTATCATGATGTGTGTGTTGTGATGTGTGTTTGAATATCATGACAGCGGACATGCGCACCTTCTCAAATCTCACATCACACTCAGCCCTCAACCGAGCATGAACTACAGAATAGTTGCGGATTGCATGACCTGGACCTTATGCTTACTGTTTAATCTCTTCTATTCCACATTTATGCTTTTCGACACCCAAGAACTTCCACCTGGTCAGCCAGTGTAGCTTCACAATGAGGACCACGAGCAAGATCAAATGTGTGATGAAGAAATACCATTATCAGATCTGACACTTGTCACTACCAGCTCAGACACTGGCACTGTATGTACTTTAGAGGGTACTAAAGAGGTACTATCTGCCTATGATGACACATTAGGCTTGAGTGGGCCACAACAAGGCAAGGACGAACATATAAACATAAATGCAAACATGCAAATTAGGAGCAGGCAGGGGCGGCTAGACCCTTTGAGCCTGCTCTATCATTCAATATGATTGTGGCTGATCTGAAGTTGCCTCAAATCCATATTCCCACATACCCCGATAACATGTCACCCCTTTGATTATCAAGATCTATCTACCTCTGCCTTAAAAATATTCAGAGACTCTAACCCCACTGCCTTTTGAAGAAAACTCTTCTTAGAAAACTTTAGAAGACCTAAAGACTCATAGCGCTAAAAAGACAACAAAATAAACATTTCTTCTTCTCTGTCTTAAATGAGTGACCTTTATTCTTAAACAGTGACCCCCAAGTCGTGGATTTTCTAACAAGAGGAAACATTCTGTCCACATCGACCCTGTCCAGACCCCTTAACATCTATGTTTCATTAAAGTCACTTCTTACTCTTCTAAACTCCAGTGGAAAGAAGTGTAGCCTGTCCAATCTTTCAATTTAAGACAACCAGCCATTCAGGAGGTTAGACTGCTAGACCTTCTCTGAACTGCTTCCAACACATTTACAACCTTCCTTAAGTAAGGAGACCAATACTGTACACAGTACTCCGGATATGTGGGGAGGGATTGGGGTGGGGTGGGGTGGGGGGCCCCGGCGGGATGGAGTGCTGTGAAACACTCCGGCGTCGGGCAGCCCCAAAGGTGCAGATTTCTCCGCATCTTTAGGGGCCAAACCCTCACCTTTCGGGGCTAGGCCCGCGCCGGAGTCGTTGCCGTCCCGCCGGATGGCGTGGAAGGCCTTTGGCACCATGCCAGCCGGGGCTCAAGGGACTCCGCCGGCCAGCGGATGTCTGCGCATGCGCGGGGATGACGTCATCCCCGTGCATGCGCAGGGGGGGTCACCTCCGTGTCGGCCATCGCGGAGACCTACACGGCCGACGCGTAGTAAAAGAGTGCCCCCACGGAACAGGCCCGCCCGGGGATCGGTGGGCCCTGATCGCGTGCCAGGCCACCGTGGGGGCACCCCCCGGGACCAGATCGCCCCGACCTCCCCCCCACCCCCAGGACCCCGGAGCCCGCTCGCGTCATCTGGTTTCGCCGGTAAGGGAGATGGTTTAATTCACGCCGGCGGGGCCGGCATTACAGCAGTGGGACTTCGGCCCATCGCGGGCCGGAGAATTACTGGGGGGGGGGCCGTCAATCGACGCAGCGTGATTCCCGCCCCCGCTGAACCTCCGGTGCTGGAGGATTTGGCGGCTGCAGGGGCAGGATTCACGCTGCCCCCCGGCGCTTCTCCGACCCGGTGGGGGTTGGAGAATCCCACCCCCGATCTCAGCAATGCCCTGTACAACCTCTTTTGTTCTGTATTTAATTCCCCTTGCAATAAATTATAACATTCCATTAGCTTTCCTAATTATGCGCTGTACTTGCATACTAGCCTTTTGCTATTCATGCTCTCTCACTATGTCGATAGCATGTCAAAATGAACAGTTCACACTTTACTCACCGAACCTAGCTGTATACCTTTGTAGCCTCCTTGTTTCCACGCCATATCTTACTATCCTACCTTTCTTTGTGTCATCAGAAAATGTAGCAACAATACCTTCTGGCCCTTCATCCAAATTATTCATATAAATTGTAAAAGGTTGAGGTCCATGCACTGATCACTGTGGCACACTATGTGCCAACATCCTGCCAACCTAAAAAAGACCCATTTGTATCAACCCTCTGTTTCCTGTTAGTGAGACAATCTTCTATCCATTCCAACATGATGAACTTTTATTTTCTGCAATAAACATTGATGTGGCACCTTATCAGATGCTTTCTGGAAATCTAATATCCATCGATTCCCCTTTGTCAACAGCATATGTTACTTCTTCAAAATAAATTGGCAAAAAATTATTTAGCTTTCACAAAGCCATGTTGACTCTGCCTGATTCCCTTGAAAATGCCCTTTAAGGATAGCTTTACGCATTTTCTCTGACACATGTTAAGCTAACTGGTCTGTAATTTGCACTTTTCTGTCTCCCTCCTATTTTGAATAAAGGAGTTTCATTCAATATTTTCCATCTAATGGAACCTTCCCGGAATCTAGGGAATTTTGGAAAATGTAAACAAATGCATCAACTAACTTAATAGCCACTTCCTTTGAGACCCGAGGATGACATTTTTGAAGAACTTGGGAACTTTTCAGCCTGTAGCTCCAACAATTTGTTCAGTGCCACCTCCCTGGTGATCGTAATTTTCACGGGTTCCACCTCCTTCTATTTCCTAATTTAAAGCTATTTTTAGGATGTTTTTTGGATTCTCTACAGTGAAGACCGATGCAACATACAGACTCAACTCATCTGCCATCTCCTTATTTTCTATTATTTCCTCAGACTCACTTTCTATAGGACCAATGCTCACCTTGTTGAATCTTTTGTTTAAATAGCTATAGAAACACTACTGTCTTTGTATTTCTAGCGAGTTTTCTCTCCTTCCTTATTAATCTTTTGGTCATTCTTTGCATTTTTTTACATAATGTCCAATTTTATGACCTGCCACCCATCTTAGTGTAATTAAATTATTTTTTTAAAGTTTGATATTATCTTTCATTTTTCTTGTTAACCAGCGATGGTGGCTGCTCCCAGTGGAATTTTTCAATCTCATTGGAATGAATCTATTCTGTGCATTCTAAAATGTTCCCTTAAATGTCTGCCATTGCATCTTTATTGACCTATTTGTTAATCTAATTTGCCCATTGTTTCTTCTTGTATACCATATGATCACTATTACGGGGCCTGGTCTACACTCCCATAAGTGATTCCTTGTCTTTGTCATTTCTCATCTCTACCCAAACAGTTTTGATGTCCTGGTTTCTTAAGCTTCGGGCATCCCTCTCTAATCTGCTAATACAATCATTGATTAACAGTGTCACCCCTGCACCTTTTCCGAGCTTCTTGTCCTCCCTAAATGTCATGGACTCCTCAGTATTCAAATCCAAACCTATGTCATCCTACAGTCACGTCTCTGTAACAAAACCAGAAAATGCTGGAAAAACTCATCTGGAAACACCTGTGGAGAGCGTTAATATTTCAAGTCCGTATGAGTTTTCTTCAGAGCATTCTGTAATCTCTGTAATGGCTCCCAAATTGTGCTCATTTATTTTTATTTGTGCTATCAGTACCTGTTTTCTTTTGAATGCCATATGCATTCAGATACAAAGCCTTTAATGTTGTCCTTTTTACTATTTTTGAAATCTCCAGCCTATTTTCTGATTTATACTTTGATTTGCACACTCTGTCCCTTCCTATCAAAACCTGTTTTTCATTTTCCATATTAATACCTTTCTCTCTTGTCTCTACTTTTTGGTTACCACATCTTCCCAAACTTGATATCTTGCTCCACTATTTAGTTTAAAACCCTCTTGCTTCCTTACTTATGTGGCTCGCAGGAACACTGGCCCTAGCATGGCTCAGGGGCGGGATTTTCCGGCCGCGTCCGCCCGGTGACCAGAGCATCCCCCCGAGGTCAATGGACTTCCCCATCATCCGCATCTCACCAGTGGTGTTCTTATGGCGGGCGGGGGGGGGTGGGGGGGGTGGGGGGGGGGGGAGGGGGGGAGAATCCAGCCCCTGGTATAGACCATCCCATTGGTATAGCCCCCACTTTCCCCAGTACGGATGTCAGTGCCCCACACACTGGAACCCATTTCTCCCATGCCAAACTTTGGGCCACGTATTGATCTAATTTTATGTAGCCTATGCCAACATACACTTGGCTCAGGCAATCATCCATCCAGTTCTGTTTTCTAATTTAGTGCCTAGCTCCTCAAATTCTCCATGCACAGCTTCTTTCCTAGTTCTAACTATAGAATTCTAGAATCCCTACCAAGCAGGAGGAGACCATTCGCCTCATTCAGTCTGCCCTGACTCATCGAAAGAGCAAACTCCCAAAGACACTCACCATCCCATAACCCCCCTAATATTTTGGACACTAAGGGACAATTTAACATGGACAATCCACCGAACCTGCACATCTTTGGACTGTGGGAGGAACCCAGAGCACCCGGAGGAAACCCGCGCAAACACGGGGAGAATGTGCAGACTCCACACAGACGGCCATGACTAGAATTGAACCCAGATCCCTGGTGCTGTGAGGCAGCAGTGCCACCAAGCCACCTTGTCGGTGGTACCTACATGGATCAGGAAGACTGGATCTTCCCCTCCAACTGCAAATTCCTTTCCAGCCCTGAACAGATGTCCCAAACACCGGCACCGAGCAGGCAACACAGCTGCCTGGACTCTCACTCTTTTCTGCAGAGAACAGTGTCAATCTCACGACTATTATGTCACCTATTATCACTCCATTCCTTTTTGCTCCCACACTTGAATAGGTTGCTGTACCATTGTGCCATGGTCAGTTTGCACATCCAGCCTACAACCTTCATTCTCATCCAAAAAGCTGAGAGAACCTCAAACCCATTGGACAATGGCAAAGGTTGAGTCTCCTGCACTCCTGCCCTCTGGATCCCCTTATCTGGACCCTCCTTTATCTGATAACTGACCAAATCAGAACACACTATTCTAAGTGGCAGAACTGCCTCCTGATATGAAGCATCCAAGTAACTTTCCACTTCCCCGATGTGTCACAGGGTTTCGCAGCACAGCCTTCAGCTCAGTGACTCTGAGCTGATGTTCTTCAAGCCACAATCACTGGACATGTTTGCCCTGGATCACAATGTGCTCCAGGGGCTCCCATATGCTGCAGCCTTGACACATCACCTGTCCTGCCATCCTTAATGTGTTTTAATTAATTAATTAATGACATTATTCACTTGTTTACTTTCCTTTTATACATATATTTTATTAACTTTACCACCAGGGGATCAGAGGTTATGAGGAGAGGGCAGGAGAATGGGGATGAGAAACATATCAGTCTAGATTAAATGGCAGAGCAGACTCGATGATCCAGATGGCCTAATTCTGTTGCTATATCTTAAGGTCTTATAGTCTAATGGTATACCATTTTAAACTTTAGGATTGGAATAGACCTTAACCACTTACCAGGGGTTCGATTCTCCGACCCCCCACCGGGCCTTTTCCCACCATTCACAAGGTGGTTTAATCCTGGATTAAATTGGTGAATGGTGGGAAAAGGCGGCGCGAGCGGGCACCGGGGTCCTGGGGGGGGGGTGGGGGTGATCTGGCCCCGGGGGGTGCCCCCACGGTGGCCTGGCCCGCGATCGGGGCCCACCGATCGGCGGGCAGGCCTGTGCCAGGCGGGCACTCTTTTTCTTCCGCCTTCACCATGGTCTTCACTATGACGGAGGCGGAAGAGACTCCCTCCCTTGTGCATGCGCAGGGATGACGTCAGCAGCCGCTGACGCTCCCGCGCATGCGTCGCCCGGCGAAGTCCTTTCGGCGCTGGGTGGTGTGGCGCCAAAGGCCTTTCCCGCCAGCCAGCAGAGCGGAAACCACTCCGGCGCGGGCCTAGCCCCTCAAGGTGAGGGCTTGGCCCCTAAAGGTGCGGAGAATTGCGCACCTTTGGGGCGGCCCGACGCCGGAGTGGTTCCCGCCACTCCATTACGCCGGAACCCCCCCGCCCCGCTGGGTAGGGGAGAATCCCGCCCCAAATATTCACCAAATAGCTAACTCCTTTCCCTGTAGTAGAATAAGAACCAATTCCTATCGGGTTAAAAAGATAAATAAAAGCCAAAGGTAAGGGGCAACTCCTTTCTTTCCTCACTGAAACCCCCATTCATCAAACCCACAGGTATGCACTCAGTTCCAAAGCTACACTCATTTGCCTGGCATGTTTGCCAGCTCCCTGGCAGGTGAGGTCACAGGCAAATTCTACTATAGAGCTGGCGGTCAATCAGAGGTAGCTCTATTAAATGACAGGGCCACCAAGGTGCTGATGCGTACTGCTGGTACCACACCAACCCAAGACCAAGAATCGTTACTAGAACCCAAGCCCAAGATGGGTGATGATGAAGGGGTATCATGTGGTGGGGATCACAGGGAGGGTGGCGAGGTGTGGGAGCAGCATGGTCAGAAGGTATGGCTCTCAACAGACCCTAGGATGGGGTTGTTTGGTGAGCCTCTAGCTTGCTGCTGGGTTGACACCAGTGGTGGTGAGATAAAGCCTTTAACTTAGCATTAATCGTCCAATTAAGGGTTTAATTGGCAGCAGGATGTCAAGGCTGTCCATGGACCTTGCCATAACAGATGTAATCAAAGTGAATGCTCATCCTTCCCTTTGAAGGACGTGCTGCAGTCCACAAGGGACTTCAAAGATGGATCCCATGAGTATGGTAGATTTTCTGTTCTGAGGCCTCAAATTCCACCAATCCCCTGACAAAGGTCCATTACCATTCCCTCCTGACTCCAACAACTTGCGATGGTTCCCCCAACAATATATATTACACATCACTTCCACAAACTCTGCAGCGGCTAAGAAAGTCAAAAGTACTTCAGCTGAAAGTCTCATTCTGATGCTTTTAAACAGCCGCAGAGGGAATGTGGGTCTCGCATGCAACTGAATACGTGTTCAGCTGGGAGTGTGTAAGAGAAAATGTTATCAGGATCCAAAATGGCAGGTCAGTTGCCAAATCATTAGCAGTCAATCTTCCCACATTGCTCTTTCCAGCATATGAACAGCACACCTATTCGAGCACCTTTCCAAATATAATTACCCATGTGGGCCGTGACAGGAGTGGTTTTTCTTCAAATGTACAGTACTCTTGATGGACCTTTCAATTCGTGGATAAAGATATGACAGTCATTTGTCACTATGAATCTGAAAATCCTGGGGTGAGAGTTACAAGGTGTTGAAATGTAATGCAAGGAGTGATCAATATAATGAGTCAATAAGTAACTGGGTCAAACAAACAGTGCAGTCGTGATTGCCATCTCTTGGCAATAATGGCAATCAATGAAAAGAGTTGTCTAAGTGATTTCAACTTGCTATAAAACCCAGCTGCCAACCTGAGCAAAGGACCTTAGCAGGCTAAGTAAAAAAATGAAGATGCACTGGAAATCTGCTCCCCATTTCTTTGACACCCATGGATTAACATGCCTTCCTTAAGATAATGCTGGCAGAAAGTTGGTGCAAGGGTTTTCATCAAAAAATAGTTCACCAGAAAATGTGTATTGTCTGCAACACGCAATTTGAGAATGAGGTGTAATTTGCATTTATCAACCAAATTGTACTTCACTGAAAATCTTGGAGCACATTGGTTATCCCACAGTTTTAAAACCATGATAATTTATAGTATCCTTTGCTGTAATGCAAGTTCTTCAGCTTTGTGCATCTGGGGAGCATTGATTTTTAATTGGGAAGAAACTTCCATAATACACAGACACCACAGGAGAGTGACAAAGGTCTTTCAAATAATTTTTTAAAATGTAAATTGATCACTATCATCAGTAACAAAATGTTGCAATCATCTGAATATTATCAAATCATTCTATCTTACATGCCAAGAAAGTGTGAAGGATAAGTGTCTATAATGAGACAGTTTTAGTTTTATTCCAACGAATCATCAAACCACTGGTAAATAGAAGTGACAACAACTGAATTATTAAATGTAATTTATACACGAAGAAGAAAGCCCAGTCCTTTGTTAGTCTCCTTCAAATTGCAATTTTGTTTTTACAATAAACAAGCCTGAAGTAAAAGCTGAACATGTTGGCAAAGTAAAGCTGGTCAATCCAGCACTGCAATATAAAAGTTACGTTAATGTTTTGGATGCAACTGTTTGTCAAACAAGTTTGAAGGATTGTTAATTCATCAATGAAAAATACCATCTTGAGAAAATCAATAGCACAACATTTGCTTTTGGTTCACTTGCAAAAGTTTTAAATTGAAAATCCAGTAAAATATAGGCCTAGAAATTGGTTCTTGCCTGAATTTGAGCATGAGCTGAACAGCAACCGTGACCACTGCACTGAAAATGACGCGATACATGATCAAACAATATTGATTCTGATGTATTATCAGGACCTGGCTGATGGGCCAAGAGTGCTGGTCACATCCCAAGAGACAGCATGAGGTTTACGAAGAAGAGAAAAGTATGGGCTGCTAACACCAGGCCCCATGGTAAATCCAGTGGTGGGAGGAGATCAGGAAGTTGGTGATTGATGGCCAGCAGAGGTTGAAAGTTTTCATATGGAGCCCTGCATTCAGCTAATTAAAACCTCCTGTTTACCTTTTTGGTAGAATCCTTTGAGGTTCACAGGTTTGGCTACTTTCAGCATAAAAAACCTGACTCCAGCATACAATAAATATGCTGCAGTTAGTCCTGAACAAGTTCCAAGGGAACCTGAAATGCCCCACAATTTGCATAAGCAATGAATCTAATGCTAATTACAGGCAGGCATCCATCACAACTCCTGCCATGGACTGAACACACACATCCCAGCCATAGGTACTGCATATATATTGCATTGTTCAACAATCACTTTTTTGGGTGGAAAATGTGAAGTATACAATCCAATTTTGAGGCCATCAAGTAAATTCTCTGAGAGGTGCGTTTTTAAAAAAGTACTCCACCACACATTGGTCTCAGCTAATCCGCATCCTTGCACACAATAACAGTAAGCACTTTAATTTACTTTAATGACATATTTTATTATTCAGTAGACGGTTCCTACCAGTGATTCTTGACCTGAAAGAAATTGCGCTAACACATGCCATTACATTAACTGTACAACAATTTTATAATACATGAATTAGATATTAGCAATTCCACTTGACCTGAGTCATGCATAGAAAGGATAATGAGTTCAAAGCAAATGAATGAAGCTAGCTAAGTAACAAATGTCATTGTTAATATAAAAATTATAATTAACCTTATACATGAAATGGATTATTCTCAAGAACTGCATTATAAGATATGAATTGCAGACCTCGTAATCATATGTGCAAATATCACATATGTAGCATTTCTTCCCCGTTTTAGAATTGTTACAGAATCTCAGCAACACATTTTCTATTGGATTCTGAAAGCATCTTTCAATAAGTGTTGCCAAGACTTATTGAGGCATCTGAGGTGTTGGGTGCTCTGAGATACAGACAAACCAACACGGTTGCGATTGGTACAACGCAGTTTTATTCCTTTAAACTATTTATATAACAAACTTGGTACTCAGCACGTGGTGACTGTGTGAGTGTCTGGCTTTGAGGTCCTTGCCCTGTGCCGTCTCCTGATGGAGTGTCGTGTTTCTTGTTTTGTACTGTGTATGCTCTTGTCTGTGATTGGCTGTCGTGTTATGTGTGCTAATTGGTCCGTTGCTCTGTCTATCATTATGTATGTGTGTATGTGCTGTGATGTTCACTTGAATATCATGACAGCATCCATGGTATATTTATGAATAGACTTGAAAGAGTTATGCATACAATTTGGGCTTTAATAATTATAACATTGGAACCATTTGAAATGTTAAAACATAAAGATATTTAAAACATCACGATTTCCATGCTCGAGATACAGCTAGAATGTTTCTTGGACCAGGTTCTAGGAGGTTGTCACCCCACATGCAGTAAGGATAGTAGATGGGTGCCTATCGGGAACATTAGGAAGAGGCAGGGACTAGAGGAGACTTTGGAGAGTGTGCCACTGTCAGATAGGTAAACAACACTGGCAACTGATGGAGTGGCAACGCCTTGAAGTTGTGATAGGAGATTCCACAGGAATTTCTGGAACCAGCATTTTGAGCCTCGCATGCGTGCTGCCTCCCTTGTGCCGGGATATATGACATGACAAAGACACTGCAGAATTTTCTTCAGGCAGAAGGGAGTGAGTTAGAAGCTGAGGTGCATGCCAGTACCGAAAATATAGAGAGTACAGGTATTGAGACCCTACAGTCAGATCTTCATGAGCTACGAATGACATTATAAAGTAGGATCTAGAAAATAATGATCTGTGGATTACTCCCAGTGCATTGGCGAGAATAGAAATAGGAAGATAGGGAGGTTTAATGCATGGCTCGATGCAAGAGGGAGGGTTTTGGATTCTTGGGCATTGGAAACAGTTCTGCAGAACAAGACACCGAGTGAAAAGGGCAGGTTGCATCTCAACAAAACTGGGAACCAAAGTTCCCACGGATTCATTCTCTACTGGGGAATGTTTAAATTAAATATGCAGGGGGCTGGGAACCCTATATAGAAGTCGAAAAGAAGAATAAGGGGCAGGATTCTCCAATCCCGCGGCAGAGCGTCCACGTGAATGGGCCGCTCCCAGGACTAATTCTGCCCTATACAGTTTGCGCCGCTCCAGCTGCCGATCCCGGCGCGAACTGTGCGCCGCGGGATTTACGCATGCGCAGCTGTGCCGTCACCAATGAGGACATGCGCAGTGGTGCCGGCGCCAATGCACGCATGCGCAGTGGTCTCCTTCAACGCGCCAGCCCTGACGCAACATGGCGCAGGACTACAGGGGCCGGCGCATAGGAAAGGAGGCCCCCAGCCACAGAGGCCGGCCCGCCGATCGGGTGGGCCGCGATCGCGGGCCAGGCCACATCAGAGGCACCCTCCGGGGTCGGACTCTCCCTCCCACCCCATAGGCCACCACTCGACCCTTCAACGGCAGGTCCCGCCGGCTCAGAGCAGGGTAGAATGGCGCCGGTGGGACTCGGCTCTTTTCTTATGGCCGCTTGGCCCATCCAGGCTGGAGAATCGGTGGGCCGGCTGCGGAGAGCAACCTGCAACCGGCGTCGCACCAACCACGCTGGTGCCAATGATGCCGATTCTCGGCAGAGCGGAGAATCGCGTGCTGGCGTCAGGGCGGCATTGCCCGTTCGCGGGGATTCTCCTGTCCGGTCCAGGGCTGGAGAATCCCGCCCAAGATGAGAGCGTTGGACAGTGCTAGAGAAGGGAATAGTTCCATGTTAGATAGAAATGGCCGAAGAAGGACTACCAGGAATACAAAGCTAGATTTACAATTAATGTATGTCACCATGTGAAATGTGTTGAATAAGGTGGAGGTTCAGAAGTTCAAATGGTTTTACGCAAATTTGATACAGGGACCATTACAGTAACATAGGGCATGATTTAATGGAAAAGACCCGTGTCGAGCATGTTTAGCTGGGTGTATCCTGGCGTGGGCAGCCCAAGAATGACCCTGCTATTAAATGGGACTCTGTTTCATTTCGAGACCTCTGTGAAGAACATCCCGCTGAGGCTGCACTTAGTCCCATTTCCTGCACTGTTCGCTAGTGCAGGAAGAGATTGTGTGCCATTTTTAAATGGTGCCCCAATCTCTAGACCCCCCCACAGCAGTCTCCAGAACTCACCACCCCCAACTCTCCAACTCATTTATAAGGGGATCATCAAGGTCCCCGCACCCCACCTCATAAAGATAGGCCACGTCCGGGCCTGATCCTCGGCGTGGGCATAATGCCACCCAGGCACATTGTCACTGCCAGACTCTGCCAACCACATGCTTGAGTGATTGGAATGCACTTAGTGATTGGAATGTCTTACCACTCTTTGATTTGGTTGATGTTTGTAAGCATTGGGGTTTCGGCACTTGGAATGACTCACCCATGAAGGGCGATGAATGAATCAAGGCTCACAGCCGTTTTGTTGGAGCTGTAAGTCACAGCCCATGACTAGAAATGAATGAATGGCTTGCAGCTACAGAATGTGAGAGGTTTGAACACAGGTCACAGCTGTTCTCCTTCCAGAAATGGACACGTGGCGCTTCCAGGTAAGTGTTACAACTGTAATTTATGTCTCTGTCCCTGTATGGACTGCTCTTTAGCTTCCAGGCAGGGTTATTTTGTCTGGGGAGTCTGTGTGTCTGTGGGGGGGGGGGGGGTCCCTCTATTTAGGCACTGTCTGTCGAGGGTCCTCTAGTTAGGGGGTCTCTGGGGTGAGGGGGTTCCTGTAGTTAGGGGGTCGCCGAGGGGGTCTTCCAAACTAGGGAGTACCTGGGGGAGGGGTTATTGGTCAGGTCACCTCTGTACTTGGGGGAAGGGGAACCCCCGCTGGGTCGGAGAATTGCCGGGGGCTGGCGTGAATCCCGCCCCCGCCGGTTGCCGAAGTCTCCGGCACCGGATATTCGGCGGGGGCGGGAATCGCGCCGCGCCAGTTGGCGGGCCCCCCCGCTCAATTCTCCGGCCCGGATGGGC
Source organism: Scyliorhinus torazame (assembly GCF_047496885.1). Taxonomy (NCBI): domain Eukaryota; kingdom Metazoa; phylum Chordata; class Chondrichthyes; order Carcharhiniformes; family Scyliorhinidae; genus Scyliorhinus; species Scyliorhinus torazame. The sequence goes on along the minus strand of NC_092707.1, from coordinate 320,418,589 downwards.
CGAAGTCCCGCCGCTAAAATGCCTGCCCCGCCGGCGTAAATTAAATCACCTACCTTACCGGTGGGACAAGGCGTCGCGGGCGGGCTCCGGGGTCCTGGGGGGGGGGCCGCGGGGTGATCTGGCCCCCACGGTGGGCTGGCCCGCGATCGGGGCCCACCGATCCGCGGACGGGCCTGTGCCATGGGGGCACTCTTTTCCTTCCGCCTTTGCCATGGTCTCCACCATGGCGGAGGCGGAAGAGACTCCCTCCACAGCGCATGCGCGGGGATGCCGTGAGCGGTCGCTAACGCTCCCGCGCATGCACCGCCCGGCAATGTCATTTCCGCGCAGCTGGCGGGGCACCAAAGGCCTTTTCCGCCAGCTTTCGTGGCGGAAATCTGTCCGGCGTGGGCCTAGCCCCTCAAGGTTAGGGCTCGGCCCCCCAAGATGCGGAGGATTCCGCACCTTTGGGGCGGCACAATGCCGGACTGATTTGCGCCGTTTTTGGCGCCAGTCGGCGGACATCACGCCGATACCGGAGAATTTCGCCCCAGATCACAATGCTCTTTCACCTTGAAAACGGGGTCTATGCGATGTGCAGCGCGCATACTCTAATCAGCATTTGCATATCATTAGTGGGCCCATCACAAACATCGTGAACCTGGCATGGTGGCTCCCGGGAGAGCGAGAGAGGTATGGACAGTGTCCACCATCACCATACTTCGCTGACAGTTGTGCCGCTGGCTGGGGGGCTTCTGCTAGGGCCGGGAAAGTAGTGGGGGGTGGCCAGGAGGTGGGCCGCACGGTCGGGGTGGATACGCAGCACCATTACCGCAGCTGGCAAGGCAGCCATGCAGCTGCGCATGCCGCTGACAGCCCGCTGTAAACCTGGTGCCCTGGGTCATAAAAGTGACCACCCCCGATGGGTTCCCTCCAACCCATTAGCTGTATGGGCGCTCCAGCATAACCTGTCCCATCTTTTTAGCCTCAATAAGTGTGTGTGTGGGGAGTGTATGTTTATGCATGGCTGCAGTTTGTTAGCCCTGCGAGTGTCCAACATGGACCTGGTGAATCCTGCACCATTTTACATAGTATTCGATGGTGTTCCATGCGACGCTGGTGCTAGCCCCTCACCGGTAGCGGAGTTGGTGCACGACTTCCTGTTGTAGAAGTCCACAGATTCTCCTTTGGCATCAGCACTTCATTGCAGAAATGGAGAATCCAACCCCATGACTTTCACCATTACCCAACTGAATAAATCTGCACTGTTCCCTGTAAGACTCCATGAATGACAAAGAACAATGTCAGTATACATTCCATTTCATTACAACATGGCACAAAGCGAACACAAGTCAACTGACTCTTTGTGAACACATGTTTCCCTGAATGCCTACACAGACCTTTATTTCACATATTCTAGACCTTACTCTGGCTGCATGTGGAGCTCAGTATCAACAAACATGTTGAGTTACTTATGTTCAACAAAAGGGTCAGAGGACAGGCCCTTGCCTCATGGCAGCTTGATCACAGGGAGCTGCAATTAGTTATTGGGAATCCTGGTGTCACCTCCTGTGTCCCCTATCATTTAGTGATAACATTAAAGAAAAATACTGTAGTTGATGGAAATCTGAAATGAAGGCAGAAAATGTTGGAAATACTCAGCTGGTCAGGCAACATCACTGGAGATAGAAACAATTAACATTTTAAACTGGCGATCTACCATCAGAATATGATGAAGATACTGAGAGCAGCTGGTGCAAGTGTAGTGATCGAAAGGGTGTCACAGCCAGTTTAAGAGGTATAACCATGTGATGGCTCGAGGTAACAATCTGGAGGCTTCCAGCAGTAACAGATGGGTTTATTAATGACACGCAAATGCTGGTGTATATACACAGGCAAAGAACATTAAAGGATGGATCTTAGTTCTCTGGCTCTGGGGTCCACACTCCCCGGGCCCCTGCTGCGAGGCCCCTGCGCTTACTCGTTATTGGCCGGGGTTCCCGTGCTGCTGAGCAATTGGCCCAGTGTCAGTCACATGGGCTGCCAGGCCCATCCCCTTAAAGTGACCACGCTACCACAGATTATAAATGTGTATTGTCAGATGCCTGACCCAGTGTAACCACTTGGTATGGGTGGGATTATACCGTTGAATCACAATGTCTGCCATTGTGTATCAAAGGGTAACTGCCCCTGTTGGGAAAATATTTTGGCAATGGTTTAACAGTTGTTTTAAAAATATGAAGTGACAAAGCTAAAATGAAGCCTGAGAAACAAAGAAAAGTTGCAGCTGGAACAAGACAGAAGGCTTTGTGGTAATACCAGGTATTGCAGTACCTGAGAGGTGGATGCCCATTGGCTAGACCTAGGAGTCTACCATTGGCCAACGTACATAGCTCCGCCCTGAGAGGCGGGGTATAAGAACCAATGCCGTCCCAGCAGCCTTCACTTTCTGTATCGAAGCTGCTAGGTACAGTTAAGACCATAAGACCATAAGACATAGGAGTGGAAGTAAGGCCATTCGGCCCATCGGGTCCACTCCACCATTCGATCATGGCTGATTTCAACTCCATTTACCCGCTCTCTCTCCATAGCCCTTAATTCCTTGAGAAATCAAGAATTTATCAACTTCTGTCTTAAAGACACTCAACGTCCCGGCCTCCACCGCCCTCTGTGGCAATGAATTCCACAGACCCACCACTCTCTGGCTGAAGACATTTCTCCTCATCTCTGTTCTAAAGTGACTCCCTTTTATTCTAAGGCTGTGCCCACGGGTCCTAGTCTCCCCTGCTAATGGAAACAACTTCCCTACATCCACCCTATCTAAGCCATTCATTATCTTGTAAGTTTATATTAGATCTCCCCTCAACCTCCTAAACTCCAATGAATATAATCCCAGGATCCTCAGATGTTCATCGTATGATAGGCCTCCCATTCCTGGGATCATCCGTGTGAATCTCCGCTGGACCCGCTCCAGTGCCAGTATGTCCTTCCTGAGGTGTGGGGCCCAAAATTGCTCACAGTATTCTAAATGGGGCCTAACTAATGCTTTATAAAGCATCAGAAGTACATCCCTGCTTTTATATTCCAAGCCTCTTGAGATGAATGACAACATTGCATTTGCTTTCTTAATTACGGACTCAACCTGCAAGTTTACCTTTAGAGAATCCTGGACTCGGACTCCCAAGTCCCTTTGCACTTCAGCATTATGAATTTTGTCACCGTTTAGAAAATAGTCCATGCCTCTATTCTTTTTTCCAAAGTGCAAGACCTCGCACTTGCCCACGTTGAATTTCATCAGCCATTTCTTGGACCACTCTCCTAAACTGTCTAAATATTTCTGCAGCCTCCCCACCTCCTCCATACTACCTGCCCCTCCACCTATCTTTGTATCATCGGCAAACTTAGCCAGAATGCCCCCAGTCCCGTCATCTAGATCGTTAACATATAAAGAGAACAGCTGTGGCCCCAACACTGAACCCTGCGGGACACCACTCGTCACCGGTTGCCATTCCGAAAAAGAACCTTTTATCACAACTCTCTGCCTTCTGCCTGACAGCCAATCGTCAATCTATGTTAGTACCTTGCCTCGAATACCATGGGCCCTTATTTTACTCAGCTGTCTCCCGTGAGGCACCTTATCAATGGCCTTTTGGAAGTCAAGATAGATAAAATCCATTGGCTCTCCTTGGTCTAACCTATTTGTTATCTCTTCAAAGAACTCTAACAGGTTTGTCAGGCACGACCTCCCCTTACTAAATCCATGCTGACTTGTCCTAATCCGACCCTGCACTTCCAAGAATTTAGAAATCTCATCCTTAACAATGGATTCTAGAATCTTGCCAACAACCGAGGTTAGGCTAATTGGCCCATAATTTTCCATCTTTTTCCTTGTTCCCTTCTTGAACAGGGGGGTTACAACAGCGATTTTCCAATCCTCTGGGACTTTCCCTGACTCCAGTGACTTTTGAAAGATCACAACTAACGCCTCCACTATTTCTTCAGCTATCTCCTTTAGAACTCTAGGATGTAGCCCATCTTGGCCTGGGGATTTATCAATTTTTAGACCTCTTAGTTTCTCTAGCACTTTCTCCTTTGTGATGGCTACCATATTCAACTCTGCCCCCTGACTCTCCGGAATTGTTGGGATATTACTCATGTCTTCTACTGTGAAGACTGACGCAAAGTACTTATTCAGTTCCTCAGCTATTTCCTTGTCTCCCATCACAAAATTACCAGCGTCATTTTGGAGCGGCCCAATGTCAACTTTTGCCTCCCGTTTGTTTTTAATGTATTTAAAGAAACTTTTACTATCATTCCTAATGTTACTGGCTAGCCTACCTTCAAATTTGATCCTCTCTTTCCTTATTTCTCTCTTTGTTATCCTCTGTTTTTGTAGTCTTCCCAATCTTCTGACTTCCCACTACTCTTTGCCACATTATAGGCTTTCTCTTTTGCTTTGATGCATTCCCTAACTTCCTTTGTCAGCCATGGCTGCCTAATCCCCCCTCTGATAACCTCTCTTTTCTTTGGGATGAACCTCTGTACTGTGTCCTCAATTACTCCCAGAAACTCCTGCCATTGCTGTTCTACTGTCTTTCCCACTAGGCTCTGCTCCCAGTTGATTTTCGTCAGTTCCTCCCTCCTGCCCCTGTAGTTACCTTTATTTAACTGTAACACCTTTACATCTGATTCTACCGTCTTTCTTTCAAATTGGAGATTGAATTCGACCATATTATGATCACTGCCTCCTAAGTGCTCCCTTACTTTAAGATCTTTAATGAAGTCTGGCTCATTACAGAACACTAAGTCCAGAATGGCCTGTTCCCTCGTGGGCTCCATCACAAGCTGTTCCAAAAAGCCCTCCTGTAAACATTCAATGAATTCCCTTTCCTTGGGTCCACTGGCAGCATTATTTACCCAGTCCACCTGCATATTGAAGTCCCCCATGATCACCGTGACCTTGCCTTTCTGACATGCACTTTCTAGTTCTAGCTGATTAAAGCCGATTAGTATGACTCTCCTTGTCTCTCGAGTAATTGATTGTGCATCAGGTTTGTTATGTGATAGTGAATGGCGAAGGTCTGAAAGGTGGTGTATAGCTCAGAACCAGAGCTCCTCACTGCAGCTTGCTTGTTCTGCAACTGAGCTCACAATTGGTCTGTAAGGACTGTTTTATGAATCAACAAATTGTCTCTCTCCACTGCACTTATTTTTGTAGTCATGAATTGAGAAAGAATGAAGAAACAGTATTTACAACAGCTGATGGACAACTGCGTGTAAAACCTGCTCACAGTTTAGTTAGCTCATCAGTTCCTGTGTTTTGTTTTCTGGCTGTTCGAAGCTGATTTTGCAGAAAATAAATTGATGAGTCTATCAAACTTATTCCCTTTGTTGTTTTAAATCATATCTACTTTTAAGCCTTTTTATCAAGTGTGTTTGATTCCTTCTTTCCCATTTCTTTATTTTTGCTGTTATCATTTTGATCCATGGATGCTTAAGTCGAGCAGAGGAAGTGAAGAACTCAAAAGTTACAATATAGGTTGCTTCACTCGCCTTCGGACAGCAGAACTCAGACTTTTTGGCTCCCGAGAGATCGTTGGTTGGTTGGTGGCCAATGAATTGGCCAAAAGGCCATGCCATATTCTGTCTGGTAACATCAGTGATTGGATCCGATCTGAGTGGATTGATTTTTCAGAGAACTAAGGAAAGTACAGTCAGATTCTGGATGCTGAGAGGAAAGGAGCTGCTCTCTCTCTCTTGTTTTCTCCAGAGACCTGAATGAATCTACAGTGAAAATCATTACCGATTGAAGATGTGCTAGAAGAGAACCATCTGAAATAAAGCCTTATCTTTTTACTTTTATCATTATTTTTTTCCCTCTGTGTTTGTCTTGTGTGTGTATGTGTGTGTGTAGAATGTGGGGGAGAATTAAAGAGGGGGATTAGGAATTAGGGGTGAAATACTCCGGAAACGGCGCGATGTCCGCCGACTGGTGCCCAAAACGGCGCAAATCAGACGGGCATCGCGCCTGCCCAAAGGTGCGATTGCTCCGCATCTTTGGGGGCCGAGCCCCAACCTTGAGGGGCTAGGTCGGCGGCGGACGAATTTCCGCCCCGCCAGCTGGCTGAAAAGGCCTTTGGTGCCCCACCAGCTGGCGCGGAAATGACATCTCCGGGCGGCGCATGCGCGGGAGCGTCAGCGGCCGCCGACAGCTTCCAACGCATGCGCAGTGGAGGTAGTCTCTTCTGCCTCCGCCATGGTGGAGACCGTGGCGGAGGCGGAAGGGAAAGAGTGCCCGATCGCGGGCCAGTCCACCGTGGGGGCACCCCCCGGGGCCAGATCGCCCCGCGCCCCCCCAGGACCCCGGAGCCCTCCCGCGCCGCCTTGTCCCGCCGGTAAGGTAGGTGGTCTAATTTACGACGGCGGGACAGGCATTTTAGCGGCGGGACTTCGGCCCATCCGGGTCGGAGAATCGCGTGGGGCGGCCCGCCAACCGGCGCGGCGCGATTCCCGCCCCCGCTGAATCTCCGGTGCCGGAGACTTCGGCAACCGGCGGGGGCGGGATTAACACCAGCCCCCGGCGATTCTCCGACCCGGCGGGGGGGGTCGGAGAATTTCACCCTAGATAATGGTTGCACATCTGAGGTGGAGGCAGCTGGCTGCCTACCTCGTCCCGTGGCCCTCGACGTCCCTGGCGGGTGTCCTCTGGGTGCTCTGGGGCTGGGGGGCCCTAGCTCACTTGTCAGCGGCACATGCACAGCCATGCCACCCTGTCCCATGCGCTGACTGTGAGGCACAGCCTCATCAGAGGGGTGGAACTCGGGAATGTTGCCCATCATCGCCACTCCATGGGATGGAACCGGGTTAGCACTCAGCGCCCCCTCCTCCCGGTCAGTGATCTTAGGGCCCTGGGTCTACCTTGGGGCAGAGGGGCAGCCAGTTTGAGCTTCAGCTGCCCCTGCATCATCTGGCTCTGCCAGCGCTGGTGGTTCTCCAATATCTGCACCATGATGCCGTGCTCTCAGCATTGCTCCTCAGTGATTGGGACACATCCCCCAGTGACTGGGCCATGCTCTGCAGCACCTCGGCAATGCCCACCTACGACTGCGACAAGCTCCGCAGAGCCTCGACCATTCCTATCTGAGAGCGGAACACTGCGCGACACCTTGGACAGCTTCACTCATTGTGCTGACATTGTTCACCTGGCTCTCCACTGTGGTTGCCATCCTAGCAGTGTTGTCCTTGGTGCCACTCATTGCCAGCGTCATCTCCTGCACCTGTAGCCTCTGGGACTCTGCCAAGTGGCTATGGATCTACTGGAGCGACGCTGACATCTCCCTCTGAATATCCCGGCTGCACCCTCTTGTCTCCATCAGCTCCGGATAACCCATTCCAGAGACTCAATGTCAGGCTGGGACCCAGCTGGGTCCTGGGATCCAGCAGCCCTCCAACTGCTGTCTCGCCTGGCGGTTCCTGTCTCTATCAAATGTGCATCGTCAGTAGTGTGGTGCTCACCAGATTGTGACCCCGAAGCCTGTCCACTAACGTTTCCCATCGAGGTGTGTGTATCTGCTCTGGTGGAGGGTGGGGATGACAGCTGTGCCGCGACTATAATGGTTGCATCCTCGGAGCTCTCCTCCAAGGTGCTCTCCTTGGAATCAGGAGAGGGTGCCGTCTGGGATGTGCTGGCGCCGTTGGCTGGAGGACCTGCGGGAACATGGACATGTGGTCAGTGGTGGGATGGATCAGTCAGTAAGGCAATAACAACGTATGTTTGACAGGTCCTCTAGGTGGAGCCTGTTGGTTCCTCACCTCTGCAACGTCCACCAGCCTCTGTATTGGTGAACGCCCTGTCCTTGGCCACACCGATCACCTCCTGGGCCCGTTTCTCGAGGGAGGTGAGGATTCTAATATGCGGCACCCCACCGCCAGTCTGGGCCCTCTCCCGCTGATTGTGGGAGAGCTTTTCCTGAGGAGACACAGGGAGGGCATTCTTAGCCACATGCGTGGTTCACAGTTGTGGGAGAGGGTGTGTGTGAAGGAGGGGTTGGAATGGGGGAGGAGCTAAAGGAATGGTTGGGAGAGTTAAAGGAGCGGGTGGATGCTCCCATTGGGGGGGTGAGGGGGGGAGGTCTGGGGGGGGGGAGGGGTGGGGGGGCAGGGCTATGGTGTCTACACACTTGTGCTATCTGGTGTAGGTTGTTAACTTTCTTCCTGCACTGAAGGCCAGTCCTCCTGGTCACACTGCCCGAGTTGCCGCTACCTTGTCCCAGGCAGCACTGACTGCCTTGTGGCGAACCCAGGGGAATAGAACATCCCTACTGGCCTCCACCGCGTCCAGGAGCCTTCCCACGTCAGCATCCCCGAATCTTGGGGCTGCTCTCCTCGGCGCCATAGTTGTGAGCTGGCTGGGGTTGGCTGAGCAAGTGCAACTTAAGTGCTTCTCAACCTTGTTAGTGAGGGGGGCTAGTGAGCGCGGTCCCGGCGCATCAGCTGGCGAGCCATCATTTGTGGCAAGAAGCCCATGAGACCTAGTTAAGTGGACCAATTAACGTTGAATTGCGTTGCCGACCTCGCTGAGCCAAATGCAGGGAAACCTGCGGCAATACCCGCTCATAAGAACATAAGAACTAGGAGCAGGAGTAGGCCATCTGGCCCCTCGAGCCTGCTCCGCAATTCAATGAGATCATGGCTGATCTTTTGTGGACTCAGCTCCATTTTCCGGCCCGAACACCATAACCCTTAATCCCTTTATTCGTCAAAAATCTATCTATCTTTACCTTAACAACATTTAATGAAGGAGCCTCAACTGCTGCACTGGGCAAGGAATTCCATAGATTCACAACCCTTTGGGTGAAGAAGTTCCTCCTAAACTCAGTCGTAAATCTACTTCCCCTTATTTTAAGGCTATGCCCCCTAGTTCTGCTTTCACCCGCCACTGGAAACAACCTGCCCGCATCTATTCTATCTATTCCCTTCATAATTTTATATGTTTCTATAAGATCCCCCGCATCCTTCTAAATTCCAAGGAGTACAGTCCCAGTCTACTCAACCTCTCCTCGTAATCCAACCCCTTCTCCACTGGGATTAATCTAGTGAACCGCCTCTGCACACCCTCCAGCGCCAGTACGTCCTTTCTCAGGTAAGGAGACCAATACTGAACACAATACTCCAGGTGTGGCCTCACTAACACCTTATACAATTGCAGCATAATCTCCCTAGTCTTAAACTAGGGCAGCACAGTAGCATTGTGGAGGGGCAGCACGGTAGAATTGTGGAGGGGCAGCACGGTAGCATTGTGGAGGGACAGCATGGTAGCATTTTGGAGGGGCAGCATGGTAGCATTGTAGCACAATTGCTTCACAGCTCCAGGGTCCCAGGTTCGATTCCGGCTTGGGTCACTGTCTGTGCGGAGTCTGCACATCCTCCCCGTGGGAGCTTGGGTTTCCTCCGGGTACTCCGGTTTCCTCCCACAGTCCAAAGATGTGCAGGTTAGGTGGATTGGCTATGATAAATTGCCCTTAGTGTCCAAAATTGCCCTTAGTGTTGGGTGGGGTTCCTGGGTTATGGGGATAGGGTGGAGGTGTTGACCTTGGGTAGAGTGCTCTTTCCAAGAGCTGGTGCAGACTCGATGGGCCGAATGGCCTCCTTCTGCACTGTAAATTCTATGAGACTCCATCCCTCTAGCCATGAAGGACAAAACGCCATTTGCCTTCTTATTCACCTGTTGCACATGGAAACCAACGTTTTGCGTCTCATGCACTAGCACACCCAGGTCTCTCTACACAGCGGTATGTTTTAATATTTTATCATTTGCTATTATTCCTACCAAAATGGATAAACTCACATTTGTCAACATTGTATTTCATCCGCCGGACCCTTGCCCATTCACTTAACCTATTCAAATCCCTCTGCAGACTTCCCGTATCCTCCACCTTTTGCTTTACCACTCATTTGTTGTCGTCTGCAAACTTGGACACATTGCACTTGGTCCCCAACTCCAAATCATCCATGTAAATTATGAACAATTGTTGGCCCAACACTGATCCCTGAGGGACACCACTAGCTACTGATTGCCAACCAGAGAAACACCCATTAACCCCACTCTTTGCTTTCTATTCATTAACCAATCCTCTATCCATGCTACTACTTTACCCTTAATGCCATGCATCTTTATCTTATGCAGCAATCTTTTGTGTGGCACCTTGTTAAAAGCTTTCTGAAAATCCAGACATACCACATCCATTGGCAGCCCATTATCTACTACACTGGTAATGTACTCAAACAATTCCACTAAATTAGTTAGGCACGACCTGCCCTTTATGAACCCATGCTGCGTCTGCCCAATGGGACAATTTCCAATCAGGTGCCTCGCTATTTCTTCCTTGATGATAGATTCCAGCATCTTACCTACTGCCGAAGTTAAGCTATTTGGCCTATCATTACCCGCTTTCTGCCTACCTCCTTTTTTAAACAGTGGTGTCATGTTTGCTAATTTCCAATTCGCCGGGACCATCCCAGAGTCTAGTGAATTTTGGTAAATTATCACTAGTGAATTTGCAATTTCCCTAGCCATCTCTTTTAGCACTCTGGGATGCATTCCATCAGAGTTGGAGACTTGTCTACTTTTAGCTCCATTAGCTTGCCCATCACTACTTCCTTAGTGATAACAATCATCTCAAGATCCTCACCTGTCATAGCCTCATTTCCATCAGTCACTGGCATGTTATTTGTGTATTCCACTCTGAAGACCGACCCAAAAAACCTGTTCAGTTCTTCAGCCATTTCCTCATCTCCCATTATTAAATCTCCCTTCTCATTCTCTAAAGGACCAATATTTACCATGGCCACTCTTTTTTGTTTTATATATTTATAGAAACTTTTCCTATCTGTTTTTATATTCTGAGCAAGTTTACTCTCATAATCTATCTTACTCTTCTTTAGAGCTTTTTTAGTAGCTTTCTGTTGCCCCCTAAATATTTCCCAGTCCTCTAGACTCCCACTTATCTTTGCCACTTTATCTGCTTTTTCCTTCAATTTGCTACTCTCCCTTATTTCCTTAGATATCCACGGTCGATTTTCCTTCTTTCTACCGTCCTTCCTTTTTGTTGGTATAAACCTTTGCTGAGCACTGTGAAAAATTGCTTGGAAGGTTCTCCACCTTTCCTCAACTGTTTCACCATAAAGTCTTTGCTCCCAGTCTATCTTAGCTAGCTCTTCTCTCATCCCATTGTAATGTCCTTTGTTCAAGCACAAAACTCTAGTGTTTGATTTTACCTTCTCACCCTCCATCTGTACTTTAACTTCCACCATATTATGATCCCTCCTTCCGAGAGGATCCCTAACTATGAGATCATTAATCAATCCTGTCTCATTACACAGGACCAGATCTAGGACCGCTTGTTCCCTTGTAGGTTCCATTACATACTGTTCTAGGAAACTATCGCGGATACATTCTATAAACTCCTCCTCAAGGCTACCTTGACCGACCTGGTTAAACCAATTGACATGTAGATTAAAATCCCCTATGATAACTGCAGTACTATTTCGACATGCATCAGTTATTTCTTTGTTTATTGCCTGCCCCACCATAATGTTACTATTTGGTGGCCTATAGACTACTCCTATCAGTGACTTTTTCGCCTTACTATTCTTGATTTCCACTCAAATGGATTCAACCTTATCCTCCATAGGACCGGTGTCATCCCTTACTATTGCCTGGATGTCATCCTTAAATAACAGAGCTACACCACCTCCTTTACCATCCACTCTGTCCTTCCGAATAGTTTGATACCCTTGGATACTTAACTCCCAGTCGTGACCATCCTTTAGTAATTGCCACTAAATCATAGTCATTCCCGATGATTTGCGCCATCAACTCACTTCCTTAGTATGAATACTACGAGCATTCAGGTAAAGTACACTTATGTTGGTTTTTATACCTCTGTTTTGAATCTTAACACCTTGAACAGTAACCTCTCCTAAGTTATTTTTCCTCTTAACGTTTCTCCTAATTTTCCTTGTCGTTGAATCCATATCTGCATGTAACAACCTGCCGCGTCGCTTTCCATTTATGTTTTGACTTCCCGTTTTATTCCTTTTAGTATTACTGGGCCTAATCACTGAGCTCCCCTCAGTCACTGTACCTTGTACTGTTGCCCTTTTTGATTTTTGACTGTGGCTTCTCTGCCTTATACTTTCCCCCGTACTGCCTTTTGTTTCTGCCCTTGTTTTACTACCTTCTGACTTCCTGCATCGTTTCCCATCCCCCTGCCACATTAGTTTAAACATCCTCCAACCGCTCTAGCAAATAGCCCCCCTAGGACATCAGTTCCAGTCCTGCCCAGGTGTAACCCGTCCAGTTTGTACAGATCCCTCCTCCCCCAGAACCGGTCCCAATGCCCCAGGAATCTGAAAACCTCCCCCTGACACCATCCCTTCAGCCACGTATTCATCCTATATATCCTGTCATTTCTACTCTGACTAGCACATGGCACCGGTAGTAATCCTGAGATCACTACCTTCGAGGTCCGATTTCTTAACTTCCTTCCTAGCTCCCTGTATTCTACTTTTAGGATCTCATCCCTTTTTTTACCTACGTCATTTGTACCGATGTGTACCACGACCACTGGCTGTTCACCCTCCCCATCCAGAATGTCCTGTCCCCGCCCCGTGACATCCTTAACCCTAGCACCAGGGAGGCAACATACCATCCTGGAGTCTCGTTTGCGGCCACAGAAACGCCTGTCTATTCCCCTTACAATTGAATCCCCGATAACTATTGCACTGTCACACTTATCACCCCTCCCCTCTGCAGCAGGACCAACTGTGGTGCCACAAGTTTGGCTGTTGCTGTTTTCCCCTGAGAGGCCATTCCCCTCAACAGTATCCAAAGCGGTATATCTGTTCTGCAGGAGAATGGCCAGAGGAGACTCCTGCACTACCGGCCTCGCTCTCTTGCTCTGCCTGGTGGTCACCCATTCCCTTCCTGCCTGCAGAGTCTGAGCCTGCGGTGTGACCACCTCTCTACACATGCTATCCACGATGCTCTCCGACTCGCGGATGCTCCACAGTATCTCCAGCCACCGCTCCAGCTCTGAAACTCGAGCTTCCAGGAACTGCAACTGGAGACATTTCCTGCACATATGCTGTCCCTGGGGACTGGAACTGTCCCCAGCCTGCCACATAGAGCAAGAGGAGCAGACCACGCCTTGGAGCTGTCCTGCCATGATTTATTGCTTTAAAATAAATTTTTGAAATTAAACTTTAGAAAGATGTTTTTGTGTCGGATTATATCCAAGCTCCTCTATACTATTTAATTAGCTTTATCCCTGAGTATTTATCTTGCTTGATCTGACAACAAATTCAATAATTATTTAAATTTTAATTAAAATTTAAAAACTTATTTAAATCAACTTAAAAATAATAATTTAAATCAACCCAATATAGTTATTTAAGTGAGATTAAAAAATTAAAAAATAGTAATTCAAATCAACTTAAAAATAATAATCTAAGTCAAATGAAAATAAATAGTAATTCAAATCAACTTAAAAATAGTAATTTAAATCAAATTAAAACTAGTAACTCCGCAATATCCAAATTTAGACCAGTCTGCCTTTCAGCCAATCAGGTCACAGTCTCCTATGACATCACTTTCCTAGGTTTTTTTCAATTTGAAATAAACAAACAGACAAGTAGCTGTCCTACCGGCAGCAGTGTCCCGCGCAGGTCCGCTCCTCTCTGCTCCCGGAAGGTAAGTGAAGGCCCCGAGCCTGGCGCTGCCTTTATCCGCTCCCCTACAGCAGTGTTCCGTGCAGGTCCATTCCTCTCTGCTCCCGGAAGGTAAGTGAAGGCCCCGAGCCTGGCGCTGCCTTTATCCGCTCCCCTCAGCAGTGTTCCGTGCAGGTCCATTCCTCTCTGCTCCCGGAAGGTAAGTGAAGGCCCCGAGCCTGGCGCTGCCTTTATCCGCTCCCCTACAGCAGTGTTCCGTGCAGGTCCATTCCTCTCTGCTCCCGGAAGGTACGTGAAGGCCCCGAGCCTGGCGTTGCCTTTTTCCTCTCCCCTGCAGCACTGTCCTGTGCAGGTCCGCTCCTACCACACTGCAAATTTTTTCTGGAGAATCGCACTCAACGATTAAGGGCATGATTCAGTGGCCTCATCATTCCTGACTTGGTGTCAGGACAAGGCTGTTGAATCATGCGAGCGGCCTCTTGCAAAATTGGCGACGTTCAAAATATCTCCTAAGATTCAATAGAATCTCGCAAGACGTTGCGATCTGGATCCCCCATTTGCTGAGTGGGATCCAGATCGCAATTGAGCTCATTTAAATATGCATTTTCTGGATTCACCTGGGGCCCGGGACTCACTGGCCATGCCTGGGAGACCTCGTCAGGACACCATTTAGGGCAGGTCCATATAAACATGGACCAGTCGTAACGGCACCTGGGGGATTCTCCCTGGCCATTGGAGATTCCCGGATGGTCGGGGACAGGGCAGGGTGGTACCTTAGCACTCCTTCTGGCAACTGGGGACCTTGGTACTGCCAACATGGCACCCAGGTTGGCACTGCCAGGGGATGGGCCTGGGCGGGTGGGGGGCCTTAGGAGGAAGAGGAGGAGATGAGGGGGATCCCGGGGCTACCCTGAGGTTGGGAAGGGTGAGGGTGGGTCACACAAACAGAGGGGATGCTGGAAAGGCTGGGAAAATATTGGGGCAGCCTTGCAAAATGACGTCCCAATCTATGCAACTTGGAACTTGGAAATCCCTCTAAGTGCGGCCCTGGCGGGAGAATCTCCGTGTGGCCAAAAAAAAGGCTAAGGCCCGAGAACCATTGCACTAAATGTGCCGTTCAGTGGACTTTAACTTGAGTCCACTGAATTGCACTCTGTGGGTGGGATTCTCCGCGATCGGTGCGATGGCCCGACGTCGGCGTCAAAAACGGCGCGAACCACTCCGCCGTCGGGCAGACCGGAAGTAGCGGAATTCTCCACACTTCCGGGGGCTAGGGCAAAAGGCAGAGGGGTTGGCGCCGCGCCAGCTGGCGCCGAAGGGACTGCGCGACTTCGCGCATGTGCAGAACCACTGGCGCGGTTCCGCGCATGTGCAGACCGTCCGTCGTATTCTGGGGAATGCGCAGGGTGCTGTCTTCTCCGGGCTGGCCATGGCAGAGCCCTACAGGGGCCGGCCCGGAAGGAAGAAGTGCCCCCACGGGCCCGCCCGCAGATCAGTGGGCCCCGATCGCGGGCCAGGCCACCGTGGGGGCCCCCTCCCCGGGGTTGGATCCCCGCGCCCCCCCCCCCCCCCCCCCCCGAGGACTGCACCAGCCAACTTACCTGCCAGGTCCCACCGTGTGGGACCATATCCAATCCACGCCGGCGGGACTGGCCAAAAACGGACGGCTGCTCGGCCCCTCGGGGCCCAGAAAATTGCCGGGGGAGCCGCTTCCAACCGCCCCCGACCGGTGTGGCGTGAATCCCGCCCCTGCCCGAAAACAGGTGCCGGAGAATACGGCAGCCGGCGTCGGGGAAGCAGGGCGGGATTCACGCCGCCCCCCGGGAATCTCCGACCCGGCAGGGGGTCGGAGAATCCCGCCCCATGTCTATATTCGATGATAAAACATCAAATACCAACCTATTTTGAATTCCTGGATGATTGGTAAAGCTAAGTACTGAGTAGATTGTGAGATAGGCACATAATCAAAACGCTATATAGATCATTTTTTACGATTGTAAATGGACCAATATTCTGAGCAAGTATCAATCACAGTCTTTAGTGTTACCTTCATCGGAGGACATTAACTGTGACAGGAAATGATGCAGGTTATTTAAATCCAAATGTACCCATGGAGTAATTGGTCACATGGCTTCTGCAATTTGAGTTACCTATGAAGGTGATAAATTAATCATCAGAGCCTCTCGTATCAAGCATCTATTAATCATCCCTCCTTTAAAAGATTATTTGCAGCAATGTTTGAATTTCACTAATACTCCTGTACTGTTTCCAATTAAATTGTAAAAATTATAGAATAGCCTCTCCCACAACCTGTTCCGAGTTGGCAAATTTTGCAATTCTGGTTTAATGCAGACTAGAATAATACTTGTAAAATGAGTATTTAATTTTTATTCTGGAGTATATTTATAATTTGTGGCTAACTGATCAGTGGAGTATGCTGGAAATCCACCAGTTCCCTCAGTGCAGAATGATCATGCGTTTATGCTTCTCCTGGTCCAACAAAAATAATTTAACACTTAACTTTTTGGAGCCCCTCTGTCTTTACTGGTTTAAAACCAATCAATGCATGTGCCATTCTGTCCTAAAATACCAATTGCACACCCAAAGTAGGACCCCAATCTACTGGCCAAAAGGGGCCAACCATCAGAATAATAACAATTCAATTGACATTTATCTGTTCAGAAGTCAAAATATTGTCAATCATGTATTTTTTTTGACAATGATTTGACGAACCTATAACTGCAGCAAGGGAATGGGGAAAAATGTCTTAATTGGTCCTCAAGACATCACTGGCAATCACAGAATCACATGAATGTTACAATACTAAAGATCATTTTGCCCATTGTGACAAGGTCAGCATTTATGGCCAAATGCTAATGGCCTTTGGAGAGCTGTATGTGGACCTTCTTCTTGAACTACTACAGGTTGTGTGGTGCATGTGTTCCCATCAAGTTATTAGATAGAGTTCCAGAATTCTGATTCACCAACAGTGAAGATATAGTGATGAATGTCGAAGTCAGGATGTGTGACTTGAAGAATAACTTAGAGGCAATAACACCTGCTGGTCTTGTCAATCCAGATTGTAGGGATTACAATTTGGGGATATGCTTGCGTAGTGCATTGAGTAGGTATTACACACTTCAGTATTGGTATGCCAATGGCGGAGGGGTGTATATTTAGGTGAGTGGATGAAGTTGAATATTTAATATCAATGGTTTTGAAATTCTTAAGTTTTGTTACAAATGCCCTCTGGTGTCAGTATTAAATGCTGCTCAGATGGAAAACTCCTCAATCTCAATTGCCTCCATGCCAAAACTAAACAGACATGTGACATACCATTGGCGGAGAAACTGCAGTGTCATCGCCCACTCTGCACTAGATTTGCAAGCCACCCATGATCCCGTCATACGAGCAATTTGGTCTGGTCTTTAATGTGGCCAAAACAAAACTCGTATATATAACCGACACCTACTCAGCCAAATATTCCACCTTCCATGTGTGTTGGAGGAGAGACACTAGAATATGTTGAGCACTTTCCGTACCTTGACAACCACCTCTCTCAAATTACCATCATTGATAAGGAGATAAAAAACCGGATCGGTTGCATCAGCTCAACCTTTGACAAGGATTTCTGAAAGGAAAATCGTGTTTGACAAACCTGTTCGAGTTTTTTGAGCATGTTACTGATTGTATAGATAAGGGGGAACCAGTGGATATGATGTACTTGGGTTTTCGGAAGACCTTCGAGTGTAGTAAACAAATTGAGAGCATATGGGATTTGGGGAATTTGCTGGAATGGATTGATCATTAGTTTTTGGACAGAGAACAGGAAACATAAACAGGTAATTTCCAGTTTGGTAGGCTGTGAATAGTGGAGTACCACGAGGATCAGAGCTTGGGACCCAGCACAGTCTGTCTCAATGATTGGGACCAAATGTAATATTTCCAAGAGTGTTGATGACACCAAACTAGGAGGGGATTGTGAATTTTGAATAGCATGCAAAGAGACTTTAAGGGGATTTTGACAGGTTAAATGAATGGGCAAGAACATGGCAGATGGAATACAATGTGGAAAAATGTGAAGTTATCTACTTAGGTAGAAAACATACAAATGCAGAGTATTTCTTAAATGGTGAGAGATTGGAAAGTGTTAAAGGCCAAAGAAACCTTGGTGTCCTTGTCCATAAGTTACTGAAAGCTAACACACAGGTGTCGCAAGTAAATGCAGGCCCAGGATGTCAAATAGTAAGTTGGTCTTTATTGCATGAGGACTTGAGTACAGGAGTAAATATGTCTTGTTGCAAATGTATAGAGCCTTAGTGAGACTGTGCCTAGAGTATTGTGCACAGTTTTGCTGCAGAGTTGGGAGGGCCACAAACCTCTGTAAAGCTATGATTAGTACGGAAAGCATAGGGAAAGGGAACACCAACTGAGTTCTCCTTCTGGTGAAATATCTAGAACATGATCTGACCATAACAAACACCCTTTTTCAGGAGAGAGACAAATACAAGAGCTCATGTCAACACCCTTGCTCCAAACAATGGCACCTGCTTGACTCCATCATCGCCTGAGTGACGGACCACAATGATGTTCACACCACAGATGCTATGACTGGAGCTGATGACTGTTGGACTGACCATCACCTAATCTGAGCTAGTATCTCGATCAACTTGACCTAAAAAACTATAGCCACAGCAGATGTGCTGCTGCAAGAAAATCAATGATGGACTCAAGGCCTCTGTGAAGAATGAGCTGCTCAGACAATGCCTCAAAGCAACCTGGTGACATTATTCATGCAGGAACAACAGGACGACCACAGTGCCTGGCCTGTCCTTAAATCTACTACAATCAGCACCTGCAATGATACACTTCGTTTTTCCACCAGTAAACATCAAGACTCACTTGACAAGAAGAACTGGGAGCTACGAAACCCTTCCTGAACTGGAAGCACCAGCAAAATTTGAGGGAATGAAAACAAGTCTACAGACAAATAAAGGCTGAAGTCCAACAAAAAAATCATGACCTAAAAATCAGATGGTGGGTGGAAAGGACGGAGGAAATATAGCAACTGCTGAGAGCCACAATATGTTTGGATTTGTCAGTGCAGTCAAGACCATTTGCTGCCAAAGTACCCAAGGACCTACCTCCTGGGGAGTTGAGAGCAGAGTGGCACTCATCAACAACAGAGAGGCAGTCACCGCTCATTGGAAGAAGCATTTTGAGGATCTCCTCAACTGAAACTCAGTCAATGACATGAGCGCCCTCAACCACATCCCACAGCCAGCCACCAACCACCACCTCAGCACAATCCCAGCACAATGGGAGGTTGCAAATGTCATTCAACAGCTAAGAAGCAACAAGGCCACTGGCGCAGAGGGAATCCCCATTGAAACACTGAAATATGGTGGAGAAGTACTTTTGAAATGAATACATGACCTCATCTCTCTCATTGAGAAGGAGATGGATTTTTCAAGGGATATTCGAGATGCTGTAATTATGACCATCTTCAAAAGAGGAGACAAGACCGACTGTGGTAACAATAGAGGCGTATTTCTGCTGTCTGCCACAGGGAAGGTCATTGCAAGAGTCCTTCTCAATCACCTTCTCACCATGGCTGAAGTGCTCTGACTGGAGTCACAATGTGGATTCTGTCCATCAAGAGGCACAGTGAACATGATCACAGTGAGACAAGTTCTAACACTGTGCAGCGAGGAGCAGCAACATGTATTCATGGCCTTCTTTGACCTGCCAAAGACCTTCACCTCTATCAACTGGGAGGGGCTGCGGAGCTTCCTCTTAAATTTGGCTGCCCGCAGAGATACGTCACAGTCCTCCTCTGCCTGCTGCACAATGACATGCAAGCCGTGACCCTTACCATCGAATCTGCCGCAGACCCAATATGAGTGCAAACTGGAGTCAAGTAAGGCTATGTCAGCACTCCATCGGTCTTTTCCATCTTCCACACTGCAGCATCCTACCCCATTTCCATGAAGCTCCAGAGTGGAACTACTCGACAGGATGAATGGGATATAACACAATCGACGAGACCTTCATTTCAGAACAAAGATCACCCCAACCTCTGTCATCGAACTGCAGTACGCTGATGATGCTTGCCTCTGCACACAATCAGAGACGGAACTCCAAACTATCGTTAACACATTCACGGAGGCAGATGAAAGAATGGACCTTAGGCTAAAACTTCTCTACCAGCCAACTTCTGCTGCACACTACTGTCCATGACTATCAAGATTCACAGTGAACCAGGACAGGGTGAAAAATTTCTCATATCTCGGGGCACTCCCCTTAGCAAGGGCAGAAATCAACGGTGAAACTTAACATTGCTTCCAGTGTGCCAGCGCAGCCATTCGCCATTGGAGGAAAAAAGTTTGGTGACAAAGACCATGAACCTGTCACCAAGCCACAAAGCTGCAGTGCTACCTGCATCAGAGACATGGACAATGTACAGCAGGCACATTAAATCCCTGGAGAAATATCACCAGCAATGTCTCCACAATATCCTGCAAATTCAAAATCAGAAGAGGTGCTCTAATATCAGTGTCCTCCCTCAGGCCAACATCCCCGGTATTGAGGTTAATCGACTACTTTAGTAGGCCATATCACCTGCATGCCTAACACAAGCAACCCAAAACAATCTATCCAGGAGTCATCACATCAAGTGGTTACCAGGAGGGCCGAGGAAAGATTTCAGGGACATCCCCAAAGCCGAACAGAAAAAATTCAACATTCCCACCGATTTGTGTGAAATGAAGGTTCACCGGACTGATCCTTGGGATGGTGTGAATGTGCCATGAGGACAGATTGAAGAGACTTGGCCTCTATTCCCCAGCGTTTGGAAGAATGAGAGGTGATCTCAATGAAACATTCAAAATTCTTACAGGGTTTGATTGGGTAGATTCAAGAAGGATGATTTCCCTGGTTGAGGATCCGGGGGGTCCAGGGGAGGGGGTTTAGAACCAGGGGACATGATCTCAGAATAGGACTGAGATGAGTAATTTCTTCACTCAGAGGGTGGTGAAACTTTGGAATTCTCTATCACAGAGGATTAATCATTGAGTATATTTGAGGCAGAGATTGATGGAGTTCTAGATATTAAAGATATAAAGAGATATGAGCATCGTGCAGGACATTGAGGTATAAGATCAGCCATGGTCCAGTGGAATGATAAAGAAGACTTGAGGGGCAGAAAGTCCTGCTCCTATTTCCTATGTTCCTTAGGAACATTATCACCCTCCACTCTCCGCCATCACTGCCACCTCATCCCACCCCCCACACCCAGTCACTCCACAAATAAAGAGGATATGAAGTACTGTCCATGAGTTGGTGATACAGAAGTCTATGTGAGGCAATATTATTTCTAAAATATATGAACATTCATTAAAAAACAGAACATGCACTTCACAGTGCATAGGCGAGGAAGTTGATCACAGCATTAAATAATTCTGGGAAAAAATAAAAATAAAACTCGGCCTAGCTTCACTGCCGCATGCCACTGGTAGCAGAGTTCCCGAAATGGCGGAGAATCCAACTCGGCAAAAAAATGAGATTGGTCACCTGCCGACAGCAGCATTGAGATTCACGCTCCACGCCAGTGGGAGGATGCAAATACCCATTTGCATCCTATTAACAGGATGGGCACTGGATTCTGAAAGCCTGCAAGAATTTCCAGTCCTCTGGGAGGTAAAGTGTTATCTTCAGAGAAAAAGAGGAAGTGAGAGCATTTAATTGGCTTTAATGTGGTCCAAGAGCTGTCAATCATAGGTAGATGTTCATAAACATTGCGATTAGTTTCACAATAGGTTACTTGAAATCATGAGTAAAGGGAAATTAATTTAAACAATCTAGTCAGCTGGCTGTGTGTGCAAGCTGTCAATCACAGCTCAATTTCACATTTGTGTCAATGGAAGTCTTGCACATCAAAGATCTGTGGGGGGGGATCTCTGGTGGCGGTTTGTCTTATGGCGGTCTCTGGTGGGGGGTCGGGTCCCCCTTGTAATGTGGGTGGGTGGTGTAACCCAGAAAATCCTGTGGTAGGGGGAGGGGCGGAATTGTGTTATGGTGGGTGTGGGGGGGGGGGGGGGGGGAGGGGGGCAGCTGCCGGACCTTGCTATCAGATCACCCATTCAAAAGACGTACTTGTGTTAGGTGTATTGGACATTCGGAATTCTCCCACAGTGTACCCTAACAGGTGCCGGAATGTGGCGACTAGTGTAGGGGCTTTTCACAAATCTTTGTTACAGTGTTAATGTAAACTTACTTGTGACAATAAAGGTTATTATTATTATTCAGTGGCGGCATGATAGCAGGATTCCTGACGGAATTCCTTGCAATCCCCACCATGCATAACTTTGCATGACAAGGAATAGTAAATCACCTCTGAATCTCCAAACATGAGTGCAAATCAAAGACGATTCATCTCCGATTGGAGAACATCGGGCGAAATTCTATGTTTGGGAGACTAAGTGTTGATGCCTGGCTTGGAATTGCATGTGGTTCGCATTCTTGTTGAGGGCGCTATCCGTGGAGCAATTCAGGATATGTTATTGGGCCAGCACTCTGTCCACGTGAATCTAGAGCAATTCCAGTTCCCACAGGCATCAGATTCACTGGGGCTGGAATTGGTACTGAAGAGCATGACAAGCTGGAGCTGCCTATGAGTACTCCATTCCCTTTACACTCAGATTGCAGCCATGAAGAGCCATCTCTTCCTTGAATGCATTCCGTGACTTGACCTCCACAGCCTTCTGTGGTAGAGAATTCCACAGATTCATTACCCTTTAAGTAAAGAAATATTTTCTCATCTCAGTCCTAAATGGTCTACCTCGTATCCTGAGGCTGTGTCCTGTGGTTATAGATTCACCAACCAGGGAAAGCATCCTCCCTGCATCTAGTCTGCCAAGCTCTGTTAGAATTTTATACGTTTCAATCAGGTTTCTTCTCATCCTTCCAGACTCTAGTGAATACAGGCCCAGTTGAACCAATCTCTCCTCATAGGGCAGTCCCGCCAACCTCAGTATCAGCCTAGTGAAACCTCCGCTGCAATTCCTCCAAGGCATGCATATCCTTTCTTAGATAGGGAGACCTAACTGCACGCAATACTCCAGGTGTGGTCTCACCGAGGCCCTGTATAACTGCAGGCAGACACTTCTACTTCTGAACTCAAATCCTCCTGCAATGAAGGCAACACACCGTTTTCCTTCCTAATTGCTTGCTGCACCTGCCTCCCATTTGCAGTGACTGGTGAACAAGGACACACAGACCTCTTTGTACATCCACACTTCCCAATATATCACCATTTAATTAATATTATTCATTTCTGTTTTTCACACCAAAATGTATAACTTCACATTTTGCCACGTTGTACAGCATCTGTCATGTGTTTGCCCACTCAGTCAACTTGTCAAAATCACCTTGAAGTCTCCTTGCAACCTCCTCACAACTAACAATTCCGCCCAGTTTTGTGTTGTCAGCAAATCTGGAAATGTTACATTTGGTTCCCTCATCCAGGTTATTTCTATATGTCATGGACAGCTGGAGCCCATCAGGAATTGTCTTCTTGCTGGAAGGACAAACAAGTGCCAACCTGCATAGGCCTGTGGGCAGGCTTTGTGACTTTTATTTTTAAAGAAATTAACCCCTTCAATTGTGCAAAGATTTCATTTATTGGAAAATAACTCTGTTAACCTTATATCCCCTCATTATGGCTGTATTACTTTATATGATTCATTCAGACATGATGGAGCCCAATTTTGCCACAAATATTTTTAACTGAAATTGATACTTTGACAAATTGTTAAGAAAGTAAATCAGGTTTGACACTGCATAGATTTACGCCCTAACAATGTGAGACTAAGCTTTTTACAAAGTCTCACTGCACTTTCCTCTGGACTTAAATTCAGCCCCAACTCTGGATTTATTCCACCATTTTTAAGCCTCTGTGCAGCTGAAACTATTTTGAAGCTGCAATAGTCTCCCAGTGTAAATACATCCGATAACTGATCTTTGTCATCCTCAGGAATAAATCATCCTAGAGAAAGTGGAAGTCCAGTTTTAATTGAAAGGATTTTTGTCAACTAGCGCTTGGATTTCAAACAAGGGGCGAAATTCTCCGGAAACAGCGCGATGTCCGCCGACTGGCGCGCAAAACGGCGCCAATCAGACGGGCATCGCGCCACCCCAAAGGTGCGGCTCCGACGCCGGAGGAATTTCCGCCCCGCCAGCTGGCGGAAAAGGCCTTCGTTGCCCCGCCAGCTGGCGCGGAAATGACATCCCCGGGCGGCGCATGCGCGGGAGCCACAGCGGCAGCTGACAGTTTCCCGCGCATGCGCAGTGGAGGGAGTCTCTTCCGCCTCCGCCATGGTGGAGACCGTGGCGGAGGCGGAAGGGAAAGAGTGCCCCCACGGCACAGTCCCGCCCGCGGATCGGTGGGCCCCGATCGCGGGCCAGGCCACTGTGGGGGCACCCCCCGGGGCCAGATCGCCCCGCGCCCCCCCCCCCAGGACCCCGGAGCCCGCCCATGCCGCCTTGTCCCACCGGTAAGGTAGGTGGTTCAATTTACGCCGGCGGGACAGGCAATTTATCGGCGGGACTTCGGCCCATCCGGGCCGGAGAATCGAGCGGGGGGGCCCGCCAACCGGCGCGCCGTGATTCCCGCCCCCGCCGAATCTCCGGTGCCGGAGACTTCGGCAACTGGCAGGGGCGGGATTCATGCCAGCCCCCGGCGATTCTCCGACCCGGCGGGGGGTCGGAGAATGTCGCCCAAGGTCTATCAAGAACATGCACACAATCGAGTCCCCTACTATATTCCCTGTACACACACGACCACGTGGCAAAATTTGATTCCAACTCCATCTACAAATTTGCTGACGTTACGACCATAGTGGGCCGGATCTCGAATAGTGACGAGTTAGAATACAGGAGGGAGATAGGGAACCTAGTGGAGTTGTCCAGCGACAGCAATCTATCCCTCAATGCCAGCAAAATTAAAGAGCAGGTCATTGACTTCAGGAAGCAAAGTACTGTACACAGCCCTGTCAGCATCAACGAGGCCGAGGTGGAGATGGTTAACAGCTTCAAATTCCCAGAGGTACACATCTCCAAAAATCTGTCCTGGCCCAAACACGTCAACGCTACCACCAAGAAAGCACAACAGCACCTATACTTCCTCAGGAAACTAAGGAAATTCGGCATGTCCACATTAACTCTTACCAGATGCATCATAGAAAGCATCCTATCTGGCTGCATCGCTACCTGTGGAAAGCGGGCAGCATAATCAAAGACCCCTCCCACCCAGCATACTCACTCTTCTAACTTTTTCCATCGGGCAGGAAATAAAAAAGCCTGAGAACACACATGAACAGACTCAAAAACAGCTTGTTCCCCACTGTTACGAGACTCCTAAATGACCCTAGTATGGACTGACCTGATTAACACGACACTCCTGTATGCTTCACCCGATGCCAGTGCTTATGTAGTTACATTGTGTACCTTGTGTTGCCCTATTATGTATTTTCTTTTCTTTTCTTTTCATGTACTTAATGATCTGTTGAGCTGCTCACAGAAAAATACTTTTCACTGTACCTCGGTACACGTGACAATAAACAAATCCAAATTCAAATAAATTGTGCATTCTGCAAATATGCTGTAGGCTAGCCAGCCTTCAAAAAGAGGAAACAAACTCAAGCTGTTAAATTTTAGGTATGTACATTTCATGAGAATCGTCCTGCTGAAATGCTACGCTCTCAAAATATCAATAATCCCTTTTCTCTTTCCAGATGGTTGCTGGCCTGGTCTGTATTTCCAACATTTTCTGATTTTATTTCAGATTTGCAGTTTTTCCTGTTGTCATAAGATTTAATAACACGCTTTTCATTTAAAATAATATTTGAGGTCAGCATTTTAGTTCCATCAAATCATATCCTGGTTTGCTTTCTGTACTCAGTGACAAAACACTTTACATTGCTTATCACGATGTTGGCACTGTGATATTTTTGCCTTCTGCCTTTAATGTTCCAACTACAAAGCTACTGTATGTGTTATCTCTCTGGCATCTGTCCTGGTGCTCGAATCATTCATGTCGTCTTATGCTGTTCAGTGCATATTCATTCAATACTTTTACCATTCATAACCTTGTTTATCATCACAGCTGTGACACAAATTCCATTCAGTTAATCAATGTTTGTTCCCATGTCACCTTTCTGTCTGTCCGCAAAGGCACATCTGCCATTTGCAGTGTTGTTTCTATGTCTCTTGGTGGTGTACTTCATGTCAGATCTTACCAAGACAACTGAGATTTTGGTTCATTAGGAACATTTTCTGGAGAGTCATCAGCAGATCACTTGAGAGAGGCCTTGATGATGTATTTTTTCCTCACTCTCAGCTGCTATTCCTAGCTATTGTTTCTCCGGGGACCAATCTAATGAACTTATTACTAATTTACCTTTTCCTATGCCTCAATGAAATGTCCTGTTGCAGTCGGAAAATAATTCTCAGATTGTCATCAGGGTGACTGGTGGCATGATTCCAAACAGCATACCAAGGAATATAGAGCAGGAGCATGCCATTCGATCCAGAGAGCCGAATGCTCCACCTTGTAAACAGATCAAGGCTTCATCATCTACCTGGAGCTGATTGTCCCACTCTCTTCATAACTCTTGATGTCATTAGTGTCCAGAAATCCATCAATTTCTGTCCTGAACACCATTAGGCTTCCATTGATCTCTGGGTACAGAATTTCAACGATTCTAGGTGTAGAACTTACTCCTCATCTCCGTCTGAATTGGTTTGCCCCTTATTCTGAGATTGTCTCCCCTAGTTCGAGATTTTACGGCCAGGGGGAACATTCTGCCAATATCTGTTACGCCCTATAAGAATTTTGTAAGTTTCAGTAAGACCACGGATTAGATTCTCCGTTCTCCTCCGCCGGTCATGGAGTTCTGGGTGCGGTGGAGAATCCAGCATCGGGGAAAAACAGGATCAGTGCCCGGCACAGATCCATTTCCGATGCTCTGGTCCCCCATTGGTAGCAGCAACAAGGTCCACATCCGGCGCCACCAGGAGGATGCAAATGGGTTAAAGTGACCCATTTGCATCCTGTTAATGGGCTGGACACTGGATTCTCCACCCCTCCATGATTCTCCAACCCTCTGGACCACGATACAAGTGGGTGTGGATTGGTGCAAGTATTTGCGGGTCTGGGCCTGGCCTGTGGAACTTGCGATGAGCCAAGGGGTACCTCCATTAGACCCCCACCAGAGACCGCCCCATATCAGAGACCCCCAAGCAGACACCCCCGATATTAGAGACCCCCTACCAGAGACCCCTCATAACAGAGAAACCCCATATAAGAAAACCTTCCATAACAGAGAACACCAAATAACAGAAGAACCCCCCATAACAGAGCCATGCCCCCCCACCAAAGCTAAAGAGCAATCCAGACAGAAAAAATGAAAACAATTTTCACTCACCTATCTCTTACACCTGTTGCCTCAGCACATAAGAACATAAGAACTAGGAGCAGGAGTATCTGGCCATCTGGCCTCTCGAGCATGCTCTGAAATTCAATGAGATCATGGCTGATCTTTTGCGGACTCAGCTCCACTTTCCGGCTCGAACACCATAACCCTTAATCCCTTTATTCTTCAAAAAACTATCTTCTTTATCTTAAACATTCAATGAAGGAGCCTCGACTGCTTCACTGGCAAGGAATTCCATAGATTCACAACCCTTTGGGTGAAGAAGTTCCTCCTAAGCTCAGTCCCAAATCTACTTCCCCTTATTTTGAGGCTATGCCCCTTATTTCTGCTTTCACCCGCCAGTGGAAACAACCTGCCCGCATCTATCCTATCTATTCCCTTCATAATTTTATATGTTTCTATAAGATCCCCCCTCATCCTTCTAAATTCCAACGAGTACAGTCCCAGTCTACTCAACCTCTCCTCGTAATCCAACCCCTTCAGCTCTGGGATTAACCTAGTGAATCTCCTCTGCACACCCTCCAGCGCCAGTACGTCCTTTCTCAGGTAAGGAGACCAATACTGAACACAATACTCCAGGTGTGGCCTCACTAACACCTTATACAATTGCAGCATAACCTCCCTAGTCTTAAACTCCATCCCTCTAGCAATGAAGGACAAAATTCCATTTGCCTTCTTAATCACCTGTTGCACTTGTAAACCAACTTTTTGCGACTCATGCACGAGCACACCCAGGTCTCTCTGCACAGCAGCATGTTTTAATATTTTATCATTTAAATAATAATCCCTTTTGTTGTTATTCATACCAAAATGGATAACCTCACATTTGTCAACATTGTATTCCATCTGCCAGACCCTAGCCCATTCACTTAACCGATCCAAATCCCTCTGCAGACTTCCAGTATCCTCTGCACTTATTGCTTTACCACTCATCTAGGGACTGTTTAGCACAGGGCTAAATCGCTGGCTTTGAAAGCAGACCAAGGCAGGCCAGCAGCACGGTTCGATTCCCTGAACAGGTGCCAGTATGTGGCAACTAGGGGCTTTTCACAGTAACTTCATTTGAAGCCTACTTGTGACAATAAGCGATTTTCATTTCATCTTAGTGTCATCTGCAAACTTGGACACATTGCCCTTGGTCCCCAACTCCAAACAATCTATGTAAATTGTGAACAATTGTGGGCCCAACACTGAACCCTAAGGGACACCACTAGCTACTGATTGCCAACCAGAGAAACACCTATTAATCCACACTCTTTGCTTTCTATTAATTAACCAATCCTCTATCCATGCTACGACTTTACTCTTAATGACATGCATCTTTATCTTATGCAGCAACCTTTTGTGTGGCACCTTATCAAAGGCTTTCTGGAAATCCTGATATACCACATCCATTGGCTCCCCGTTATCTACCGCACTGGTACTGTCCTCAAAAAATTCCACAAAATTAGTTAGGCACGACCTGCCCTTTATGAACCCATGCTGCGTCTGCCCAATGGGACAATTTCCATCCAGATGCCTGGCTATTTCTTCCTTGATGATAGATTCCAGCATCTTCCCTACTGCCGAAGTTAAGCTCACTGCCCTATAATTACCCGCTTTCTGCCTACCTCCTTTTTTAAACAGTGGTATCACGTTTGCTAACTTCCAATCCGCCAGGACCACCCCAGGGTCTAGTGAATTTTGGTAAATTATCACTCGTGCATTTGCAATTTCCCTAGCCATCTCTTTTAGCACTCTGGGATGCATTCCATCAGGGCCAGGAGACTTGTCTATCTTTAGCCCCATTAGCTTGCCCATCACTACCTCCTTAGTGATAACAATCATCTCAAGGTCCTCACCTGTCATATCCTCATTTCTATCAGTCACTGGCATGTTATTTGTGTCTTCCACTGTGAAGACCGACCCAAAAAACCTGTTCAGTTCCTCAGCCATTTCCTTATCTCCCATTATTAAATCTCCCTTCTCATCCTCTAAAGGACCAATATTTACCTCAGCCACTCTTTTTTGTTTTACATATTTGTAGAAACTTTTACTATCTGTTTTTATATTCTGAGCAAGTTTACTCTCATAATCTATCTTACTCTTCTTTATAGCTTTTCTTTTCGAAAGCAACAGCTGGAACTTTATAGAAAGTGAAAATCACATCACAAAACTTTAAACCCATGGAGATCCTTTGATCTGCAAGGCTTCTATTCACTTCAAAGAGAAATACTTTTTACTAGGCTGTGATTGACAGCTGTCAGACAGCCAGATATCTGGATTGTTTAATTTCATTTCCTTCTCACTTGAATGCATCTCAAATAGCCTATGAAACTAACCACGATGTTTATAAACATCGAGGAGTTAAGTGCTTTCAATTCCTCATTTTCTCAGCAGAAAACACTTAACTGTTTTTGATGTGGTCATGAGCTGACATAGTTAGATGTTTATAAACATTGCTGCTTTCCAGACATCTGCCTGAGGCAGCAGATGTAAGGGACAGGTGAATGGAAAAGCAGTGATTTTTTTTCACAGTTTCTGCCTGGACGGCTCTTCAGCTTCGAGGCAAGCGTGACTGATGAGGGGGGTCTCTATTATTGGGGCAGCGTCTCTGTTGTGGCCAGGGTCTCTGTTAGGGGGGTTACTCTGTTATAGGGGATTCTCAATTACGGGGGTTCTCTATTATGTGGGGGCTCATGGTATGAGACTCTTTGTTATGTGGGGGCTCTTTGTTACGGGGTCTCTGTTATCGTGATCTCTGAGAAGGGGGTTCTCTGATATGGAAGGTCTCTGGTGGGGGATCTCTGGTAGGGGGGCTTATGGAGGTCTGGTGGGGGATGTCGGTCGGGTCACCCTCATGCATGCGTTCTGGGGGAGGGGGGGGAGTGACCCAACAATTCCTATGGAGGGGGTGGGGAGAATTTTCACATTTGTCAGTTGGTGGGGGCAAGATATGTGTTGTGGAGGGAGGGGAGGTCAGCTGCTGGACCTCGCTATCGGGGCACCCACTCAAAATGGCTGCCCAGTAGCAGGATTCACGATGGAATCTCTCGCTATCCCGTCACGCATATATTTGCATGGCAAGGGACAATGAATCACTTCTGGACTCCATTGCCAGCAGCAGTACAAACCAGAGGCAATTCAGCTCCGGCGGGAGAACATAAATAGTCTCCCAAATGGAGAATCTCATGTCACCTCTTTCGTCTAAACTCTAGAGAATACAGTCACATCTCGTAAAACAATCCCACCGTCCCAGGGATTAGTCTGGTGAACCTCTGTTGCACAACATCTATGGCTAGTATATCCTTTGTTCGTTAAGGAGACCCAAAACTGTGCACGATACTCAAGGTGTGGTCTCATCGTGGTTCGATAAAATTGCAACAAGACATGCTTACTTCTGTACTCAACTCCACCTGCGATGATGGTTGATATATCATTTGCCTTTCTAATTGCTTGCTGCACCTGCGAGCTAACTTTGAGTGACCCAAGAACAAGGATACCCAAATCCCTTTGGACATCAGCACTTCCCAACCCCTCACCATTTAAGAAATACTCTTCCTTTCTGGGTTTTTTTTTAACCAAAGTGGCTAACTTCACATTTATTCACTTTATATTACACCTGCCATGTTCTTGCCCACTCACTTAGCCTGTCCAAATCCCCTTGAAGCCTCCTTGCATCCTCCTGCCAACTTGAATTCCCACAGTTATGTGTCATCAGCAAATTTGGAAATATTGCATTTAGTCTCCACATCCAAATCATTTATATAGATTGTGAAGGGTGTGGCTCCAGGTCTAATCCTTGGGGTACCCATGAGTAAGAGTCTGTCATTTTGAGAATGGCCGATTTATTCCTTTTCTGTGTTTTCCTGTCTGTTATTTAATTCTCAATCCATACGAGCATATTATCTCCAATTCTATGATCTGTAATTTTGTTTACTAACCTCCTGTCTGGGACCTTATCAAAAGCATTCTGAAAGACCAAATGCACCACATCCACCAGTTCTCTTTTATCTACGGCACAGGTAACATCCTCAAAAAACTCCAATAGGTTTGTCAAACATGGGTCGGAATTCTCCGGACGTTGGTATTCTCTTTTCCTACTGGCAGCACATTCCTGTCCTTGGGTTTCCCAGCAGTGTGGGGTGGCTTCAATGGGAAACCCTGTCGCTAATGAACGCTGCGCTGCTGAGAAACATGTGGCTTGACATCAGAGAATCCCGTCCATGATTTTGCTTTCATAAATCTATGTTTTTAAAAACAAATTCTGATTAAGGGGCAATTTAAGTCGGAAGTGCGAATGTTTGTGAATGTTTGCGGATGACTGCACAATGTTCAGCACCATTCACAGCTCCTCAGATAATGAAGCAATCCATGTCCAAATGCAGCAAGACCTGGACAATATCCAGGCTTGGGCTGACGAGTGGCAAGTTACATTCACGCCGGACAAGTGCCAGTCAATGACCATCTCCTACAAGAGAGGATCTAATCACTGCTCCCTGACATTTAATGGCATTACCCCCTCAATCAACATCCTGTGGGATTCCATTGATCAGAAATTAAACTAGGCTAGCCATATTAATACTGTGGCTACCAGGATGATGCACGATCAATTACACAAAGACGAGAGTTGAATGCAACTGAGGCTTTATTATACTCAGATGTGTGGCTCCCTACAGCAGCTGGCGAAATGGCTGCTGCATGGGGAGCACACATATTTATACTCCGCCTCCTGGGCGGAGCCAGCAGGCAGGGAGCTACCCCCGTACCTGTACTACAGGGCCTTACCACAAATCACATAATATATATATCAGTGATGACTACCACATGGGGCAGGTCAAAGGCTAGGAATTCTATGGTGAGTAACTCACCTCCTGACCCCCCAAGGTCCGTCCACCATCTACAAGACACAAGTCAGGAGTGTAATGGAATACTCTCCACCTGCCTGGATGAGCACAGCTCCAACATCACTCAAGAAGCTTGACACCATCCAGGACATGACAACCCGCTTGGTTGCTACTCCTTCCACAAATATTCAATATCTCCACCACTGGTGAACAATGGTAGCTGTGTGTACCATCTACATGATTCACTGCAGTAACTCACCAAGGTTCCTTAGGCAGCATCTTCCACACCTACGACGACTACCATCTAGAAGGACAAGAGAGCAGATACCTGGTAACCCCACCACCTGGAAATTCCCCTCCTAGTCACTCACCACCGTGGTAAGATATCACTGTTCCTTCACTGTCACTGGGGCAACATCCTGGAACTCCCTCTCGAATAGCAGAGTGGGTGTGCCTACACCTCAAGGACTGCAGCGGTTCAAGAAATAAACTCACCACCACCTTCTGAAAGGCAAGTAGGGATAGGCAATAAATGCTGGCCTAACTAGCGACTCCCAAATCCCGTAAATAAATTTAATTTTTTTTTTTTAATGGGCAAACTCCACATGGTCAGTGACCCGGGACTGGGATCTAACCCGGATCCTTGGCACCACGGGGCAGCACTGCTAACCACTGCGCCTCCATGCCATCCTTCATAAATCCATGTTGACTCTATCAAATCATATCACTATTTTCTAAGTGCGTCATTATCACATCCATGATAATAGATTCGAACATTTTCTCTATCACTGACATCAAACTAGCAGGTCAGTAGTTGTCTGTTTTTATTTCCCCTCCCTGCCTTTCATTTAAGAAGGGGTTACTATTTAAGTGGGATTACATTTGCCAGTTTCCATTCTGTAGGAACCTTTCTAGAATCTAATAATAATCTTTATTAGTGTCACAAATAGGCTTACATTAACATTGCAATGAAGTTACTGTGAAAATCCCCTAGTCACCACATCACAGTGCCCGTTTGGGTACACTGAGGAAGAAGTCAGAATGTCCAATTCATCTAACAAGCACAACATTTGGGACTTGTGGGAGGAAACCGCAGACACAGGGAGAACGTGCAGATTCCGCACAGATAGTGACCCAAGCCGGGAATCGAACCTGGGTCCCTGGCGCTGTGAAGTGACAGTGTTAAACACTGCACTACCTTGCTACCCACATTAGATAATTCTGAAAGGTAACTACCAATGCATCTATTATCGCTTTAGCCACTTCCTCCAACATTTTGGTATTTAGCTCATCTAGTCCTGGGGGTTAGCAACCTTCAATCCAATCCTCTTTATCAATGCTAATTGCTTTCAGTTCCTCGTTTTCATATGTCCCTTGGTTCCTCAGTATATCTGAAACATTATCTGTATCTTCCTACGTGAAGACAGACACAGAGTAATTGTTTAGTTTTGCCACCATTTCCCCATTCTCCATAATGAATTCTCCTGTCTCCGCATGTACTGGCCCGCATTTGTTCTTGCTATTCTATTCCTTTTCACATAGCGAAAGAATATTTTACAGTCCATCATGTTTATTGCTAGTTTGCATTCACATTTTATTTTCCCTTTATTTATCAATTTCTTGGTCCTCTTTTGCAAGATTCTTAATTGCTCCCAATCCTTGGACTTGCCACTATTTTTGGCAACCTTATAAGCTACTTCTTTTGATCTCAATTCTAAACTTCTATTTTACCATTCCAGTTTGGCTTCTGTGTCTTAGAGAAATGAACAGTTGCTATAGACCATGTAATTTTTCTTTCAATGATAGCCTTTGAAGGGCAGCATGGTGGCGCAGTGGTCAGCACAGCTGCCTCATGGTGCGTGGGTGTCACCCCCACAACCCAGAGGATATGCAGGGTAGGTGGATCGACCATGCTAAATTGTCCATTAATTGGAGAAAAGAAAATTGGGTACTCTAAATTTTAAAAAAAAAATAAATATATACTTGCAATTGCCTCTCTAATATCAAATATTTCAGTGTATTTTCCCAATTCACAATAGCTAACTTGCTCTTCATACTTCCATAGTTTCCTTTGTTCAGATTTAAGACCCTAGTTTCAGATTAACAATATCATTTATAAAATGAATGTCAAATTCTGTTATATTATGGTCATTATTTCCTAAACGCTCCTTCATAGCAAAGTTATTAAATAGGCCTTTCTTGTTACATAACACTACATCTAAAATAACCCAATCCCGAGTTGATTCTTCAATGCGCTGCTTGAGAAACCCATCTCATGCACACTCCAGGTATTCATCCTCCATAGCAATTGTGCAAATTAGGTTGACTCAGTGTATATGTAATTTGCAGTCACCCTTTACTATTGTATTACCCATGTTACATGCAGATCTAATTTCCTGATTTACACCATGCCCAACTTTACCACTACAGTTTGGTGGCCCATAAATAACTCCCACCAATATTTTCTGCTGCTTGGTGTTTTGTAGCACCACCCCAACTGATTTTACATATTGATCCTTCGATCTAGGATCCTTTCTCACTGTGTACTGATCTCATCTGTTATTAACAATGCTATCCCATCTCATTTTCCTTTTTCCCTATCCTTCCGAAATGACAAATACATTGAATATTCTGTACCCAGTCTTGCGGCATGATTCTGCGACCCCGTTGTGCCCGGCGTGAATCTGCACGCAATAGGTTAACCGCGCGCAAACCCAAAATTGGGCTCTGCGCCAAGCCTGATTGCGAGTCACCTGACTCACTCCACCTGGCATGGTCAGGATCTCACCCAAGAGGGCAAGATCCAGATCTACATATTTAAATAAGCCAGATGGCTCATTTAAATACCCGGACACCAGATTCACCCAGTGCCCGGGGCTCAGCGACTCAGAGACCTCGGCAGGGCATCATTTAGTACTGCTCCACACAAATGTGAACCACTTGCAACAGCACCTGGGGGGTCGGCCGGGCCATTGGCAACCTTTAGGTGGTCATCGACAAGGCATGGTAGTGCCCTGGCACTCCCCTGGCACCAGGACATCTTGGCACTGCCAGCCTGGCACCCTGGTAGTGCCATCCTGGCACTGCCAGGGTGCCCATGTGGCACTGACAGGGTACCACGGGCACTGTCAGCGTGGTTGCCAGGTTGGCAGTGCACAGGTCTGGCTCGCTGGGTCTTGCCAGGTGGAGGGAGCATATGGGCAGTTTCAGAGGGACTCCCCAAGGGTAGGAGGGTGAGGGAGTCACAAAAATGGGGGAGCTGATTGGGTGGGAGGGGGAAGATCGGAGCAGTCAAACAAAATGGTACCCCAATCTGCTGAAAGCCGTTCCTGCTGCCGGGCCTCAGCTCACCAGTAGGAAATCCCTCTAAGTGTGGCCTCGCTGGAGAGAATCTCTCTGAGACCCCAGAAAATGTCAAAGTGCTGGCACCAAGAAACATCCCGCTAAACATGCCGTTTAGTGGACTTTAACTTGAGTCTGCTGAATCGCGCCCTTGGACACCCAGCAACCACACTCAGAAATGGCAATTAAATTATACCCATTTACCTCTATGTGTGCCTTCAAATCATCTGCCTTGTTCTGAAAGCTGTGTGCATTGTAAGGGTCCTTCCTGTTGGTTCCTTTATTTCCCCTTTCTTTATTTATTGCTGTTATCATTTTGATCCATGGATGCTTAATGGACATGTATCTTTACATCAAGCAGCAGGGTGAATGATTAATTCAATGCGTTGCGAAAGTGTACATGGTGCTGCGAGCTTTGATTAGCTGATCCCAGCCTTTGTGGCTCCCAAGAGCTGGGAGGGACTCAGGTCAATTAGCAGGCTGCAGGCCAATGAATTGACCAAAAAGCGGTGTTCTGCCCCGGACCAGGCGGTGATTGGACCCTACCTGAGTGGAATCCTTTCCAGGGACCCAGGAAAACAGATTTGAGACCTGGACACACACAGACAACAACCTGCTCCCTCTCTTCTCTCTTTCTCACGTTCTCTCTCTCTCTCTCTCTCTCTCTAGAAAGGGTGTGAGTTGCTGAATTTCTGAACCTGCAAAGAACCTGAATAAATGAATGTACGGCTAAACCATTACAGGCTGCAAACAGAGGCCTGGATCTGAAAGCTTACTTTGGAGGAAGGTCTGCTTAAAGACAAGGGGGATTCAGAGAGCTGCCCCAAGGTAGCAGCATGGTAGCCCAGTGGTTAGCACTGTTGCCTCACAGCGCCAGGCTCCCAGGGTCGATTCCCGCTTGGGTCACTGTCTGTGCGGAGTCTGCACGTTTCTCCCCGTGTCTGCGCGGGTTTCCCCCGGGTGCTCCTGTTTCCTCCCAGGAGTCCCAAAAGATGTGTTTGTCAGGTGAATTGGACATTCTGACTTCGACCTCTGTGTACCCGAAAAGGCGCCGGTGTGTGGCGACTAGGGGATTTTCACAGTAACTTCATTGCAGCATTAATGTAAGCCTACTGGTAACAATAATAAAGATTATTATTATTATCTGAAACAAAGACTCTTTTTCTTTTTATGTATTATTTTCACCCCCTCCTCCCCTCTGTGTTTGCCTGTCTTGTGTGTGTGCCTGTGTGTGGATGGTGGCGGCAAGTTAAAGTGTGGGATTAGGGATTAGATGATAATTAACCAGTTGCACTTGCTGCATATTTCATTAAAGATCTCGTTATTAATAACGCACACCCCACTGACCGTCCACCGTGGCACATGGTTCGGCAAACTGACACCAGCCCATCACCTTCAACCCCACCACCCCCGAATTCCACCCCCACACCCGACCCACCTCCCGCACACCCCCCCCGCCATATCACCATACCCTCCCAACCGGCTGTCACCTGCTGGTGGGGCAACGCGTGATCCACCCAAGGGCAAGGCCCACATTTACCCCTATGGAGGGGTGCCGGATGGGAGCTGTGGAGCGTACTGATGGCATGGGCTGTATCAGCCAACGGTACCCCTGGCAGTAGTGGCAGGTGCCAAGGCCAAAGGCCCCCAAGGTGTCAATGTGGCCAGGGGTGCGGAGATGGGGGAGGAGGGGGAGGAGGGGGAGGGTGGGGACATGTGGGGGCAGGGCCACCATGTAGCCTGTTGGACCTGGTTGGGAATGGGGGTACGCACCACACTAATATGTCAACATTTCACTCCTTGCTGACAATGGATCTTGGAATTCAACTAGAAATGGTGGCTTTCCTCCTAGTCGCCACAGCTCTGGGGGATGAACTGAGGCTGGAGCTTCTCGAGGAGGAGGACACTGCAGCAGCAGAGCCTGCTCCAGAGGAACAGCAGGCAGCCGCTGAAGACGGAGAGCTGGCCGCCCAAAAGGCTGCAGAGGAGGAGGTCCAAAGGAGGCGCCAGTTGAGGACTCGCGTGTACTGGTAGTGTCTGCAATTCGAGGACCTGTCGGACTCTGCATGCCATTGAAGACTCCGGCTGAGCAGGAAGACAGTGCAACATATCTGCCAGGTCATGTCACACCTGGCACCGCTGGGGTATGGGTGAGGACACTCGCTCCCGGTGGCTGCCATGGTTACAGTTGCCCTGAACCTCTCTGCCACAGGGTTTTTCCAGGCACCGAGTGGGGACCTGTTTGGGATCTCACAGAGCTCTGTGCACAGGTGCATCATGCCATCGCGGAGGCCCACCAGGATGCCCGGGCAATTGGGTTTGTCGCCATTACCGGAATGCCACGGTCCCAGGAGGTGATCGGCGGGATGTATGTCCCCTTATGAGCAGGTGCCAGGCCGGTCTTCACAAACCAAAAGGGGTTCCACTCGATGAATGTGCAGCTGGTGTGTGACAACGAGATGCACATCATGCGCGTCTGCACCCGATACATGGGCAGCATGTATGATTCTTTCATCCTGGGACACACAAGGTTCCTGGCCTCTTTGAGGTACTCCTCGGTTGGCAGGTTGGCTCCTGGGTGACAAGAGGTATCTGTTGTGATCATGTCTGGGACTGGTTTAGCACAGGGCTAAATCGCTGGCTTTGAAAGGAGCCCAAGGCAGGCCAGCAGCACGGTTCAATTCCTGTACCGGCCTCCCTGAACAGGTGCTGGAATGTGGCGACTAGGGGCTTTTCACAGTAACTTCATTTGAAGCCTACTTGTGACAATAAGCGATTATTATTTCATTTAATTTCATTTCATGTCTGATGACGCCTATCCGGAGGGCACAGACTGATGTGGAGACCTACTACAACGAAGACCATGCCATGACCAGGCGCATGATCAAGCAATGCTTCAGCATCCTGAAGATGTGGTTCCGTTGCCTGGACCACTCTGGAGGGGCTCTCCAGTATAGTGCCATGAAGGTCTCCCATAGTGTGGTGACCTGCTATGTCCTCCACAACATTGCACAATGTGCTGGAGGAGGAGGATGAACACCAGGCCTCATCCAATGAGGAGGACACAGGGGAGGGGGAGGAAGGACAAGTCATAGGACCTGGTCAAGCATGGGAGGCTGCACAAAGTGTGCGCCGGGGCCAACGAGCACTGGACTCATTGATCACCTCCCGATTCACAACTAAAAGGTCTGGCTAGGGACATGGACATCCCATCCCACCAAGGCGCTGCGGTGTACCGGTACCTCCCTTGCGGGAGTCATCGCCATGGGCCCCATCACCTCTTCCTCCCCCGGGGTGCCCGATGGCCCCCGGGCTACCCCGGGATGGCAGCGAGTGGAGCTAACCCCTGAGGATCCCACACCAGCTGCCGCTGCCAGTCCTGGAAGGCTGCTCACGTCTCTACTAGGGTCTGCATGCTTGTGGACGTGGAGCACAGGGAGTGCGCCACCTCCGACTGGGACTGTGCCACATCACGCGGCATCTGTGTCATCACCTTCTGAGTCAGTGCCACACCAGCAGTGACTGCGGCATCTCCCTCTGGGACTGGGCCACTCCTTCTGGGTCTGTCCAACATTGGCCAGCACCTCGGCAATACCACCGACACTCTCAGCCATGGCCCTTTGTGACTGGGCTACGCTCAGGTGTGGTGCAATGTCCAGGTGGCTCTGATGCATGGCTGCCTGTGATAGGGAAGCCCTGTCCAGGGCCTCAACCATCGCCTGCACAGATTACCCAGGCATTGGGCATCTTGACCCATACCTGAAACCTTCATCTCCAAGGCCTCCTCCACAGACGGCACCCATACGTTGTTAGCCTGGGTGGCACGCATGGTCGGCACCATCTCCTGCTCCTGCATGCGGTTGGATGCTGAGAATCCTTCATGCAATCCATGGCTCTGTGACTGCATCAACACAGTTGATCGGACCGTCCATTCCAGAAGCCCGAAACCCATTTGGACGGCAGCTAGCCCCTAGTGTCGGCTCGCCCTCCTACCATCTGCCCCCTTGGAGGTTCCTATCTCCACCTGCTGTACCGCAGCATGTGTGTGGTGCACACCAGATAGTACCCCAGGCTCCTCTTCACGAACGTGCCTGACTGAGGTGAATGTCTCCGGGATGGTGGAGGGTGTTGGAGACAGCTGTGATGGGATGTCAGTGTCTTCTCTTGGCTCGAGATCCGGGATGTCACGGGATGTCGAGGGCTCCCTTCTGTGTTCGTGTCATCGTTGCCGCTGCTCGGCACCTGTGGTTGTGGGGTGGTGGTGGGGGGGTGACACACATACCATGGGGAACTGCAACTCAGCGGGGTCTCACTTCTTTGCTCGATGCTGACCTCCAGCCCTTTCTTTGGGCCCATCGACCACATCCAGTGTCCTCAGTGGTGAGGGGCTGTAAGTCTGGTGGTCCCCCTCCAGTCCTCTCCCTCTCTGGGTGATTGTATACGGCCTTCTCCTGGGGGAGTGGGGGTGGGGGTGGGGGAAGCAGAAAATGCACAGTGTTTGACAGTCCGACGACGCATGCAGCCCAGAGGGGTGGGTAGCTGGTGACTTCAGCGGTCAGGGCATCTGGCCATGGCGGCCGGTATGGGTGCCGGCATGTAGTGCATGTCATAATATACACCAGTATATCATGGTGCAGACACACACTGATGGACACACAGTGGGACCAATCAGCACACACAACACCGCAGCCAATCACCAGTGAGAGCACACACACTATAAAGACAGGGAGCATCAGAGTTCCCGTTCATTCGAGTAGCAGCTAGCTAGGAGGACAGAGCTCACAGCCTGTAACACAGACATTCACCATGTGTTAAGTGCATCGACTGGTTAGGACAAGGCAAAGGTCTTTAGTTAAAGCTAGTATCGTATTAACCCACAGTCTGAGTATGTTTAAACATTTAAAGATTCAATAAAATAGTGTTGCACTATTTCATGTGTTGGTGACCTGTGTGTGATCCAGAACACCCAACACATCATGATTCCAGGAGTGGTGGGATAATAGCACTTCTTAGACCTGCCTGCAAGTGATCTGCCTTCCGCCAGCATTCCGTCATCCTGCAACATGGACAAAATCAGCCCGCCGCCACTCCGCATCGCCGGCAACCTCGGGGCCAACTGGAAGATTTTCAAACAGCGCTTCCAGCTCTCCCTCGAAGCCACGGACAGGGCGGGTGCCTCGGACACCAGAAAGATTGCTCTTCTCCTCTCCACGGCCTGGGACCATGCCATCCACAATTTCAACTCTCTCACCTTTGCGGATGATGAAGATAAAACGAAGTTCAAGACGGTGCTCCTCAAGTTTGACGCTCACTGCAGCATAGAGGTGAATGAAAGTTTTGAACGCTATGTATTCCAGCAGCATTTGCAGGGTAAGGATGAACCTTTCCAATCCTTTCTCACGCACCTCCGCATCCTTGCGCAGTCTTGCAGCTACGGGCCCACCTCCGACTCCATGATACGCGACCAGATCGTTTTCGGTGTTCAGTCGGACCCCCTACGTCAGCAGCTCCTCAAAGTAAAGCAACTCACCCTCGCGACCGCCATTGAGACCTGTGTCTTACATGAAAATGCCACCAGTCGGTATTCCCATATACAAGCGGCTGAAACGGCACGGCAAGGTCCACACGAGGCGGAATGGGTCCAAGTGATTGAGCACCTCCAGGGCCTCAGCCTGGATGAGGGCGGCCATTTCGCGCGCTTTTCGCGGAATCCCGCGCTTGTACGCACCAAACGAGGGGACGGCGACGTTGAGGAACGTAATGCGTAGGCGCGCACCACGCACGGCCGCACCGAGCATGCGCAGCGAACGCGCTGACGTCACGACGTGCAGCAACTGTGGCTCCGCCCATTTAAAGCGGCAATGCCCCGCAAAATCTCGACAATGCCTGCGATCTGGCAGACTTGGCCACTATGCTGCCTGCTGTCAAGCAGCTCAGCCTGCCAATTTATATTGCTTCAGCTAGCCTCTCAGGAATGTTCGGGCAATTCAACCCACGGTCACCGACTCCGATTCCGACCTCCCACACAGCAGTGACACCGAGGACCCGAAGGCGCCTTTTCGAGTCGTTGTCATAACGAAAAACAGGCTGTCCCCAAAGCAAAGACACCAGCCGCTGTCGGAATACAGCATCGATCCAGACGATGAGTGGTGTGCCACCCTGACGGTCAACCGGTCCCAAATACGATTCCGCCTGGACACTGGTGCCTCCGCCAATCTCATGGCGTGGTCTGATTTCCAAAACCTCCGTGTCAAACCAGCCATCCTTCCATCAGCCTGCCAGCTATTGGATTATAATGGCAACATCATTCCTGCTAGAGGCTCGTGCCGTCTTGAAATGATGTACAAATCACGAAAAGGCATCCTTCCTTTCGAGAGCGTGGGCTCCTCGAAGACTCCCTGCTTGGCGCGCAAGCATGCAAGCTGTTGAACCTCGTTCAGAGAGTTCACTCCCTCTCTCTCCTGATGACACGTCTGCCTTCCAGGACGCTGACTTCAGGGAGCAACTCGACGCCATCATCGACCAGCACCGCAACGTCTTCGAAGGCATGGGCACGCTCCCGTATACTTACAAGATCCTACTCAAACAGAACTCCACGCCTGTCGTGCATGTACCTCGCAGAGTCCCAGCACCCCTGAAGGACCGCCTCAAGCAGCAGCTGCAGGTCCTCCAGGACCAAGGAGTGATCTCCAGAGTTACGGAACCAACCGACTGGGTCAGTTCCATGGTGTGCGGAAAGAAGCCTTCCAGCGAGCTCCGGATCTGCATTGACCCAAAGGATCTGAAACGCAATATCATGAGGGAGCATTACCCAATCCCCAAGCGCGAAGAGATCACATGTGAGATGGCTCGCACCAAGCTCTTCACCAAATTCGACGCCTCAAAAGGATTCTGGCAAATCCAGCTCGACAAATCCAGCAGGAAACTGTGTACATTCAATACCCCCTTTGGCAGATATTGTTACACCAGGATGCCATTTCGGATCATATCGGCTTCAGAAGTGTTCCACAGGATCATGGAACAAATGATGGAAGGCATTGAAGGTGTTCCCGCCTGTGTCGACGACATAATCATTTGGTCCACCACCCCGCAGGAGCATGTCAGTCGCCTCCAGCGGGTGTTCAAACGCATACGTGAGCAGGGCCTTCGCCTCAACACGGCCAAATGCTCTTTTGGTTGGACGGAACTCAAGTTCCTAGGGGACCACATCTCCCAGTTGGGTGTGCGGCCAGGTGCGGACAAGGTAGCTGCTATCACAGCCATGAAAACGGCAGAGGACAAGAAGGCGGTCCTCCGATTTCTGGGCATGGTCAATTTTTTAGGGAAGTTCATCCCTAACCTCGCCTCTCATACCACGGCTCTCAGGAACCTGGTCAGGAAGACGACAGACTTCCAATGGCTTCCTGCCCACGAGCGCGAATGGAGAGAACTCAAAGCCAAACTCACCATGGCCCCAGTCTTAGGTTTCATTGATCCAGCAAAAGAGACCAAAATTTCCACCGATGCCAGCGAATCCGGCATTGGGGCAGTGCTCCTGCAACTCGATGAGTCCTCATCATGGGCCCCCGTTGTATATGTGTCGCGCGCCATGACCCCCACGGAACAGCGCTACGTGCAGATAGAAAAGGAGTGCCTGGGCCTTTTGACCGGTGTCGTCAAGTTTCACGATTATGTGTACGGCATTCCTCAATTCACCGTTGAGACCGACCATCGCCCGCTGGTCAATATAATACAGAAAGACTTGAAGGACATGACGCCTCGTCTCCAGCGTATTCTCCACAAGCTCCGGCAATACGACTTCCAGCTGGTATACACCCCGGGCAAAGATCTCATCATTGCCGACGCTCTCTCCAGGGCAGTCAACTCTCCGTGTGACCCAGCGGGATTCGTCTGCCAGGTTGACGCCCATGTGGCCTTCGTGGCCTCCAATCTAGCTGCCATGGATGAACGCCTTGTCCAAATTCCCCGCAAGACGGCGGCTAACCCTTTGCTACAGCGTGTCATGCGCCACCTCCCGCAGTTCTACAAAGTCAGAGACGATCTGGCAGTAGTAAATGGTGTTCTCCTGAAACTGGACCGCATTGTCATCCTGCATAGCATGGACCAGCTCGTCTTGGAACAGATACACGAGGGCCATCTTGGCGTGGAAAAGTGCCGCCAACAGGCCCGAGAGGTAGTGTACTGGCCCGGCATCAATGAGGACATCGCCAACACAGTGCTCAACTGCCCCACTTGTCAGCACTTCCAGCCGGCCCAACCACGTGAGACCCTACAGCCCCATGAGTTGGTCACGTCCCCTTGGTCCAAGGTGGGCATCGACCTGTTCCACGCGCTGGGCAGGGACTATGTCCTGATTGTCGA
Source organism: Scyliorhinus torazame (assembly GCF_047496885.1). Classification (NCBI taxonomy): domain Eukaryota; kingdom Metazoa; phylum Chordata; class Chondrichthyes; order Carcharhiniformes; family Scyliorhinidae; genus Scyliorhinus; species Scyliorhinus torazame. The sequence goes on along the minus strand of NC_092707.1, from coordinate 320,374,857 downwards.
CTACTTTTCAAACTACCCGGAGGTGGTACGTTTACACAACATCACATCGTCTGCAGTCATCCGTGCCTGTAAGGACACCTTTGCTCGACACGGCATCCCACTCACTGTGATGTCGGACAATGGCCCCTGCTTCGCAAGCCAGGAATGGTTCAACTTTGCCAGGAGGTACAACTTTGTGCATGTGACATCCAGTCCCCTGTACCCCCAGTCCAACGGCAAAGCAGAGACGGGCGTCCACATAGTCAAACGGCTCCTCTGCAAGGCTGCCGATGCTGGGTCCGATTTCTACCTCGCCTGCTGGCCTATTATTTGGCCCCACTGTCCACTGGCCTGTCGCCAGCCCAGCTGCTCATGGGTCTCACCCTGAGGACGACGGTGCCGTCCATTCATGTCCCGGACTTCGACCACATTCCGGTCCTTCAACAAATGCAGCTGTCTCGTGCACAGCACAAGGCGGCTCATGACTACCATGCAGCTGATCTCCCTGCTCTAGCTCCAGATGACAACGTCCGCATCCATCTTCTGGATGGTGGCTGGTCTGCAACCGCTGTGGTTCTTCGGCAGATGGCTCCCCACTCGTTCCTGGTTCGTCTACCATATGGCTCCATTCTGCGCCGCAGTTGACGTGCCCTTAGTCTCGTTCCGCGCTCGCTACGTGATCCTCTGTCATTACCACGCCCTCCTGTTGATCCTGACTTGGACTATGCAGAGATTCCGGTCACTCTGCATCCTTCTCACTCTGACGCAGTCCAGCCCGCTCCTCAGCCAGCGGCTCCCGACCCACCCTTGAGGCGGTCAACCAGAATTCGTTGCCCACCTCAGAGAATTAATTTGTGAACTTTGTGGATTTATGGACTTTCTGATTTGTTCTGTTCTTCCGTTTAATCGTTCAAGTGGTTTGCATAGCGTGTTCATCTCGTTATTTGTGTGACACACTGTTTTTCTGCACCAGGCACCTTCCCATGGAAATAGCTTAGTTTTCATGTACATAGTCCTGTAAATATTTCGCACACACGTAGTCAAGAACATTCACCATACACTATTTACTGTCACGCAGGTACATTTTTTATAAAAGGGGGGTTGTCATAATATACACCAGTATATAATGGTGCAAACACACACTAATGGGCACACAATGGGACCAATCAACACACACAACACCGCAGCCAAACACCAGTGAGAGCACACGCACTATAAAGACAGGGGGCACCAGAGTTCCCGCTCATTCGAGTTGCAGCTTCCCAGTAGGACAGAGCTCACAGCCTGCAACACAGACATTCACCATGTGCTGAGTGCATCGACTGGTTAGGACAAGGCAAAGGTCTTTAGTTAAAGCTCGTATCGTATTAACCCACAGTCTGAGTATGTTTCAACAGTTAATGATTCAATAAAATAGTGTTGCATTATTTCAAGTGTTGGTGACCTGTGTGTGATCCAGAACACCCAACACATCAGTGCAGGGTGGGGGTTCGGCTGCCCTCCGGATGGGATGTGGAGTGGTGTTACGTGTGTGTGTGGGATGGGTGTTGGTGCTTGGGGCACAGTGCTGCCTACCCTGGCCGCTCTGAGGAGATAGTGCAGTTTTTTTCTGCACCGCTGGAAGGCCCTCGCAGTGTTGCCCATGGCGCTGACAACCTCTGCCACCTTCATCCAGGCCCTGAAAAAGGTGGCAGCTGGTAGCCTCCTTCCCACCCCGGGGTACAGGGTGGTCCGCCTCTCCTCCTTGGACTTCCTGGAGAAGAGATTTCATGAATTGAGCTTTGATTCCCTTGACGACAAGCGGTGAAGAGGTGATTTGATTTGAGTGTTTTATATTTTGAAAGGAATTGATAGGATAGATAGAGATACATTTTATCTGCTGGTGGGAGAATCTAGGATAAAGGGGCATAACCTTAAAATCAGAACATTTGCCGGAGGGAAGTTAAAACTACTTCTTCATGCAAAGGCTGGGGGAAGTGTGAAACACTCTTTCCCCCAGACAAGGCAGTAAAAGCTGAATTAATAATTTAAAATCTGATATCAATAGATTTTTGCTCAGTGAGGCGCAGTGGGTCATCAGCAGCAGCGTAACCGTATTCAACATAATCTGTAACCTTATGGCCTGAATAACTCTCACTCTCCTATTACCATCAAAACGAAGGATAACCCTCGTTCAAGGAAGGATGCAGGAGAATATGCCACAAGCAGCACTAAGCATACCTAATGGTATTGAATGACATGGAACCAAAGCGGGTGGATGGAATGAATATACAGATCAGCCTTGATCTCAATGAATGGCAAAACAGGCTGAAGGGGCTGAATGACCTTTGCTCATGTTTCTAGCTGAGGATCTGACTATATCTTTCCAATCCTCCTGAGAAATACAAATTGTGCCAGAAAGCTGCAGGGTAGTCAATGTAGAATTTCTATTATTTTTGATAGTGCCTCCTGGAAATGGCCACAATGAATCATGGCATTATGAGGCCTCTTTCCCTTGTATACTTTTTATGTTTCGATATTTTTTTTTTTAAGCTTTTACATTTTGGATTTTACATTAGTTGTAAAGCAATAACTACCAAAAAATATACAACTAAAAAATATATGATACGATGGAAAATGTGAAGCTTTTAAAAAATAAATTTAATAAATACCTAATTCATTTTATTTCTAATTAAGGGGCATTTCAGCGTGGCCAATCCATCTACTCTGGGCATCTTTGGGTTGTGGGGGTGAGACCCATGTAGACAAGGGGAGAATGTGGAAACTTCACACGACAGTGACCTGGGGCCGTGATCGAAAATGAGAAGTTAGTATCCCCATTGCTAAGAATAGAATATCAATAATTAAAGCAAACTCAAGTACAGGTTTATTGTAGTCAAATGCTCGTGACAATGATAAGCCAATATCCAAAGTATTTTAAAAATAAAATGAGAGGCATTGTAACAAGACCCTTGCAAAGGATCAAAGTGAAAAGTTATTGCCAGCTACTATTTGAAAGATGTTTGGAAAGACTCAGTCAGAACAATGATTGTGAAATCTTTTTGGCCTCTCTTGTCTTTCTCTGTTGCATACAATGAGATGGGAAAAGAAACAATCTTGGAACTTATTCCAGTAGCAGCAAGTCTCATTGCTAAGAAGACTCATGTATCAGCTCACACACCATCCAGACTGAGAAATATATCACTGTTCCTTCATTGTCACTGGGACAAAAAAGCAGCACTACTGATATATCAATACCGCATGTACTAAAATAGTGGATAAGGCAATAAATGTTGGCCTTTGCCAGTGACACCCACACCCCATGAATGAAGATTTAAAAAGCTGAGTGCATTGGAACATGTGTAATTTAAATGTTTATTTATACATTTGGGTTCCTCTGACATGAAAAGAAAATCAACGCTCTATGTTCAAATCTTTATCATTATTGGTATTTTGTTTAAAAACTGGACTTTTTCTGCTGACAAAGAAAATTAAGACGGCTGCTACAAGTCACCTGATTGCAGGGTTGACCCTCTATTTGGGAGGTATCCCCAGGAGTGACAAAAACAAAATGATTTGTTTCTCAGCTTCTGGAATTTCACAAACCCCTTGTAATTGATGAAAGAAGATGAAGTGCAGACAAAATGGCTCCGCCATTCTGGTCAATCACAAAAGAGAGAAACTGAAACTTATTATGCTGGAAGAGATGCTATTAACCCCCATGTGTGGGATTTTATGGCTGTTTCTGCCAGCAGAATCTTCTGGTCGCGACGATGGCCACCTCCTGCCATGGATTCCTAGGTGGCTGAGGGTGGAAACACTGTTGACAGTGATGGGACAGGAAGATCCTGCTTCTGGCCAATGGCAACCACAAATTCCATGGCAAAACATGCCACCGGGGGGGGGGGGGGGGGGGGGTGAATTCCACCCGTTGTCTCTCTCCTGAGGAGAAAGAATGGAATTATGGCCAGAAGCATAGAAACTTATTGGTAAGTTGCAATTACCCATTAATAGGCTGTGTCACATGACCTAAACCTCTGCTATTTTGGACACTTTTAACATTACATCTTTAGGTTTCACAGCCAGTCTGCTGTTTTAACATTGAACTGATGAACCAAGATTCCTCCAAGTTCAATAACAAATTGCCCATCTTGTCTGGCTCTTCTGGAAGATTTGCATCATGACCGACAGCAGTCATTTTCAAAGTCGAGGTTGCGACCTGCAGGTGGGTCGCAGGTGTGTCTCGGGCAGGTCGAGAAGGCATGCATCGCGATGTTTCTGATCGCGGGAAGTAATGCCCAACCGCCAGCTTTTAAAAATGACGGCCCCAACCGGCTTTCAGAATGCCACTGTGCCACACATGCATGTCCACTCATCAGTGTGCAGGCCCGGAGCCCAGCAAGAAAGACCGCCTCCTCCTGACGTTAGCGTGCCGACCCAGGAGAAGATTTTTAAAAAACTCAATGCAATATTCCTGCCTGAGGCAGTGGCAGAGAGCAGGTCACATGCCACGAACACTGACATCACTGGGCACGATTGCGATTCCTCCATTCTGTGAGCAGCAAACAAGCAGCAGGACTGAGGAATTTTAAATGCATCATTTTATAATAAGTAAGAGTGGGCCAGAGACACAAACAGACCAGGATCTCACAACTAAACCTGCTGGAGAGACTCAGGAGAATACACAGCAGGACAAAGCAGTGGTGGTGTGAGCTGTTCAGGAGAGTCCACAACAGGACAAAGCAGTGAGGTGTGAGATGTTCAGGAGCGTCTAAAACAGGACAAAACAGTGCTAGTGTGAGCTCCAGGGCCTCTGGTGAACTGTCCATTAAAATAAACTGAAATTAGGCACAAAGAATATTTTTTAAGGTGTGGCTTTAATAATTGTTCCTATTTCAATCAGAATGTGAAGCCCATATGTGTTATATGCAGGGAAGTACTGGCAAGTTAAAGTTTAAAACCCTCAAAACTTCAAAGGCATTAGAAGACTAAGCATGACGAGTTTGAGGGCAAACCTGTTGGTTTTTTTTGAAGGATGCAGCGAGAACTTAGATCGTCAGCTAAAGTCCTCAGCAGATATTGTAACATTGAACGACGAAGTACTATTAGTCTCTTAGATGGTAGCTTACCGTGTAGCTAAAGAGAAAATGCTCCACACTGTAGCAGAGAGATTAATTCTTCCTGCAGCAATAGACATAGTTCATATGCTCCAACATGAGAGGTTAGCTGAAAAAGTCAAATGCATCCCATTTAGTGATAACATAGTGGCTCGCTGAATTTGTCATATTGCTGAGATTTTAGAAGACCAGCTTACTTTCACATTTGAAATCAGCACAGGATTTCTCAATACAACTGGATGAAAGTACAGACGTTCCAGATTGTGTAACCTTGCGAGTTTACAATAGGTATGTTTGGCACAGTGAATTTGTTGAGGATTTGCTGTGCTGCTTGACATCACCAATCCACACGACTGGCGCATAGATTTTTGAAGCATTGAATAGTTACGTAGTTGGAAAGTGCAGGCCTGATTGGGTTCATTGCTGAGGAATCACAAGCGATGGAGCAGCCAACATGATGAAAAAATAGTGGAGTTAGCATAGAATTTGCAGTGCAGAAGGAGGTCATTCGGCCCATCATGTCTGCACTGGCCCTTGGAAAGAGCACCGTACCCAAGCCCACACTTCTACCCTATTCTCGTAAGCCAGTAACCCCACCTAACCTTTTTTTTGGATACTAAGAGCAATTTAGCATGGCCAATCCACCTAACCTGCACATCTTGGACTGAGGGTGGAAACCGGTGCACCCAGAGGAAACCCATGCAGACATGGTGAGAACGTGCAGACTCCGCACAGACAGTGATCCAAGCCGGGAATCGAACCTGGGACCTTGGAGCTGTGAAGCAACTGTGCTAACCACTGTGCTACCGTGCCACGCACTTATTATAAGGATTATAATACGGATTAAGGAGGCAGCTGGTCAGGGCATTGTTGGAATCATTGTTTTAATCACCGCGAGGCATTGGCATCAAATGGAATTCCATCCGATCTTGAAGTGGTGTTGAGAGTAATTGTGAAAGTTGTGAATTTCATTAAACGCAACGCACTCAATATCAGACCTTTTGAGACTTGTGATTTGATATTCAGGCCAAGCACATGCATTTATTGTTCCACACAGAAGTACGTTGGCTGTCAAGGAGTCAGGTGCTAGTCAGAGTTTACAAACTCAGGTATCAAATCCACGCTTTCCTCCTCGAGAAATCATCCCCTCTGGCTGATTCATTTGCTGATGAAACTTGGATGCCAACGATGTCTTACCTTGCTGACATCTTTTCAATTTTAAACAAACTGAACCTCAAATTGCAAGAGAAGGATGGTGATGGTTTTCGGCACTGTGAAGAAATCGAAGCTTTCCAAAAGTCATTGAAAGTTTGGCAGTTGCGAGTGCAAAGCCAAAATTACCACATGTTTCCCACACTGCTATGACACATCGAAGAAAACAGTGTTAGTAAGGAAACTGCCAAGCCTTATTCAGTCGCATCTGGCTACGGTTGATCAACAGTTTTTGTCACTACTCTCCAAAGGAGAAGTTTAAGATTTTGAGAGAGAAGAAGTTGGTGAAAAATCCCTTTGAATTTGAGACCCCAGAATCAGTAATTAACATGCAGCTGACTCTAAAGGAAGAAACTGAACTTCTGCGCCTCAGCTGTGATAACACATTAAAAACGTGGCACAAAGGACAGCATGGTGGCACAGTGGTTAGCAGTGTTGCCTCAGGCGCTGAGGACCCGGGCTCGAATCCCGGCCCTGGGTCACTGTCCGTGTGGAGTTTGCACATTCTCCCCATGTCTGCGTGGATTTCGCCCCCACAACCCAAAAAATATGCAGGATAGATGGATTGGCCACGCTAAATTGCCCCTTAATTGGAAAAAATAATTGGGTACTCTAAATTTAACAAAATAAAATGTGGCACAAGTTAATGAGGCTGCCAGCATTCTGGCGGAGCCTCTCCGAGGAGGATCCAGAGCAGAGTAAAAAAAACATTTTGTTGCTTTTGCCGTTGACAAAGACCTACATGTGTGAGTCTGAATTTTCCGTCCTCACAAATACAAAGACAGCACAAAGGAATCGCCTGAACCCTGCACCCGATATGCACATAGCCCTCTCCTCCTATGAAGCTGATTGGAGTGAGATCGTGAGGACCATGCAGGCTTACCTCACATGTTAACGGTAAGAGAAAATGGTGGGTCATGAAGGTCTGTCGGCGTGGGTCACGACGCTCGGCTGGCGTGGGTCGTGAAGCTCGGCCGGTGTGGGTACTGAAGGATGGCAGATTGGTACAAAATAGTTCCTGGGCAAAAAAATTTTGCAACGGCTGTGGGAAGAAGGGACACTTTGTTTCTGTTTGCCAGGCCCGGTAGGTCGACGTTGTTTCCAGGTCCAGCGTTCCTACACCCACCACGTGCGACCCATAGGTGCCGCCATTTTCCCCTTTGCAACCACGTGTGGCCCGTGGGCGCCGCCATCTTCGTGCCATTTTGGACGGCGTCTCAGGATCCCTGCTCTTCTGGCCGTTCATCGCCTGCTGCTACCTCCATCACCGCTGACCAGACCGGGACTTCCCAGCATCTGCCGCAGCTCGCCTCATTCACCCTGGATCAGTCCCAGCCCCGCAACCTCGCGACCGCGACGACAACGGTGAAGATCGATGGGCACGAGACGGCCTGTCTTTTTGACTCCGGGTGCACAGAGAGCTTCGTCCACCCCACTATGGTAAGGCACTGCTCCCTCCCGGTACACCCCGTCACCCAGAAAATCTTCCTGGCCTCCGGATCCCATTTCGTGGAAATCCGGGGGTACTGCATCGCGACCCTCACCTTCCAGGGCGCAGAGTTCAGCAACTTCCGGCTCTACGTCCTCCCCCACCTCTGCTCTGCCCTGTTACTCGGCCTGAACTTTCAGTGCCATCTCCAAAGCCTAACCTTAAAATTCGGCGGACCCCTACCCCACCTCACCGTATGCGGCCTCACGATCTTTAAGGTTGATCCACCTTCCCTGTTTGTGAACCTCACCCCGGATTGCAAACCCGTCGCCACTAGGAGCAGATGGTACAATGCCCAGGACAGGACCTTCATCAGGTCGGAGGTCCAACGGCTTCTGCGGGAAAGGGTCATTGAGGCCAGCAACAGCCCCTGGAGAGCTCAAGTGGTAGTAGTAAAGACTGGGGAGAAGCACAGGATGGTCATTGACTACAGTCAGACCATCAATCGGTACACGCAGCTCGACGCGTACCCCCTCCCACGCATATCTGACATGGTCAATCAGATTACGCAGTATCGAGTCTTTTCCACAGTGGACCTGAAGTCCGCCTACCACCAGCTCCCCATCCGCCCGGAGGACCGCCAATACACTGCGTTTGAAGCAGATGGCCACCTCTATCACTTCCTTCCGGCGTCACTAACGGGGTCTCGGTCTTCCAGCGAGAGATGGACCAAATGGTTGCCCGGTACGCACTGCAGGCCACCTTCCCGTACCTAGATAACATCACCATCTGCGGCCACGATCAGCAGGACCACGACTCAAACCTCCAAAAATTCCTCCAGATCACCAAACTCCTTAATCTCACATACAACCGTACCAACCGTTTAGCCATCCTTGGCTATGTCATGGAAAATGGAGTCCTAGGGCCCGACTCCAACCGCATGTGCCCCCTCATGGAACTTCCACTCCCCCACTGCCCAAGGCCCTGAAACGATGCCTGGGGATTTTCTCCTACTATGCCCAGTGGGTCCCTAATTATGCAGACAAGGCCCGCCCACTCATTCAGTCCACAGTTTTTCCCCTGACGGCTGAGGCCCATCAGGCCTTCAACCATATCAAGGCAGACATTGCCAAGGCCACGATGCACGCAGTCGACGAGTCCCTCTCCTTCCAGGTGGAGAGCGATGCATCGGACGTAGCTCTGGCCGCCACCCTCAAGCAGGCAGGCAGGCCAGTGGCCTTCTTTTCCCGCACCCTCCATGCCTCCGAATTCAGCACTTCTCTGTCGAAATGGAGGCCCAAGCCATAGTGGAAGCTGTGTGAAATTGGAGGCATTACCTGGCCGGCAGGAGATTCACTCTCCTCACTGACCAACGGTCGGTTGCCTTTATGTTTCATAATACACAGCGGGGCAAGATCAAAAATGACAAGATCTTGAGGTGGAGGATCGAGCTCTCCACCTATAACTGTGAGATCTTGTATCGCCCGGGGAAGCTCAATGAGCCCCCGGATGCCCTATCCCGCGGTACATGTGCCATCGCACAAGTGTACTGACTCCCGGCTCTCCACTATGACCTCTGCCACCGGGGTCACCCGGTTCTTCCATTTCATCAAGGCCCGCAACCTGCCCTACTCCATTGAGGAGGTCAGGACCATCACCAAAAACTGCCAGGTCTGCGCAGAGTGCAAGACGCACTTCTACCGGCCAGATCGAGCACACCTGGTGAAGGCCACCCGCCCCTTTGAGCGCCTCAGCATGGACTTCAAAGGGCCCCTCCCCTCCACCGACCGCAACACGTACTTTCGAATGTGATTGATGAGTACTCCCGGTTCCCTTTGTCCATCCCATGCCCCGATATGACTTCTGCCATGGTAATTAAAGCCCTCCACAGCATCTTCACTCTGTTCAGTTTCCCCACCTACATCCACAGCGATCGGGGATCCTCTTTTATGAGCGATGAGCTGCGTCAGTTCCTGCTCAGCAAGGGCATTGCCTCGAGCAGGATGACTAGCTACAACCCCGGGGAAACGGGCAGGCATAGAGAGAGAACGGGACGGTCTGGAAGGCCGTCCTGCTGGCCCTGCGGTCTAAAAATCTCCCGGTCTCCCGCTGGCAGGAAGTCCTCCCCGATGCGCTCCACTCCATCCGATCGCTCCTCTGCAACGTGACCAACGAGACCCCTCACGAACGTGTGTTTTCCTTCCCCAGGAAGTCCATCTCCGGGGTCTCGCTCCCAACATGGCTGACAGTTCTTGGACCCGCCAACCTTTGGAAGCATGTGCGGACCCATAAGTTGGACCCCTTGGTCGAAAAAGTCCACCTCCTACATGCGAAACCGCAGTCGCCTATGTAGCACACCCCGACGGGCGCCAGGACACATTCTCCCCCCGGGACCTGGCACCCGCTGGATCCCCACCCACGACTCCCGGCCTGACACCGCCCCCCCCCTCCCCCGCGTCGGTTGCCTCATTCATCTCTGCGCCACTCACCCTCCCTCCAGCGAACCTCACCGCAGCCCCCGCCCCAGGAGGATCCGTCCTCCCACTGGTTCCACTCAGGGGTGACGAAGACGAGGACAACACGCTCCCGGAGTCGCAGGTGACCAAGTTGGCGCCCCCATCACCACCAGGACTGAGGTGATCGCGAGGAGGGTCAAGGACCCCGACAGACTTAACTTGAAATGTTTCCACCACCCCCGCTGGACTCTTTTATTTAACATGGGGTGACTGTCGTAGCCACCACTAGTTGATTACATGTATTACGGCACTGCCCGTATAGTACAGGAACATGGGTAAATCCCTGCCTGCTGGCTCCGCCCAGTAGGCGGCATATAAACGTGTGTGCTCTCCGGTGCTGCTCCCATTCTGGTAGCTGCTACAGGAGGCACAGCATCTTTGCTCAATAAAACCTTGATTATTCCACCACTCTCGTCTTTGTGAGAATTGATAGTGCATCATGGGGTTATTCGGAAAACTGGATCATAGGAAAACCGAGGGATTGAGAAAACATGCCACCGCCTATTCTTCAAAAAACAAATTCAAAACCCCTGCTTACAGACAGGCAGTAAGAAGAAATCAGTGCAGTTAACTCTCTCACTCCTGTCTGTAACAATGGGATGGATTCTCCATCTCGTAAGGCTGGACACACAAATTGCGATCGGACAGAGAATCGGGCGTCTGTCCAAAATCAAGGTCTGGGCCTGGCCCTGATTCAGAAGCCATGCTCCGATGCCTCATTCGTGGCTAAAATGTGGAGTGTGCCCCTCGGTGGCCGGGGCATGGAAATCGGCATTTGCATTCATTTTAATGGATTTAGTGCGTTGGACCCATTATGCTGCAATCCTCTGTGATGCTTCGTCCTTCTCAGGTATTCAGAAACATGGACTGGGCCCCATGGCTGCTGAGGGGGAGAGAGGAGATAAATAAAGTTCTAAAAACTGTTAAAAATTGGAGCGCTTGCTGGGGGAGGACAGCTGTCAGGGTTAGAGGGAGTAGCAGGGAGCCACTTGGTGACAGCTCCATGGACTCAAGTTGTCCTCCTCAGGATCAGGAGGCCTGGCTCAGGCTGCCATTGCTGCAGTATTGGTTTTAAACACACCCCTTTGGTACAGATTACAAGCCCCTGGTTGCTCACTCTGCTGACTGCTCATCATGTCCTGTAAATGTTCAGAGAGCCCCTAGTTATCTGGAACTCCACGTATGCCTGTCTGGAAACCATCAGAACCTAGCTGACCCATCAATGGGATGGGCGTGGCCAAGCTAAAGCAGTGACACAACAGTCACACCATCCGCTAGCTCACCCCTCAGGGTCACCAGCTTACTCCAAGCCCTGCTAGCCCACTGCGTCCATGCTCCCATCCATCCTGCCCCTGTTCACGATGTCACAACTCATGTGTCACTCCCAGAACACACATCACACTTCAAGGTCCAAGCAGCCAAACTCCTTCATTCAACCCCATCTTTAGCACATACAAGCCTCTTAGCATGGAGGTGATTGGTGGCACTTGGTAAACTTCTCCACCACACAGCCTGCTGGTGAGATAACACACAGCCCACCCACTGAGGACAATTGCAGTCGACTCTACTGGGGAAACAGGACATGGACCAATCACTGACAAGGGTTACAAAAGCCAATGGTACCCCTGTTGACAAGGACAGGTGGTGAGTATACTTGGCCCAGTGCCACTCACTGATGGGGCAGGGATGCAGTGTGGAAGGTGGGTTTGGGGGAGTATGTGGAGGGTGGAGCTGAAGTGCAACTCAAGGTCATCATGTTGTCTGTTGGATATGGATGGGCAGAGGAATACTCATCTTGCTGACATGTCTCCTCTTTTTCCACCTGTAGAGACTGAATTTCGGAGTAGAGCCAGGAATGCTCGCTATCTACCTGGCCACATTTACGGATGCATGGAGGCTGGAGGCACAGGGCCTGCCTGGGGAAGTTACTGGGCTCCCCTGTCCTGAGCCTCAGCCAGCAACCACACAGTGTGCCCAAGCCTCGGACGTCCTGACCCATGGCTCTGAATTTGTGACCCAAGGCTTCCACCACGGACGGCACCAGTTCAGTGTTGGCCCGGGCACCATGCAATGTTGGAACGATCTCTTGCACCTGAAGACGGACTCCTCCAGCTTCACTTGAAGGCACTGGGAAGTTGCTGATACCCCCACATGTAAATCCCGGCTCTTCATCTACATCTCCACCAGTGGTGGGATTATACTTTCCAGAACTGCAACACCTGCTCGGATTGCAGCTGTTTACTGTGTACGGGCAGCCCTCCGACAATCTGCTCCCTCGGTTGTCCCTACCTCCACCTGATGTGCTGCAGAATGTGTGATATGTGCACCAGAAGGTGACCGAGGAACTTCTTCACGAAAATGCCTCACCGAGGTGTTAGTATCTACGATGGTGGAGGGTCAGGTAACAGTAATGAAGGAAAGTCAGTGACTTTCCCATACTGATGTTCCAGGGTGTGTTGGGCATCAAGTTGGGGTGAGGTACCCCAGATGGGCCAGCCTCGACTAATGGTGATCCTGGAAGACAAAAGATAATGCATATGAGGAGAACTTGGGAAGGAGAGGCCTGGGAGAGAGGTGTGACTCATTTGCGAAAGGGACATCCTCTTGCAGCGGGAGCTCACTTGGTTGTCGCATGCCAACCTCCGCCTCGAAGATAGCCTTCTTCTGAACCTCTCCTGTTAAATCCATCGCCCTCTACATGGAGGGGGTGAGAGCCCTGAGGTCCGAGACGTCCCTTCCAGTCTTCTCCTGCTCCCTTCTGTTATGAGCCGCCTTTTCTTCGGGGACACATAAAGGGCATGGTGAGATGCATGGAGGCAAGTTGCACGAGGGATCTGTAGCTGGTGGCATGTGTGTGCAAGGCATCTGGTCAAAGAGGACAATGCAGGTGTTGGAGTTTGGTGCAGGGCAGGCTGTAAAGGAGATGCAGGCACGGGGTGTGATATGAGGAGTGAGGGAAAGGATTGATGCCAGGGAACAGAGGTCCCTGGCATCAATCCAAGCTGCCTGAAGAAGCTCATTCATCTTCTATCTGCACTGTGTGCCAGTCTACCTGGTGAGACTCGCAGCACTAACCGCCTCGGCCACGTCTGCCCAGGCCCGGGCTGGAGACTCCTGCCCACCCTGGGGAAGAGGGTGTCTCTCCTCCAATACATCCAGAATCTTAAGGTCCTGGACCAAGAATCAATCCTCTTGCTGTCAGCCTCTTGGCTGGAATGAGAGTGTGGGCAGTAGAGTGCTTATAAGCAGCCGCAGTTTGTCAAGCTCTCCAACAGCAAATCCAACGTGGGTGGGAATGAGAATTGCCCTAGATACACATGGGCATAGTGCTGGCCTATTAGCATGTCCTGAATTGCTCTCCAAATAGAGAGCCCAATGGGAACAAGAACGCGAAGCACACACTATTCAGTCAGAATATAGAACATACAGTGCAGAAGGTGGCCATTCGGCACATCGAGTCTGCACCGACCCACTGAAACCCTCACGTCCATCCTATCCCCGTAACCCAATAACCCCTCCTAACCTTTTTGGTCACTAAGGGCAATTTATCATGGCCAATCCACCTAACCTGCACGTCTTTGGACTGTGGGAGGAAACCGGAGCACCCAGAGGAAACCCACGCAGACACGGGGAGAACGTGCAGACTCCGCACAGACAGTGACCCAGCAGGGAGTCGAACCTGGGACCCTGGCGCTGTGAAGCCACAGTGCTATCCACTTGTGCTACCGTGCTGCCCAGTCCCGGTATCAATTCTCCCAAATGGAGAAACCTGCTCAATATCAATAAATCCATCTATTTTCAGTGACACAACATTCCTTAAAAATGTTGAAAAATACCTGGAAAAGGAGTGCAGGTAAAACAAACTGCCGTATCATCTAGGTCCCTTTTGTGTTATGGCCCAAGACAAGTTGATACTCCAGTGATTTCTGAGGAGGTGAATGGACAGCTATAGATGTTTCTCTACTTTAATAAGTTTCCTGTTTGGCACAGGCTGTTGTGTTATGTACTCTGGGATAACACAGGCTGCAACTCGATGCAGCTTTGACCAAAAGATACTCCAGACTTTGAAGTACGTTCAATGTGATTTATTGAACCAATCGCACAGTTCTCAATGAGTTCGACTCTCCTGCTAATCTTGCTATAGTAAGTCAGTCTAACTAACCAGTCTGCTCTAAGCCACATGGTGGTTGTGAGGCTTCGGATCTGCCGCTTTCCTGCTCTCTAAGTGTCGCCTGTGGAAAGAGACAGAGCATGTGTGCCCTGTCCTTATATATGGGTTGTGTAATGCCCCCTTGTGGTAGTGTCACCTCTGGGTGCCTTGACTGCCCATTGGTCGTGCCCTATTCGATGTGTTCATGAGCTGTATGTCTGCATGTCATGACGTCTCTGGTGCTCCCTCTAGTGTTTACTTTGCCGTAGTGTATTTACATTAACCCCTTGTGTTTTTAAAGTGATGCATATCACCACACAGGCTACGGCACACTTCTCCACTGGGAACTGTGTGGTGCATTTTAACGTGGGGTATGTTTCTTTCAGGCAGGAGGTGCGTGTTTCATTTTTATATTATATTATTCTTAAAGATATATGAGCTAATTATTATGTGAATATACATCCCAGGGTGCCACATTCATTTTCACACTGCAGTCATGAGCCAAGTAACAATGTATCAGTCTAACAGCCCCGTGGAGAGCAGCTAGAAATACATTTGAAGAAGCTCCAGTATTTTTAGTCTGAAGTGTGATTCTTTGTAACTTTTGGGAACGAGAAGGCATGGTGGTAGTGGGTGTCTGGGAGTAAAAGCCCAGACATTTTCAACAATTTTACTGCTGAATTAGTTTGAAAAATCAACTCAAATTAGTGCAACAGGAAGAGAGAAAAGATTAGTGAAGAGCGGGGAAACAAAATGGCTGCCACCACAGCGGTAAATATACAGGTCCACCTCATGATGAATCGGGAGGTTGATGGTGACATTTGAGAAGTTTAAACAGAAGTCTGAACTGCCATTCAGTTGCTGTCTAAAAGGTACCAGTGAAGAGGAAAAGGTCAGTTGCTTTTGTGGACAGAAAAGAAAGGGCTAATTTTGTTTACCGACTGAGAGCTGAGTGAAGGTGACAGCAAAAACCGAGATAGAACTTTTGAACAATTCCACACACACCTCCAGCCAAAGTCAAGCCATTGGTACTATTGATATGAATTTCCAGGCCTGAGGCAGGAATCAAGTGGGCCTGTTGAAAACTTCCGAACAAAATTGAAAAATGCAACTGGAAAATGTAAATTTAAGGATACAAATGAAAGACTGCTAGATCAGCTCATTTGGAGCTTTGCACACCCTGAAGTACAGGAAGAATTGATTGGAAGGAACAAACTCAGAATATTGCAGCCTGTCGACACTGCCAGAGCACATGAAGCCACAAGAAAATTTTGAAGACACTGACTAGTTAAACAGCTGGCCTTTAGTCATGTCAAGAGAAAGGTGATGGGGTTGAGCAGTTGTGAGGACCTGCAGCTTTCCTCAGTAAACCATGAAATGGAGGAGGTGAAGGTTGAAAAATTATTGAAAAGCTCCCTCCCATCAGAAGCAAAGAAGATCTGATAAAAATGTACCAAGAGTGGTTTGACGAGGCATTTGAATGCTTTGAAGATTTTGCGTTTCACATGACTATTGACCCAGCGATCATCCCCCACATGAAGTATCCAAGAACTAAAAGGAACCTTGAAAGACAGCTCCAAGAGATGAGAGAAAAGAAAATGAAAGTGCTCACCAGAGTCACAAAGTCTACAGATTGGGTAAATTTGGCAGTAGCGAGAGAGAAGCCAAATGAACATCGAGGAATTTGCCTCTATTTCAAAGATATTAATACAGAAATACAGAGCAATTATCACCTTTTCTAACACAATGATACCACACCAGCACCACCCTGGACAAAATAATTCAGCCAGGTTCATGATAGGAGTAGCCACTGGAATATGAAGCTTGACGCGGAATCTTCACTTTTCACAGCATTCAACATACCATTTGGTCATTGCAAATTCCTGCAACCACCTTTTGGCCTTAAAGTGAGCCAAGATGTGTTCCAGCAGAGAGTAGATTAGACATACCTAGGATGTAAAGGATCAGTCGGGCATTACTGATGATATCCAGATCTATTGTCATGACCATCATCCACACAAAGCCCTGAAGAGAACCAGGAAAGCTGAACGCAGTCAATTGCACTGGCGGAATTCCGACCCAGAAGTGTGCAGTTCGCCAACTGCCGTCCTCCCTTTGGATAGACCTTGGATCATTACGCTAATTGGCCAATTAACAGATGCCGAGCATGTTCTCATCCAACGGGGCTTCCTCGGGGTGGGCTACTCAGGGAGGGCGGGATGTCCAGGCTCCATCCTGGTAGGTCATGATGGGAAGAAGGTCACAGCCATTCATTTTAAATGACCTCTTTAAGAGATCACGCATGAGCAAAGAATAATTTATTGCTGCTGATAAAGATTTGATTCATTTATACGGGAGAGTGCCAATTTTTATTTGTTTGTACGTTTAATTATCTATGGATAGGTGAATGGAATTGAGGCAGGTTGGGGAAAGCTGAACACATTTCAAGCAAAACCCAGATGATTGCAAGAATATCTTGAGAATCAAATTTTAACTTTGTGTCTCCATAGATGGCTGAGAGAAGGCAGAGAGCTGCAGACCAACATGGAATGTAAAGGACAGTCCCATGGTTCGATGAGGCCTTCATGCAGGCCCTCCTTCAGGCTGTGAGTGCCAGGCAGCATGTACTAATGTCAGCTGACAGCTTGATACTCGTAATTCCAAAATCTAATCAGCTTGACCCAAGCAGCCTGGATGGAAGTTACACTCGAGATCAATAGCCTTGGGGTCATCAGAAGGACTTGGATGCAGTGCAGGGAGCATTTGAATGGCTTTAAACACTCTGTGAGAGGGAGTGAGACTCCACTTTGGAGATGTACAAGCATGGAGAGATGTGGGAAAGTTCAATATGGGTATTATTTTGTGCGCTGATGAGAGGTGTGAGGTGGATTGATCCATTAGTGCCGCTATACGTTACCCTGAGGCCTATTATGTTTTATTCCGAGGGAAGAAGCGGGTAAGGGACACTGCCCATTTTGCGTGGCAGATCCCTCAGCCTATGGAGTTCTCCGGCATCAGAATAGAGAAGGAATGGTTGTGCAGTGTCTACCAAATCATCGCAGTGTTGCATTTTCTTTGCAGGAGAAGAGGGCACACAACACCTGTGAAAGATTGAGGTCGGAAGGCTGTTTGATAGGTCTGCCGATCCTCACACCAATGAGGAGGAGGCTTTGCAGCCAGCATGCAATGAACCAGCCCATTGGGGAAATTGAAATGAGAGGAAGGCCTGTGGTACGAAAATTACAAGGGGTGTTTTGTAGAATTGAGGGAGCTATTTGTATACAGGGATAAAGGGAAGGTGCATGATATCTTGTATGTTGTACTGAAAGAGATTGATAAAATTTGCTCAAAAACACTCTCATGCATTGGTGCAGCATGACTGAATATATGTTGGGATCTGTGAAATAGGAACATGGAGTAAGGCCACACAATGTCTGAGTTGTAGAAACATGTGTCTGTGCACTCAACTCAAAGTTTTAAAATGGCAGTAACCTTCCTTGTTTTTGTCTCCTGAGCAGGTGAAACATCGAATGTTGGCACTAACATTCCACAGGATCCCATACTAGCCTCTGAGAAGGAATTGGAAGCCTGGGAAGGGAGCAGTGGCACACGCTTGCTCTGTAACAAATATACTAGCACCTGGGTAGGGAATTGTGCCTAGGAACAAGGGAAGCGCAGTCTGGTGAGGGCACATCACAATCGCACATGCAGCTGCCGGAAACTGAGATAGCGCAAGCCTCTGTCAATCAGAGAACTGCTGGTGGGGAGTCCCAGTCAAATGATAAGCCTTTGGATTCCTCTGTAAGGGGGCAGATGCTGGAAGTCTAGCGCAAGGTGTGTAGAGGCGTGACAGAGATCGCATGTTCTGGCATTGACTTTAGAGGTATCCATCCAGGCAATAAACACTGGGATCACCCAATCAACAGCAAATGGCTTTCTTCATGCTTAGACTGGTGACTGCCTTGTAGGGGAAAAGTCAGCAGATTGCAGAACCAATCGTGGAGATGCACTCTAACCTGCACTTCATTGTTCAATCTCTGTGCTCAGGGGCCCAGAGACAGGGTGATATGGGGGCTCAAAGCCTGGAGTCATATTACCTCCTGGTCCCTCTCAGGAAAGCAGTGTGGGCCAGTTGGACCGCATGGACAGATTGAGCAGTAACTGATTCCATCTGGGGGCAACTCTCTGCACTTCTGATAGGACAGCCTATCCTCTGCTCTGACCACACACCTTAAAGTTCTGCAACAACAGAAGGCCTCCTGACCCTGATTCACACCTCAGGGAGGCCATCCCTACTGCAAACAACCAGACTGCATGTGGTAAACCGCTGTTAGTGTATTATATGTATTGTGGTAAACTGTTACTGTAATTCATGTATTGTGGTAAACCACTGCTTGATGGCTCCGCCTCCCCTGGGGCTCGGTATAAAGGTGGCTGACCTCCGGCCCTGCCCCAGTTCGGGATCAGTGGCCAGGAGACTTTCTGGTTAGCTTATTAAAGCCACAGTTTCATTCACTACTCGTCTTGTGCTAATTGTTGGCACATCAATTTAATAAGCTAAACATTTAAGATGAATTCATCACTCAAGCTTGATTGCCTGGAGCTGGACCCACAAGCAGCCAACGCCACTGTGACATTCGAGCACTGGCTAAGCTGCTTTGAAGCTTAACTCGGATCCTCCACCAACGACATCACCGACCTCCAAAAGCTTCAAATACTCAACGCACGTGTGAGCCCGCAAGTTTTCCTTCTTATCAGAGACTCCACCTCGTATACGGAGGCAATAATGCTGCTGAAGCAACAGTACAGTACGTAAAGGCAGTAAATGAGGTGTACGCCAGGCACCGCCTTGCCACGAGGCGACAACGCCCCAGAGAAACACAAGCCAAATTCCTGCGTGCCTTGCGGGTACTCGGCCAGAACTGTGCTCGCCAGGCGGTATCGGCTGTCCAACACACGGAGCTGCTGATCAGGGACGCCTATGTCGCGAGCATTATATCCAATTACATCAGCCAGCGCTTGCTAGAAGGGGGTACACTCGGCCTCCCAGAGACAGTGCAGCTCTCAAACTCACTGGAAGTGGCTTTCCAGAACATGGATGCCTACACCTCTGACCATGCGGCACCCTCCCGGACTTCATTGGCGCCGCCATCACCCGACTCGAGTGCGGCGCAAGCCTGTGCCGCGCACCAGCCCGCCAACACCGGAAGCCCGAAATGCTACTTTTGCGGCCAGGGTAAGCACCCCAGACAATGCTGCCCTGCACGGAATGCGATTTGCAACGGGCGTGGGAGGAAGGACCACTTCGCCAAAGTCTGCCAGGCCCGACCTGTCCCTAAAGTTCCTAGGCCCAGCAGTGCTGCCTGTTGTCTGTCGGAACCGCCCCCATCTGCCGCACCCATGGGCGCCGCCATCTTCGCTGCCACCCGCCATGTGCGACCTGCGGGGGATGCCATCGTCGTCGCCATCTTTGATTCCACCCGCCACGCGCGACCCATGGGGGGCCGCTATCTTTGTCGCCACCTTTGATGTCAACCGCCACGCGCGACCCATGGGAGCCGCCATTTTGGAACCACTCCGCCGCCTCCCAGGACCCCTGCTCACCCGGTCATACGCTAGCCACCGTTACCTCCAAACTGCCCACCCACCACCTTCCGAAGCTCGCCTCCATCTCACTCGACCATGACCGTCCGGATCAACGGGCACGAGACGGCCTGCCTCTTCGAATCCGGGAGCACAGACAGCTTTATCCACCCAGATACAGTAAGGCACTGCTTCCTCCCAATTTTACCCGTGACCCAGAAAATCTCTCTGGCTTCCGGATCACATTCCGTAGAAATCCAGGGGTACTGTGTCGCGACACTTTCAGTGCAAGTCGTAGAGTACACTAACTTTAAGTTCTACATCCT
Source organism: Scyliorhinus torazame (assembly GCF_047496885.1). Taxonomy (NCBI): domain Eukaryota; kingdom Metazoa; phylum Chordata; class Chondrichthyes; order Carcharhiniformes; family Scyliorhinidae; genus Scyliorhinus; species Scyliorhinus torazame. The sequence continues at coordinate 320,354,566 of NC_092707.1, read as the reverse complement.
CCCCCATTTCTGCGCTGCCCTATTACTGGGGCTCGACTTTCAGTGCCACCTCCCAAGCCTTACCTTAAAGTTCGGTGGACCCCTGCCACCCCTCACCGTCTGTAGCCTCGCGACCCTTAAGGTCGCCCCACCCTCGCTCTTCGCTAATCTCACCCCGGATTGTAAGCCCGTCGCCACTAGGAGCAGACGATACAATGCCCAGGACAGGGTCTTTATCAGGTCGGAGGTACAGCGACTCCTACGAGAGGGGATCTTTGAGGCTAGTACCAGGCCCTGGCGAGCCCAAGTGGTGGTCGTCAAGATTGGGGAGAAGCACCGGATAGTCAGCGACTACAGTCAGACGATCAACCGGTATACACAGCTCGTTGCGTACCCCCTCCCCCGCATATCTGACATGGTCAATCAGATTGCGCAGTATCGAGTCTTCTCCACAGTCCTATCCGCCCGGAGGACCGCCAATATACTGCCTTCGAAGCAGATGGCCACTTCTACCACTTCCTCAGGGTTCCCTTCAGCATCACCAATGGGGTCTTGGTCTTCCAGCAAGAAATGGACTGAATGGTTGATCAGTATGGGCTGCGGGCCATGTTCCCATACCTAGATAATGTCACCATCTGCGGCCATGACCAGCAGAACCATGACGCAAACCTCCGGCATTTCTTCCACAGCGCTAAGCTCCTTAACCTCACATACAATAAGGAGAAATGCGTTTTCCGCACAACCTGCCTAGCCATCCTTGTTGTGGAATGACCCTGACCGCACGCACCCCCTCCTGGAACTTCCCCTCCCCCAGTGCCCCAAGGCCCTGAAGAGATGCCTGGGGTTCTTCTCTTATTATGCCCAGTGGGTCCCCAATTATGCGGACAAGGCCCATCCACTCATTAAATCCACCATTTTTCCCCTGATGGCTGAGGCCCGACTGGCCTTCAACCCCATTAAGGCAGATATTGCCAAAGCCGTGATGCACGCTGTGGACGAGTCCATTCCATTCCAGGTGGAGAGCGATGCATCGGACTTTGCCCTGGCCACGACCCTCAACCAGGTGGGCAGGCCCGTGGCTTTCTTCTCCCATACCCTCCATGCCTCCAAAATTCGACACTCCTCCTTCGAAAAGGAAGCCCAAGCCATTGTAGAAGCTGTGCGACTTTGGAGGCATTACCTGGCCGGCAGGCGATTCACTCTCCTCACTGACCAACAGTCGATTGCCTTCATGTTTAACAATATACAGCAGGGCAAGATCAAGAACGACAAGATTCTGAGGTGGAGGATCGAACTCTTCACCTACAACTACGATATCTTGTGCCGACCTGGGAAGCTCAATGAGCCCCCAGATTCCCTATCCCGCGGTACATGTGCCAGCGCACAAGTAAACCAACTTCGGGCCCTTCACAATGACCTCTGTCACCCGGGGGTTACCCGTCTTTTTCATTTTATCAAGGCTCGCAACCTGCCTTACTCCATCAAGGAGTTCAGGACCATGACCAGGGACTGCCAGGTCTGCGCGGAGTGCAAACAGCACTACTATCGACCAGAGAGAGCACACCTGGTAAAGGCCTCCCGCCCCTTTGAGCGCCTCAGTTTCAACTTCAAAGGGCCCCTCCCCTCCACTGACCATAACGTGTACTTCCTCAACGTTGTTGACGAGTACTCACGATTCCCCTTTGCCATCCCATGCCCTGACATGACCTCCGCTACCGTCATCAAGGCCCTGCACAGTCTCTTCACCTTGTTCGGTATCCCCACCTACATCCATATCGATCGGGGCTCCTCCTTCATGAGTGACGAGTTGCGTCAGTTCCTGCTTAGCAAGGGCATCGCCTCAAGCAGGGCGACTAGCTACAACCCCTGGGGAAACGGACAGGTGGAGAGGGAGAACGCGACGGTCTGGAAGGCCGTCCTTCTGGCCCTACGCTCTAGAAGTCTCCCGCTGGCAGGAGGTCGTTCCCGATGTGCTCCACTCCATCCGGTCACTCCTGTGCACTGCCATCAATGAGACCCCTCACGAACGTATGTTTGCCTTCCCTAGGAAGTCCACCTCAGCGGTCTCGCTCCCGTCCTGGCTGACAGTCCAAGGGCCCGTCCTCCTCCAGAAACATGCGAGGAGTCATAAATCGGATCCCCTCGTCGAGAAGGTCCTGCTCCTCCATGCCAACCCACAATATGCCTACGTGGCACATCATGACGGGCGGCAGGACACAGTCTCCCTCCGGGATTTGGCACCTGCAGGTTCCCCAGCGACTGTCACCACCACCCCCGACCCTACACCGTCTCCTTCCACCACTACCCGGCTACTTCGAGATTTGGCACCCGCAGGCCCACCGGCGACCATCACCACCACCCCCCGCCCCTACACCGCCCCCCCCCCCCCCCCTCCACCGACTCAACTACTGGGCGAAGAAGACAACACGCTCCCTGACGCGCCGGTCTCGACACCAGTGCACACATCACAGCCGGGACTGACGCGATCACGGCGGAAGGTCAAAGCCCCCGACAGACTCGACATTTAAGTCCACTTCACCCCCACTGGACTCTTTTTTTTAAACAGCGGGTGAATGTGGTAAACCACTGTTAGTGTATTATATGTATTGTGGTAAACTGTTACTGTACTACATGTATTGTGCTAAACCACTGCATGATGGCTCCGCCTCTCCTCGGGCTCGGTATAAAGGTGGCTGACCTCCGGCCCTGCCCCAGTTCAGGATCAGTGGCCAGGAGGCTTTCTGTTTAGCTTATTAAAGCCACAGTTTCATTCACAACTCATCTTGTGTTAATTGATGGCACATCAGTGCAACCAACCAGCTGTGCCAAAGAGTCATCCAGACACAAAACGTTAGCTCCTTTCTCTCTTTACAGATGCTATCAGGCCTGCTGAGATTGTCCAGTGTTTTCTCTTGTTTTTTCAACCAGAGGAGGACTGCCAAAGTCAGCCAGGGCAGGGAAGCATACAAGTGAACAGCCTGTCTCCACTGGTGCTGAAAATGAGGAGCAGGACCATGCTGCAGTGCCTGGAAGAGAATCAAAAAGACTCCACATTAGTCACATTTTGATGCATTTGCTTGTTCAAAAGCTGTCTTCCTACACTCTGTAGCCCACAAATCAAAGGATCCTGTCTAATTGCCTCTGCCAAAGATTCTCGCTATTGCAAACAATAACGGGATAAGGGGCACCCCTGTCTAGTTCCTCACTGGAGGCTAGCATTCTCAGACCTATAATCATACATAAGCACTGCCCCCAGATGGTTTTGATAAAGCAACTATATCCACTTAACATGCTGCCCTCCCAGCCCAAATTTCTGCAATGTATAAAACAAGTAAAACAATTCCTGCTGATTGAAAACGTTCTCCACGTCTAAGGACATCACTAACCCATCTAATACATTGTTGAAAGACCTGAATATTATTTAATATTCTCCTAAGATTGTTACAAGACCTCCAGCCTTTTATGAACCCACTCTAATCATAGACATAGGCCTAGCATTTACAGTGCAGAAGGAGGCCATTTGACCCACCGAGTCTGCACCGGCCCTTGGAAAGAACACCCCACTTAAGCCCACACCTCCGGCCCATATCTGTAACCCAGCAACCCCACCCAACTCCATTGGACACTAAGGGGAATTTAGCATGGCCAATCCACCTAACCTGCACGTCTTTGGACTGTGGGAAGAAACCAGAGTTCTCGGAGGAAACCCACGCAGACACAAGGAGAATGTGCAGACAGTGACCATCCTCAATGATCAGTGGGAGAATTTGCACCAAACGCTGCGCCAACACTTGAGACAACCCCAAATTTCAAATCTACATTCAGGAGCGAGGTTAGCCAATGGGATGCACACTCTTCAGGATCCTTGCCTGCCTTCAAAGTCAAGGAACTATTCACTTCTCGGAGCATCTACAGCAGCTTTGAATGAATGGCGATACATGCCAATCAGTTGACCGATTAGCAAGTCTTTGAATTCCTTGTAAAATTCACATCTAAAACCATCAAGCCGTAGGGCCTTATCAGGTTGAAGCTCCCTCATGGCCAAAGCCACTTCCCCTTTAGAGATAGGAGCATTCAGGACAAACCTTTGGTCCTCGAAGCAAAGAGAAGAAGCGCTCCGTAAGTGTCAATGGGTCCCCAGACTGTCCCATTTTGTATAACTCGGCATAAAAACCCTTCAGTACTTTGTTAATATACTCTGTTTTAGTCATTCTATTATCCTTTGACTCTCGCACTGAGGGGATAGCCCTGTCATGAAGAAATAGTCAATTCTAGTATGACATTGATGAGGAGCAGAGAAAAAAGTGAATCATTTATCCTCAGGATGCACTGTTCTCCAAACGTCCAAATACTCCACCTCCTCACAAACTGTGCGAAAGCGCTTGCTTGTTGGGTGGGAAAATTTCTGGTTACTGGGAGTTTGTCCACCAAGAGGTTCAGGTGACGGTTGAAGTCCCCACCTACAATAGAATCAGCTGACCCCAGCTCAGGAAAGTGCATTAAGAAGTAACAAAATCAGGGGAATAATTTGGTGGATCATACAAGTTCATCATCAAAACAGATTCTCCATACAAAGATCCTTTAATAATCACATGTCTACCCCCTTGCTCTTTCGACAGCCTCTACCTTGAACTAATCATTTTTATTGACTAATATTGCTACGCCCCAAATTACTGGTTGAGAACAATACAAAAAAACCTTCCCCACCAAATTCTATTTCAACTTTAAGTGCTCCTTGTCATCTAAGTGAATTTCATGCAACAAAGGTATATCAACTTTGGAAAAACAAGATCTTTTTTCTTTTAATAGGATGATGCACTCCCTGCACATTCCAGGAGCACAATTTTAAATTAGCTGCTGTCATTTTTCAATCAGCCAGAAAAAAGTATAGGATAGGATTTTCGCTCAATGTTCAGATGTGCACCAAAAAGATCTCCATCTCCAGTCGTGCCAGAGGCACCTTAGATAGGGAGAGAGTCCAGATATTTCAACGAGCTGCAGACTGGAATTCAAAATGATTGCCTTCAATGGACTTCACTAAAACCAAGCCACTAACCAGATTATCACATGTCTTTATGCAGTTGTCAGATATCACCCTCAGTGTTGTAGGATAAAGCAGGGCATAATTCACTCCAACAGCCTTCAGTCATTTCCTAACTTCATCGAAGCCTCTACATTTCTGTTGGACTGCCGAGAAATCTTGGAAGAAAGAGAACCTCTCCCCTTCATGGAGCCAGGTCCCAAGATGCCTCAGTGTCTCCAATACATTCTGGTCATCCAAGCAGTCTTGAAAATAAATAATTACAGTCTGGGTGCATTGGTTGTTCCCAGGCCTCAAAGACAGGACATGATGTGTCCTTTCCAACTTGATACGCCCAGCTTTTGCATCCAGCTTAGGAAAACACGGTAACCAGCTGTGAAAAGATGTAACAAGGATCTTACCCTCCACTCCTTCTGGCAGACCAATGTCCCGGACATTGTTCTTCCAGTGTAATTTCTTCAGATCCTCCAGGATTTCTGACATACCACACAGCTGGTTTCTAATGCCAGGTGGATGTACCTTTAAGAAATGGGTGTTTATCAAATAGCTGCAGTGATGTCAGGGTGTGGGTGGAGTTGGGCTGTCTGTCTGGCTTTTACTTTTGTTTAGTTCGCTTTCAGTTGGAGAGCTGCATGTGAACCAAGCAGACGTGTGTACTGATCTTTCTCTCCACAAGTTAAAGAATGTCTTCAGCTCATTGATGATTTCAAAGTAATACCTGTTTCTGTAAAGTATTTAAAGTATTTGTTAAAAAATGTTTTGGGCTTATGTATGTTGTTAGGAAAGTTACTAAGGGTTACCTATAGAATATTGTATTTGAGAAAGTATCAGTGTTTGTAGTTGATAAGATGTTTACTGTGTGTTTATAAAGTGTTAACTGAATTCATAGAATAAACATTGTTTTGTTTTAAAAATACTTTAGATCTCTGTTGCATCACACCTGTAAAGTGGGCCCTTGTGCGCCCCATAACCAAAATCTATTAAAAGTTGTGGGTCAGGTGAACTCCATGGTATACTTTGGTGCTCTCTAAACCCTGGCCCATAATATTAAGAATTGCACGCATGTCTCAGCTGAGGAAGTTATATTTTCGACAGTCAGGATTTCTTCCTCCATTTCATCAAGCCTTTTACCAGTATTCTGTGGGTTGTTCTCGTGAACACTAATATTCTATGCCAGCAAAATGAGTTTGCTGTCTCTAACTCTAATGATGTTCGCAGTCATTATCTGACATGCCTTTGAGAATGTCGGATCAAGAGTTCGCTCGAGGATCAATTTGTCATTTTGAGGAGTTAGCTCCGCCCCAGTTGCATCCGACTGGTCCCTTTTATTGACAATTCTGTTTGGATTCCTCAGCAGTTTTTCTCCAATGCTCAACCAGAAATCTTGACGGATGTACTGTGGAGTATTTACTCTCCAGAGCTAGCATGTTCCACGTAAACAGGATAAATGAAGGATTAAAAGATAAAGCACGCGGAAATGCTGCTATTCCTGCATCTGTATCACTTGGTACAGGCACAGACACATGATGCGAAGGCTATGGAGTTAGGTCACAAATCAGCCATGATCTCATTGGAATGGGGGGGCAATCTCGAGGGGCTGAATGGCCTACTCCTGATCCTATGTTCCTATGATCCCCATCAAGACCAACTGTTTGCTCACTGATACATTAGATTGTCCTTGGCTCAGATTATACGGGCAGTTAGTGCCCATCCGGGGACCTTGTACTCATGACAGCAGCCACTTTCTTTAGAGGGGTAGCCTTTGTCACCCAGCAGCCGTCTTTCCAAAGCAACCATGAGAACATGGTTGGCACCTGGGAATCCCTGAGCACATAAGAGTTATGGCTGCTCCCTGGATGGTGAGCACAGAGCTGCCTAATATACTGTTGTTTGTCGCACACTAACTGCATGTTCAGGGAGTGGTGAGCCCTTTCCGTGAACAAGTACCCCAGGCTGGCCAGGTCTTTAAGGCAGCATGGATGCAGTCAATCACTCCTTGCATTGAGAGAAAACCCCAAATCCCCTCTCTTTTGCTTTGATTATTGAGGTCAGTAGTGAAGGGAACATATGGTCCTGCATATCTGAACATTGCATCTGTGAAGATCTTTATGCAGCGAAGGGCTGCAGGCCGTGTAATTTCACTGAAGTCACAATGTGTGAGCTGAAATGATTCAGAAGCAAAAAGATTGAGAGCCAAGGTGACTATCAGGGCAAATTCACTTCAGGGCAAATGGCATTTGATGTCTCCCCACACAGTTAGATGCAACTAACAGCCAGCAACTCACAGAGAAAAATCAGAGTTGATCTTGAGAGCTGAAGTCTCTGCAAGAACTGTCTCTATCATCTGCAGATAGGCTATCTTTACCATGTAGACAGGATTGGGTGGATAAGGCCTCCTTCCATGCATCTGTGGTTGCTACAGCCTACCCTCAGTTGCCCCTTCTCCTCTGCAGACAATGCTCCCTCATGCACCTCATGCTCCAAAACATCTGGTCTCTCTCTCTCTTTGTCATTCTCCTCCTCCTTTCCTCACTGGAGGATGTATCTCTGCAGAGACCACTATCCCTATAAATGCTGCAGAGTAGATAGATCACAAAGTCCAAGATACACAGCAAATTAATGGTTCGGAACACTGATAATGGCCATGGATTCTGCACTGTCCATGACAGTATCAGTAGGAGTGCCCACTGCACAGCCCTTGTGGAGATGAAGTCCTGTCTTCACATTGAGAATACCCGCCATTGTGTTGTATGGCACTTCCGCCATGCTGAATGGGATAGATTTCGAGCAAATCTAGCAACTCAAGACTGGGCAGCCATGAGGCACTATGGGCCATAAGCAGCAGAACTACACTGAACCATGATCTGTAACCTCATGGCCCACCATACACCCTACTCTATCACTGCCATCAAGCCAGGATATCAACCATGTTCAATGAAGAGTACAGGGGGGCATACCAGGAACAGTACCTAAAAATGAGGTATCAAACAGGTGAAGCTACAACACGACTACTTGCATGCCAAAGTAATGGACAGGGCTAAATGATTCAACAACCAATGGATCAGGCCTCAGCTCTGCAGCAGTGAAAGATGGTAGATAATTAAACAACTCACTGAAGGAGGAGGCTCCACAAATATCCCCATCCTAAATGATGAGGAGCTCAGCACTTCAGTGAAAAAGAGAAGAGTGAGGCATTTGTTACAAACTTCAGTCGGAGTGCTGAGTGGTTAGTGTTATATTACTGGTAATATGTATCGTTGCTGTTGATGCAGATGGTCTGATGGTGTGATCCTGAAGAAACAAGGGGCGGGATTCTACGCAAATCATAGGGGCGGGAAAAAAGGGCGCAAACCCTGGCGGGAACCACTCCGGCGTCGAGCCGCCCCAAAGGTGCGGACTCCTTCGCACCTTCGGGGGCTAGGCCGGCACCGGAGTGGTTGCGACGTGCCGGCCGGCGGGAAGGGGCTTGGCGCCAAGGCAACCGGCGCCGAAGGGCATCCGCCGGCCGGCAGGAGTTGGCGCATACGCGGGAGCGCCAGCGTCTGCTGGCGTCATCACCGCACATGCGTGGGGGGGGTTAATCTCTGCGTCGGCCATCACGGATCGGTACAAGGCTGACGTGGAGGAATAGAGTGCCCCCACGGCAAAGGCCTGCCCCCGGATCGATGGGCCCCGATCGTGGGCCAGGCCACCTTGGGGGCACCCTCCGGGGCCAGATCGCCCTGTGCCCCCCCGAGGATCCCGGAGGCCACCCACAGAGCTGGGTCCCGCTGGTAGGGACCAACCTTGATTTACGCCGGCGGGATCCTCGTTAAACGGGTGGGACTTCGGCCCATCGCGGCCCGGAGAGTTCGGGCGGCCCCCTGGCCTATTGAGTCTTGCCTGTCCCCGCCATTCTCCGGAATGATTCACGCTGGGGTGATTTTTGGGGGGTCACAGAATTCAGAGGACGGCGGGGGCGAGATTCACGCCGACCCCCGGCGATTCTCCGACCCGGGAATCGGAGAATCCCGCCCCACGATTCTTCAACTTATAGCAAACTAATTTATTAAGTAACGATCAATTATATTTGAGTTCAACACTCGACAGAACTATAAATAATTAAATATTAATGTATTTACTGTTTCAAAACTACACATGCAAACTATGCTGTGCTCTGATCTATCTATCATACACTACTGCTAACTAGACACTCCTGGGTGGAAAGAGACCAAGATCATCTGGGAGCTGGTACTTATAGTGGGATCTAGTGATGCCCTCAAGTGGTAGTGTTACAGTTAGATGTTATAATTAACCCTTTAGTTGTATACATGTATACATATCATTACAAATAGTACATCTCAGAATCCTCTGGACGTACCCAGCATCATAGTTGTCAGTCTTGACCAATTTGATTCACTCCACGTGATATCAAAACAGGCTGAAGGCACTGGATACTGAAAAGGCTCTGGGTCCTGACAATATTCCGGCAATAGTGCTGAAGACTTGTGCTCCAGAACTTGCCGCATCCCTAGCTGAGCTGTTCCAGTACAGGTACAATTCTGGCATATGCCTGGCAATGTGGAAAATTGCCCAGATGTGTCCTGTACACATGAAACAGGACAAATCCACCCGACAAATGACCATCCCATCAGTCTACTCTCGACCTTCAGGTGACGGAAGGGGTCATCAACAGTGCTATCAAGCAGCACAAACTCAGAAATAACCTCTTCATGGGCGCTCAGTTTGGGTTCTGCCAGGGCCACTCATCACCTGGCCTCATTAAAACCTTGGTTCAAACATGGGTGAGGTGAGAGCAACTGCCCTTGACATCAAGGCAGCATTTGATTGAGTGTGTCTTCAAGGAGCACCAGCAAAACTGGAGTCAATGAGAATCAGGGGAAAAACTCTCCACTGATTGGAGTCATATAAAGGACAAAGGAAGATGGCTTTGGTTATTGGGGCTCAGTTATCCCAGCTCCAGGACATCACTGTAGGAGTTCCTCAGGATAGTGTCCTAGGCCCAAACATAATCAGCTGCTTCATCAATGACCTTCCTTCTATCACACGGTCAGAAGTGGGGATGTTCGCTGGTGATTGCACTACGTCAGCACCATTTGTGACTCCTCAGATACTGAAGCAATTCATATCCAAATGCAACAAAACCTGGACAATATCCAGGCTTTGGCTGACAAGTGGCAAGTTAGTCATGCCGCACAAGTACCAGGCAATGACCATCTCCAACAGGAGAGAATCTAACCGTCTCTTGACATTCAAGGGTTAAAATTGGCCAGAAACTCAAATGGACTAGCCATTTCATACCTCATATCTTAGAACTCCCAGCAACTCTACAAGAGCTGATGAATGTCGGTGCTGAATAATAGTAGTCAGTAGTCACATGAGGGGTGTTTCAACAAACTCGGAAACGCAATACGCAAGGAGACAAATCTGTCCCACTCCAACAGAAATAAATCTGCCCCACTGTAGGTAGATGCTTCCACAAAAAGACTAGGAGCAGCCATGGTACATGAGGAAAACCTGACAGCATTCAGATCCAAAACGCTCGCATCAGCTGAGACTAGATATGCCAACATAGCAGGAGAGCTTTTGACAGTTACGTATTGATGTGAGAAATTCTTATACACATCTCTATGGGAGAATGTTTGTAGTGGAGAGTGATAATCGTCCACTGGAGCTGATCTACAAGAAGAATCTGTGTAGTGCTTGAAGCTACAGAGTTATGATTCCGCTCTGAAATTCAAGCCAGAAAGGGAAATATTTTGGTTGTCGTCACAGGATAAACATGAGTTCAAAGGTAGAAAGATCAATGAGAACATAACACCACTGAAACTGAATCAAATTAAAGATGAGACCAGTACTCACAGATGCCCTCTCAGCAAGATGTCCAGGATTGGCCTGATAAGGTACAGCAAGCCCAGACAGCAATACAGCAGTATTGGTCTATCAGACATAGGGCGTCATTCTCCGCCTGCAGGAGTCTCCGTTTTGCCGGCGCCCGGGGGTTTCCCGACGGCGTGGGGCTGCCCCACAATGGGAAACCCCATTGACCGGCCGGTGTTACGGAGACTCCCGCCGGCAGGTCGGGGCAGAAATGTGGCGGGGCGGGTAGGAGAATTTCGCTCAAGATTTCTCACTAGAAGATGGTGTTCTGTTAGCTGGATCCAGAATAATCATACCCACAATGATGCAGGAAGAACTTCTTCAGAAGATACATGAAGGCCACATGAGAACGGAGAAGTATAAACTCAAAGCCAGACCAGCTGTGTACTGGATAGGTATTGCCAAAATCATTGAAAGAACCATGGGCGAAATTCTCCCCAAACGGCGCGATGTCCGCCGACTGGCGCCCAAAACGGCACCAATCAGACGGGCATCGCGCCACCCCAAAGGTGCGGAATGCTCCGCATCTTTGGGGGCCGAGCCCCAACATTGAGGGGCTAGGCTGACGCCGGAGGGATTTCCGCCCCGCCAGCTGGCGGAAACGGCCTTTGTTGCCCCGCCAGCTGGCGCAGAAATGACGTGTCGGGGCGGCGCATGCGCGGGAGCGTCAGCGGCCGCTGACAGTTTCCCGCGCATGCACAGTGGGGAGAGTCTCTTCCGCCTCCGCCATGGTGGAGACCGTGGCGGAGGCGGAAGTGAAAGAGTGCCCCCACGGCACAGGCCCGCCCACGGATCGGTGGGCCCCGATCGCGGGCCAGGCCACCGTGGGGGCACCCCCTGGGGCCAGATCGCCCCGCGCCGCCCCCAGGACCCCGGAGCCCACCCACGCCGCCTTGTCCCGCCGGTAAATAGGTACTCTAATTTACGCCGGCGGGACAGGCAATTTCTCGGCGGGTCTTCGGCCCATCCAGGCCGGAGACTCGAGCGGGGGGGGGGCCCGCCAACCGGCGATGCCCGATTCCCGCCCCCGCCGAATATCCGGTACCGGAGACTTCGGAAACCGGCGGGGGCGGGATTCACGGCGGCCAACGGCCATTCTCCGACCGGCTGGGGGGTCGGAGAATGACGCCCCATGTCTCCATGCAATATATGCCAGAAGCATCTGAATCAGACCCCACGGCAGAAAGAGGAGATAGTTACTACTGCAGTACCACCTGGACCATGGTATATTGTGGGAGCCAATTATTTTACACACAATCAAGAATGGTACCAGATAGTTGCAGCCTACTACTCAAAGGTCCCTTTTATCTGAAAGGTGAAGGGTTTCAGGGCAACAACAATCATCTCACTCAGCAGCATGAGTTCTGGTTGTTGAGCGAGGGATTTCACAAAGAATATGTGACAATGGGACCCAATTTGTCTCCAGATAATTGAAGGGATTAGCTGAATAGTACGGGTTCAACATGATCACCTCATCACCACATTACCCAAGGAAACGTGAGTTTATAGAAAGACCCATCTGGACACTGAAGAAAATCTTCACGAAATGTTGAGAGACAAGACATGAATCTTGCTGGCTTGTCACTCTGATTTACACCTCTTAAAGCTGGCATGAGCCTGCAGAGCTGTTAAATGGAAAAAAGAGTGACACAACTCTGCCAAGCAAGATACTTCCTCCATGTGACCAGGAGCATGTATGACACTGATGCACAGATAGAAGGAGATCAACACTTCAACAAGGATGTCAAATCCCAGCCTGAGCTGTTGAAAGGACAGACTGTACATGTACAGGATCCAATCATGTAAATCTGGAACCCAGCAAAAGTTGTTGATGAAGCTGATACTCCAAGGTCATCATATATCATTGAGAATGAAAATGGTAAGCAAATGAGAAGTAGCAGAGTTCATATTCAAACTGCCCCTGAGTTTGAAAACGAGAAAGAATAATCACACAACAGCAGTATTACTAACCAGTGAGACAGCATCGACAACATCACTAACCAAGTGTGGCAACATCAACAATGTCAACAGCAAGTAACACAACATCAGCAATATCAAGCACGAATCCTACACCAGAAGCAACACACTGACATTCACCTGTGTAGCGTGCCAACCCATCACTGAGTGCGGTGAATGCCAAATTCACAAGATGGAAAAACAACATCCTGCCACTTAAGTGATACCATGAATAATGTTTTAGTAAGAAAAGAACGCAAGCTATAAAAGTCTCTCGAGATGTTCAGTTTATTCATAAAAGTTGATTCTAAATATTCTTCATTGAGAAAAAAAGTTAATGATTAGAACAATTGTAGCCAAAATTCTCCTTTTGGGAGAATATTTTCTCCCGCCAGAGATGAATCGCCTATGATTTACCCCTGCGCTAAGAGTGCAAATCAGAGGTAATTCACCATCCCTTGCCATGCAAATTTATGCACTTGGGGATTGGGAGGTATTCCTTTGCGAATCCTGCTATTGGGCCGCCATTTTGAGTGGGCAGCCTGATAGCGAGGTCTGGCTGTTGGGTCCCCGCAATGTAATTCTGTCTCCCCACCACAGGACTTTCTAGGTCAACCCTCCCCCACAATAAGAGGGTGGCACCCTCACGAGAGGACCCCCCCCCCAATAAAGAACCCCCCATCAGAGACTCCCCACAAGAGAGACCCCCAGAAAACCCCCCACCAGAAGAGAGACCCCAACCAAAAGCCCCCCAAAATAATAATAATAATCTTTAATAATAATATTAATGTCACAAATAGACTTACATCAACACTGCAATGAAGTGACTGTGAAAAGCCCCCAGTCGCGACATTCTGGCGCTTGTTCGGATACACTGAGGGAGAATTCAGAATGTCCAAATTACCGAACAGTAGGTCTTTAAGGACTTGTGGGAGGAAACCCAAGCACCCGGAGGAAACCCACACAGACACAGGGAGAATGTGCAGACTCCGCACAGACAGTGACCCAAGCCGGGAATCAAACCTGGGACCCTGGCGCTGTGAAGCAACAGTGCTATCCACTATGCTACTGTGCTGCCCATAAGAGAGACCCCCTCCAGAGACTCCCCATAAGAGAGACCCCCACAGAAACCTCCATAAGAGACAGCCCCACAAGAAACCTCCCCATAAGAGAGACCCACACCAGAGACCACCCATTAGCGAGACTTCCAGTGCCACTCCATAAGAGAAACCTCTGCCTGGAAGCCACAATTACAAAGACCCCTGCGTGGAAGCCACCATTAAAGAGATCCCTGCCTGGAAGCCCCCATTACAGTGACCCCTGCCTGGAAGCCCCCACTACAGAGACCCCTGCCTGGAAGCCCCCATTACAGAGACCACTGTCTGGAAGCCCCCAATACAGAGACCCCTGTCTGGAAGCCCCCATAACAGAGACCCCTGCCGGGAAGCCCCCATTACAGAGACCACTGCCTGGAAGCTATAGAGCAGTCCAGACAGAGACAGTGAAAAAACAATCACTACTTTAAAACTCATCTGCGCAATACACCTGCTGGCTTAGGCAGAAGAAGCAATACCTGTAAATTCCTAGAAAGGGAAAATCACATCAACTGGGTTCAAACCCCCTCAGATCTTTGATCTGCAAGGCTTTCATTCTCATCAATATGAAATTGATTTTACAAGGCTGTGATTGACAGCTTGCACACACCCGTCTGTCTGGATTGTTTAATCTCATTTCCTTTCATGCTAGAGTGAATTTCAAGTACCCAGCTGTGAAACTAACCACAATGTTTATAAATATCAAGGTTTGGGATAATTCTTTCATGGCAGGTAAGCGTTGCTGTGAAGGCCAGAATTTGTTGTCCATTGCTAATTGTCTTTGAGAAGGTAGGAGTGAGCCACCTTTGTGAACTGCTGCAATCCATGTTGTGTAGGTGCACCCACATTAGGTTGGTAGTGCCAACCTGGCAGTGCCATCCTGTGCCAGGGGCAGTGCTGAGGCATTGCCCGGGGCGGATCCTCTGGGAAACTATTGGGGCTGGGATTATCATTTTGTTTGTTGGGGGTGAAGGAGAGCCCCAATGCATGATTCTGTGGTGAGGGGGTGCAAGGGGAAGGCCCTGGTGGCATGAAACCCCCGCAGACTCCCTTCCCTTATCGTTTTCAACATTCTTTTGCATTCTGGCAGCACTTCAACAGCAGTAATATGCATTGTCAAATCCATAATCTCTAGGATTTTAATGTGGAATGTGCGTGGGTTAAATGGTTCGATTAAACGGTCTTGGTGTTTGCGCACCGATAGAGTTTGAGAGCAGATGTGGTTTTCCTGGAGGAGACACATTACGGGTGAAGAATCAGATGCAGCTCAGGAAGGGATGAGGATGGTGGGGCAGACGTTACACTTGGGGTTTGACTCTCAGTCGAGGGGAGCTGCGATACTGTTCAGTAAAAAGACAGCATTTGTGGTGGTCAGGGAGGTGCAGGACCCGAGGGGGTAGGTTTGCGATAGTGAGTGGGGTTTTAGCGAGGGCATCGGTAGTATTAGTGAATGTATACATGCCCAACTGGGACAATGGGGACTTTATCAAGAAGCTGTTAGTGTCCAACCCGAACTTGGATTCCCATCAGTTGATGATGGGGGCAAATTTAATTGTGTATTGGACCCTAGGGTGGATAGATCAAGTCCCAAGTCAATGTCTAGGTCGGGGACGGCAAGGGATTTGGGGGTATTCATGGAGCAGTTAAGACGGGTGGACCCGTGGATGTTTAAGCACCTAGGAGAGAGTGACTACTCCTTTTTCTCAAATGTTCACCGCGTCTCCTCCTGCATTGATTTGTTTGTGATGGGGAAAGCAGTGTTGTCGGATGGTGGCAGCACAGTATGCAGGGATCGTAATTTTGGACCACGAGCTGCATTTGGTGGATGTGAGGTTTGAGACGGGACGGGCGCAGAGACCGAGGTGGAGGTTTGATTTGACGCTTTTGGCAGATAAAATGTTTTGTGATAAGGTGGCAGTGGTGATAAAGAATGATGTGGAACTTAATCAAAATGGAGAGGTTTCTGTGGCCAGGTTCTGGGAGGCACTGAAGGCGTGGTTTGGGAGGAGGATATTTCTCATAAGGCTTAAAGGGATAAAGTTGAAAGGGAGGAGAGGAATAGGACGTTATAAGTTACTGTAAATGTGGATCATAAATATTCGGTGGCCCCAAGTAGGGAGTTGTTGGCGAAAAGGAAGAAAGGCATGGGAAATTTTGCAGGTGAGGGCAGCAGCGGGGGGGGGGGGGGGGGGGGGGGGGGGGATGTTGGTGACAACATTGAAGAAAATCAATGAGGCGTTTGAGGCTTTTTACCATGTGTTGTATGGATCTGGGACTAGGGAGGAGGATGCAGATATGGGACATTTTTTGGATGGGTTTTTCACAGGTAGAAGAGGAAAAGCAACAGTCACTGGAGGCACCATTGGGGCTGCAGGGAATAATGGCGTGCAAGGGGTTGATACGGCCAGGAAAGGCACCAGGGCTGATGGCTTCCCAGTTGAATTTAAAAAGCTGTATTTGGCTGAGTTGGCACCTCAACTTTTGAGTATGTTTAATGAATCATTGGTAAGGGGAAGTTGCTAGCTATACTGGTGCAGGCTTCTATCTCTTTGATCCCCATGAAGGAGAAGGATCTGACTGAGTGTGGGCACTACAGGCCCATCTGAATAAGGACGTGAAGATATTGGCCGAGTTGTTGGCGAGGCGGTTGAAGGGGAGTGTGCCATATGTATTCGCGGAGGATCAGGCAATGTTTGTTAAGTGGCGGCAGTTGTCTAGTAATATCAGGAGATTATTGAATGTGTATATGACCCCGTCACAAAGTAGAGTACCTGAGGTAATCGCATCAATGGATGTGGAGAAGGCCTTTGATCGGGTTGAGTGGAGGTACTTATTTGAGATCCTTAGAAGGTTTGGATTTGGGCCAACGTTCGTTGAAGGGGTACGGTTATAATTTGCATCCCCCCGGCAAGTGGGAGGATGAATGTGATGAAGCTGTGGTATTTTAGGTTGCATAGGAGGACAAGGTACGGATGCCTGTTGTCTTCATTGTTGTTCATGTTGGCGATTGTGCTCTTGCTTTGAATACGTAGTAGGGCATTGTGAGGGAGTAAAGAGCATAGAGTGCCATTGTAGACTGATGACTTACTGTTGTAGGTTGAAAATCCACTGGAGCGTATGAGGGGAATTATGGACTTGCAGGGGAATTTGGGACATTTTCTGAGTATAAATTAAAAGTGGAAAAAAGCGAGGTTTTCCCGGTGAATGCCCAGGGGTGAAGTGTGAATCTTGGTCCCTTGCCATTCAAGGTGGCCAGGGTAAGGTTTTGCTATTTGGGGATTCGGGTGGCTCATGACTGTTCAACTATGCATAAATTGTCTGGCCTGGTAGGGAGGGGGTCAAAGGGGATTTGAAGAGGTGGGATGCCCTGCTGCTGTCATTGGCGGGGAGAGTACAGATCGGGAAAATGAAAATGTTGCCACGATTTTTATTTATCTTTCAATCTCTTCCAATTTTCATTCCCAAGGCGTTTTTCTGGAGGGAGGATCAATTGATTTCTGAATTTATTTGCACAGGCAAGACCTTGAGGATTAGTCGGGTCATTTTTCAGGGGGGCTGGGGCGGGGGGGGGGGGGGGGGGGGGGGTGGAGGCGTGTTGGGGGGCTGGCTCTACCAAAGCTGTTGCGTTATTATTGGATGGCAAACTCTGAGAAGGTGAGACAATGGTGGGAAAGGGGGGGGGGTGCAGGTGGAGCAGGACTCTTGTAGGGGATGGGTCTGAAGGCCCTGGCGACAGCTCTGCTGCCATTTTCTCTGGCGGGATATACTAGCAGTCCTGTTACCAGAGCATACATTGTTGGAGAAGTTGTCGGTTCCGGATGAGAGAGGGGAAGGGAAGATCGGGGATTTGTATGGGTGGTTGGGGAGGGGGGAAGGAGAAGGTGCTTGTGGAAGTGATTATGTGCAAGTGGGAGGAAGAGCTGGAGATTGAGATGGGGTGGGAGGACCTAGAGTGCAATAATTCTCTTTACTCGACCTCTTCTTGTGAGAGGATGAGTCTTATACAATTCATTGTGGTGCACAGGGCCCATATGACATGGACCCATACGAGTGTTTTTTTTTCCGGGAATGGAGGATGTATGTGAGAGGTGTGGGAGGCGGACGATGATTCATGCTCATTTGTTCTGGGGATGTGCAAAACTGGAGAATTCCTGGGAGGTGGTTTTCAAGGCTCGTCAGGGATAGTGAGGGTGAGGATGACACCGTGCCCTTTCCAGGCGATTTGGGGGATTTTGGAATTGCCAGTGCTGTTGGAGAGGAAGGGGGCCGATGTTGTGACCTTCGTCTCTCTGATTGGCCAGAGGAGGTTGGCAGCGCGGTCGGGGGTTCCGGGATCAGTACAAATTCTTGAGGTTGGAAAAGATTACGTTGACCCTTACGGGGTCGAAAGGGGTTTTACACGTGGTGGAGGCTGTGTTTGAAGACTTGTTCATCACCAGTGGGGAGAGTGGGTGCTGGTGGGGTGTTTAGGAGTGAAGAAGGGGGGGAAATTTGAAAAACTGTGTGTGACATATTTATATTGATGTGTTATTTGTTGTCTGCATTGGCATGTGTTTGGAATAAAATATATATTTTTTAAATTCCATAATCCCTTGCTCTTCCTGTCTTCAGTGTTCTGTATTTTCCAATTGTATAACATACACAGCAACACAGTCTCTTCTCTGTTCTCAGAGTTCCATTTCAACACAAAGAATTGCTGTAAAACTGCCGAACAGAGAAAAAACTTTAATCTGGAGAACCTGGGGCGACATTCTCCGACCCCCCGCCGTGAGTCCCGCCACCGCTGGTTGCCGAAGTCTCCGGCACCGGATATTCGGCGGGTGCGGGAATCGCGCCGCGCCGGTTGGCGGGCCCCTCCGCTCGATTCTCCGGCCCGGATGGGCCGAAGTCCCGCCGATAAATTGCCTGTCCCGCCGGCGTAAATTAAATCACCTACCTTACCGGCAGGACAAGGTGGCGTGGGCGGGCTCCGGGGTCCTGGGGGGGTGCGGGGTGATCTGACCCCGGGGGGTGCCCCCACGATGGCCTGGCCCGCGATCGGGACCCACCGATCCGCGGGCGGGCCTGTGCCGTGGGGCCACTCTTTCACTTTCGCCTCAGCCACGGTATCCACCATGGCGGAGGTGGAAGAGACTCCCTCCACTGCGCATGCGTGGGAAACTGTCAGCGGCCGCTGACGCTCCCGCGCATGCGCCACCCGGAGATGTCATTTCCGCGCCAGCTGGCGGGGCGGAAATTCCTCCAGCGTCGGCCTAGCCCCTCAATGTTGGGGCTCGGCCCCCAAAGATGCGGAGCATTCCGCACCTTTGGGGCAGCACGATGCCCGTCTGATTGGCACCGTTTTGGGCGCCAGTCGGCGGACATCGTGCCGTTTCCGGAGAATTTTGCCCCTGGCCTGTATTCACTTTTCATCAATGCGCAGTTTTCTGAACTGCCATAAAGAAAAACAGCTGACTCTTTCAATTTCAAGTGCCTTTCAATTTACCCTTTGCTTCTGAGCTCTTCATCCCCATGGAAACCTCAGGCCACATGGACATTTCTTAGACGATAATGATGGCATAATAAATAAACCAATTAACCTTCTTTCAAACTGCCCCCCAGCATATTTTATTCTTAAAGGGGCATTGTACAAAATAAATTACAGGATTAACTCATCACATATGTCATCACATTATCCTCAGTATGAGGACAGGACCTCATCTCCAGTGGACTGTGTTTGATTGAGTGAACGGAGGGCCCAGTGCAGTTATTAAGAAGGAAGCACATGGTATACCATTTAAAGACAAGCAAACTTATACTTGAAGGACAAAGTTTGAGTTTGTCTTTTTTTGCAACTGAATGACTAAGCTTTTTTTGTGCCAGTTTGGCAAAATCTATGACACATGTTATTTATCATTGCTTAAATAACTGCCTATTAATTTGCAATTAAAAGATCTATTCATACAGATTACTGGAAGTAGAGACTGAGCAGATTGACTCAATGACTCAGTTTAATCCAGGCATATTTTGAAAGGTCAAGCAGATGCATACTGTAGCGTAACTGCAAAACAAATTTACTCCTCCTCACTGCTATCATACGCCACTATTTTTGGGTGTGAAATTTTGTTTTATTTTTGAATGGCGCAAGTAATGAACTGCAGAAATTAATAAAGTCATACTTTTTATGTTATCATTCACTGTATGCATGAATAGCAGTGTATTGCTTTAATGCTCTAAATAAATCATTATGGGTGATTTGTGTAGGAGGGTAATTTTGCCATAAGTGAATAACTTCACATTTTCATCTGCGGAAAATGTCATGAAAAATGTGCATATTTTCAGAAGTACTTGCTGTTCTTCAGGATACAATAATCCTAATTAGCACAGTAGGTGTAATGATACAACGTCAAAAGTAAATTGGCTGAGTACAATTTCTTACTCAGTCTCATGATTAATTATTTTGCTAGACTGTAAAACAAATAGCAATGAATCATTTACCATAATAAGATGCATATTTTGTTTGCATATTTTTGTATTTATTCTATGTTATTCCTCCATTTAGGTCAACTGAAGCCACACTTCATTTGACGAGTGAGGCAAATAACTAACAACCTGTTTTCAAGAAAGAAACAATACTTCTCTCAGCTACCTGCTTGGAACATGATGAGAGCAGCATGAAATTGCACACCCTCATATTTTCCTCCTTTGTTTCCAGTGGGTAATTGCTTAATCTTTGCATCTTTGCCAACAAACAGATTCAGAACTGGCCACATGAAGAAATTCAAATGAATTTCCCTTTCCTAATACCATAGCATCATCAGGCCACCATACTGCTGCATTGCTCCAAAAAGTAAAATAAATCTTTAATTAATAACTGTGCTGGGTTGATATTGATATGTTAAAATTGTAATGTACAATATAAAAGGAAGAATATGATGAAACCTGTCCAATAATACGACAGAATTCCCGCAATGGCTGAAAGAGGAAATATATCTTGTGGAAATACTGAGCTAAAGCAAGGTCCCCATGTTTGATCCTGAATCTCTGATAGGTCGCCTGTTCTCAGCTGGAATGCTGGCAGGTTACTTTTAGTTTATTCATTTACAGGATGTGGGTGTCGTTGGATTGGCAAGCATTATTGCACATCTCTAACTGCCCTTGAGAAGGTGGTGGTCACCCTTCTTGAACCTCTGCAATCCCTGAGATGTAGGTACACCCACAGCGTTGTTAGCAAGAGAGTTGCAGGACTTTGATCCAGTGCCAGTGAAGGAACAATATATTTCCAAGTCAGGATGGCGAGTGACTTAGAGGGGAACCTCCAGGTGGTGATGTTCCCAAATATCTGCTTCCCTTCTCCTTCTAGATAGTAGCAATTGTGGGTTTGGAAGGAGCTGTCTAAGGAGCCTTGATGAGTTCCTGCAGTGCAACTTGTAGCTGCTACTGTGCATCGGTGGTGGAGGGTTTGAATGTTTGTGCATTTGATGTCAATCAAGCGAGCTGCTTTGTCCAGGATTATGTTGAATTTCTTGAGTGTTGTTGGAGCTATACTCACCCAAGTAACTGGACAGTATTTCATTACACTCCTGACTTGTACCTTTTGATGGTGGACAGGCTTTGGGGAGTCAAGAGGTGAGTTACTACCCACAAGATTCCTAGCCTTTGAGCTGCGTTCGCAGCCACAGTATTAAATATCACATGGTTTATGTCATGTGATTGGGTGCCCTGCAAACAACCACCACATGATCAGATACCATATGATCAAATTTCCAGGAAGATACCGAACCAAGGTTGACAGCCCTATCCATTGTCCAAGGGTGATGAGGACTATTGCAGTTGGCTGACAAACGGCAAGTAATATTCATACCACACACATGCCAGGCAATGACCATCTCGAACAAGAAAGAATCTTGTTAATATGGCTAGTCCAGTTCAGTTTCTGGTCAATGGTAACCCCCAGGATGTTGATTGTGGGGGATTCAGCGATGGTAATGCCATTGAATGTGAAGGGGTCATGGCTAGATTCTTTCTTGTTGGAGATGGTCATTGCCTGGCACGTGTGTGGTATTAATATTACTTGCCGTTTGTCAGCCCACTGCAATAGTCCTCATCACCCTTGGACAATAGATAGGGCTGTCAACCTTGGTTTGGTATCTTCCTGGTAATTTGATCATGTGGTAGTTGTTTGCAAGGCACCCGATCACATGACATAAACCATGTGACATTTAATCATGATATTTATCTAATATTTAAAAATGTTATTGCATTTGATTGAGTGTTTTGGTATCACCAAGCACCAAAGTATTGGATATTCTTTTGTAGTGAGTTGAATTGCAACATGATTTATAAATCAAGGAAAGAATTGAAAGGAATGATACAGAATGTTTCAATAAAAACTATTTTTCATGGTTTCGAGTGCAATGAGAAATGTGAAGTGAATATCATTGATTCAACAATAATATTAACATGAGCAAATCTAACTCACATTGTTGTACAATGTTTTATAATATACAACAAGTTATAACAACCATATGTAAAACATAAATCAAACCTAATTCAGATCATTGCCTTCCATACCCCACAGTGGAAACCCAGACTCAGAGAGCAGAGGCTTTGTGTGCAGGAAAATGTATCAAAGCTGTCCCACTCCCCAAATAAAACACATTGGCAGGGATTTTCCCCTCCCGCTAGCACGGGCGCGTTTGGCAACGGGAGCGGAAAATATCGCACGAGTACTGGGAGTCTAGTCGGTGGGCAATTTCAATGGAGACCAGAGGGTTGACTTGGAGGAGAACGGGGTTTTGACCAAAGAGAGACCGGGATGTATACTGTGGGGGGTAACAGGGAGAAGACTGTCAAGTGAAGCACAGTGGCTGGCACTGCTGCCTCACAATTCCAGGGACACAGGTTCAATTAAGTCCTTGGGTGACTGGCTGTGTGGAGTTTGCACACCCTCGCCATGTCTGCGTGGGTTTCCTCCAGGTGCTCCGATATCCTCCCACAGTCCAAAGATGTACAGGTTAGGTGGATTGGCCATGATCAATTTGTGAGTTACTGGGGAGTGGGCCTAGGTAGAGTGGTGTCTCAGAGGGTCAGTGCAGGCTCGATTGGCCGAATAGCAACCTTCTGTAACGCAGGGATTTTATGGATAACTAGAAAGTGTGAAAAGCATTGTTCCTAAGGATGTCTTCTGCTCCTAGGCCATGGACTTCTTGCAGCGGCTTCATACAGGGTAGAAAAGCCTGCGGCAGTATGGTGGGTGGGTGGATGGGGAATCATCAACCGTGAAGAGGAAAGGGCGGCAGAGGCTATTCTGAAAGCAGATAGGCGACAGTTTTAGATAGAGGATCTGGATCGGCGCAGGCTTACAGGGCCGAAGGGCCTGTTCCTGTGCTGTAATTTTTCTTTGTTCTTTGTTCTTTGTTCAGAGTATGAACCCCAGAGAGTTGTGCTTGTGGCGCCCTCATTAGACCCTGGGCTACTGACTGCACCTAACATACCTGTAGATATCTAAGATCCAGTGTTGCTAAAGACTATGCAGATCTAGGGAATTGGTTAGTCACATCTGCCACCTTCTGCAGGTTTTGGCGTCATGGGGACCTGGAGGACATCCACTCCCAATGTCCCTGAAAGTTACAGTAGCACTCAATTTGTGTGCCAGTGGCTCCTTCTGGGACTCCATAGGTGACCTCTGTGCGATTTTGTAAACCTTGGCACATAGATAGGTGATGGATGCAATCTTCTCAAGGGCACACAAATTTGTCCATTTCAACTGGCATCAGGGAACGCAGGCAGCAAGAGCGATGGGTTTTGCGCAAATCTCTGGTTTTCTATAGGTGCAGGGTGCCATCAACTGCACTGATATGGCATTAAGATCTCCGTAGCATCAAGCTGTGAACCATGTGAACCACAAGGCCTTCTACTCGCTGAATATTCAGTCTGTGACCAACCAAACTCATCCCTGAGGGTGTGTGCTCAATTCCCAGGGAGTATGCACGACTCCTACTTTCTGAGCCACTTTCAGTTTGCTGACATGTTTCAAGGTCCACAGAGGTTACAGGGTTGTTTCCTCTGGGACAGGGCTACCTACTGAGGAGCTGAGTGATGACACCCTTGCGAAGGCCACAGAGTGCAGCTGTAACAAGATTCAAAGAGGCTCATGCGTCAACTCGCACTTTGGTGGAGCAGACCATAGGGTTGCTGAAGTTGAGCTTCCGGTGCCTGGACCAGTCTGGTGGAGCCCTGCAATACATTCCGAGAGGGTGTCATACATCATGGTTGCTTGCTGCACCCTGCACAAGCTGGCACTGCAGCGCGGGGAGGAACTGCCTCAGGAGGAGATGGAGGAGTGGCACGTTTCCTCCAATGAGGAGAACATCAAAGGGGACGAAGCTGAGGAGGTCCTCGAGGAAGAGAATGTTGGCGATGAGGCCAAGGCAATGTCCAGATGAGGCAGACAAGATTGGAATGTGCTCAATGCTGCTAGATTCATGGAAGGCAATGAGGACATCCAGTGAGGATATAGCATTATCTTCACATAGCTTCTGTGAGCTGATGGCAGTGCACACCCTCTGTGATAAGGCTCTTGTTTTGGGGACAGATCGGTTGCTCATAGCCCCTACATTCCAGCAGAATGATATGACATGCAGCATGGACAATGCATAGGTCCACACAGAGTTTCTGTGAATGTCTGTTTCCTGTCTGGCTGATGGCAGCTCACTTGCTCTCAATGACTAGGGTCATAGCATGGTAATGCAGCAGGAAAAGCTTCACCTCTCCTGATCCTGCACATCCTTTGTGAGCAGTACCATTGAAATTCAGTGTCACCAGGCTGAGGCAAAGAGGGTGGGGAGGGGGGGGCAGCCATACCTCAAAGATGCAGAGGGCACACATTGGCAGTGAGTGACACTAGCCCTTTACATATGGGACACCTCCTCAGTCCCTCCGAGAAACAGGCATGATTGATGCATTCAGTTACTATGAAGGGACATCACCAATGTGCTCGGAATCTTGCACAAAGCACATGGGGGAAGCCTGAGACTGAGCACCAAATCTCTTTCTGGGGCAGGAATCCAGTTTTCAGGCTGGGTCTACGGAGCTCATCACAACACGAGCCATGGAATGGATGAAATTAGTGATAGCTTATTTGGAGGTGAACATTATGGTCAAATGCTTAACATCTGTGCCCACACTGTGCAACTAGAGCTTCTTAACCTTTATAACCCTACCGCTACAACTTGGTGCATCTCCAACATCCACAGCAGAGGTGGAGGCAACCTGCTGTCTGCCAATTCCTGTTGTCTGTGATGACCTTGGCATGCATCCGTTGGAGGGCCCCAGCCTGCATTCATGGTCCTGTTATTTTGTAGCCCTCCTTAGCCTGTGGAGCTGTGGCCTCTGAAGCAGTAATAAGAAGAGGGGATTCGGATTAGGTTTATACGTCCGGGGTGTACACCTGTTTATCCTCCTCCCTATGTGTCCCTGTGGTGATATGCATCACTGTAGACTAGCTAGACACTAGAGGGAGCACCAGAGACATGACACCATCAAACTCACCACCCCACTAAGAGAGACATTTGACCATGATGATTGAAGAGTTTTGGACTCGCACATTTGATTTGGACTTATTGTTTAATCACTGTTCTCATGACTTGTACATACCATGACTTATCTACCTGTTTCTTGTTCAATTTTCTTTAAGTGTACAGAAAATATGTAACATGTAAAAAAGGGGGGATGTGGTGATATGCATCACTGTAGACTAGCTAGACACTAGAGGGAGCACCAGAGACATGACACCATCAAACTCACCACCCCACTAAGAGAGACATTTGACCATGATGATTGAAGGGATTTGGACTCGCACATTTGATTTGGACTTATTGTTTAATCACTGTTCTCATGACTTGTACATACCATGACTTATCTACCTGTTTTTTGTTCAATTTTCTTTAAGCGTACAGAAAATATGTAACATGTAAAAAAAGGGGGGATGTGGTGATATGCATCACTGTAAAGACACAAGGGGTTAACGTAAATACATGCAGACTAGCTAGACACTAGAGGGAGCACCAGAGACATGACACACAGACACTCAACCAATAGAACAGTTAGATAGGACATGACCAATGGGCATTCACGATACACACAGAGGTGACACGACCACAGGATGGCATTACACCAACCCATATACAAAGGACACAACACACATGATCTTCCTCTTTCCAGTGGAGACAGTCAGTGAGTAGAGACACAGGGTTGATTCAATATTGCACCCACCACGTGGATTGTAGCAGACTGGTTAGTCAGTCTGAGTAGCTATAGAAGGATTAGCAGTAGTGTCGAACCCGAGTAGTAGAAGTGTAAATAGTTTAATAAATGTGTTGAAGTTATCTCCACGTCTGAACCTTCCTTTGTCAAGTGCACCACAAGGAAGCCGCTTATGCTACGCCTAGAGCATAACAAGACATGCCCAAAGGCCGATTGCTTCCTCATGGAGTAGAGGGGCAGCTAGTCAGAACTTGAGAAGACCCACTGTCCTCTGGCATTGACAGATCCCAACAAATGCTTGCACCATGGAGTGTACATCCTACAGCAGCGCAGGATAAAAGTCTTGCACCAAGGTCTCCATGGTGGCCGCCACCCAGCTGTGTTGACATCATTGCATTGCAGTGTCGGAAAAATCACCTAAGCTGACGGATCCCTCCATGCAGCTTTTCTGTCTGAGGAATGTAACAGACATCCCTCCCTTCCTGATTTTCCCAAATTTGCCTTTGGAGTTCCAGTAACTGAGACATGACTGAGTCCAAAGGTATGTTGTCGAACTGGCCTTTAGCAATCCTCCTCGTGCCGGCACCCTGGGGCATCCCTGCCTCTGCCTGTTGTGGCTCTGAGAGTGTGATGTGCTCACCAGATTGTGACCTCCCAAAGCTACTCTAGTATGAGGTCCCACTGACATGTGTGGGCCTGCACTGGAGGAGGGTGTGGGTGAGCGATGTGATGGGTCTTTCATATTGATGTCCATGAATCCCTGCTGTGGGCTGCTATTGCGGCTGGAGTCGAGGATCTGGCTGGTGGACTCTCTGGGCTTCTTCCCAGCTGTGGCTGCGACAGAAAGGAGAAGTCATTAGTACTTGGCAGAGGCCTTTAGAAACAGGAGACATGACTCACAGCATTCTTGTCTGATGCACGTTGCAGTGCTGGATCCTCACTTGATTTATCGCTTTCAACTTCACCACCAGGGCAGGGGTGGTTGACCTCCTCGCCAGCCAGCTGTATGGCTCTGTTGTCGAAGCCCATGAGGACCATGAGTTCTGGCATCCATCCACCCGTCTGTGATCTCTCCCTGTAGTTGTGTGCCAGCTCCTCCCGTATGAAAATAGGTGGAGAGGGTGTAAGCCAGGTGTGTGCCAGGGCAGGTGATAAGGATGTCTGGCATGTGTGGATGGTGAGTGGGATACGTTCCACAGGGGAGATGAAGGTGTGTGTGGGAGAGTGAGTGGTGGTGTCTCTTGTGTTTCTAGCGCTCACAATGAGTTCAATCCCTGTAGATATGTGATGGGTCTGTGAGTATGTGAGCCGTGAGTGATGAGGAGAGTGGTTTACCCTGGCAGAACAAAGGAGATCATTCATTCTCTTGCAGCACTGTATGCCTGTCCTCTTCTGCAGGGTGCAACACTCACAACTGCTGCCATCGCTTCCTATGTTGTGTTTGTGACCTTGCTGCTGGGTTTTCATATTGTCCACATAGATGGCAGTGTTAGGTAATGAGTTAAGAGACATTGCAATTAGTTGTCTCATTTATGTTAAGTATCCATTAATTGACACTGATATGTAAAAGGGCTTCAGGTGGCCTCTGTCAGGTGATGTATAGTTAGAGTTTTGTGCAAAGGCTGTTGGAATGAAATAAATGTGTGTTTGTGAAAAAGGAACAGAACTTTAGACTCTTCATTTCACAGCAACTAAAACGTCTAACAATGGTAGCGGAGGATGGTTGCTGTGCAAATGTGAAGGGTTGAAAGATACAACTTTTCCAGATCAAACCAAGGAGTGAGTGAGGAAAAAAAAGAAAAAAAAGGGGGGGCTATATGGCTGAACCCAGGATAAGGAGGCTGGATATGACTATACTCCCTTACTTTCTGAAAGGGAATCGTACAACCAATGGAGAAGTGCAGTAGTTATGTGGACTAAGGTAACTGCTTTGGGAAAGAGAAAACAAGGTATGGCATTGGCTCTTTCTTTACCATATGGCAGTAAAATCCAAAACAAAGTGCTTTCTGAGCTGTAATTGGAAGAGTTAGACTCAGAAGAAGGTCTGAAGACTTTATTACATTGTATGGATAAGATTTAAAAGAAAGATGACTTGTTAAGTGCGTATGAAGCATGGTCGGATTTTGATAAGTTCCAGAATATGGAGGATATCTCCATGGAAGACTATATAATGGAATTTGGCAGACTATATAAAAGACTGCAGAAACACAATCTGGAATTTCCACAGTCTGTGTTGGCCTTTAAATTACTTGACTGTACTAGAGTGAGCAACATGGATAGGCTCCTGGTTTTGACAGGAGTTCAGTTTACTGATAAGGATACCTTATTCGAACAGATGACAAAAGCTTTACAAAAGTTTCTGGAGAAACATTCAATTCCGATGGCTCTGATGACCCATATAGGTCAGCCTGCTAAGGCAGAATATGGAAGATACACTACTAACAGGATGGCGAAATTGTATGGCTACAAACAGGGCTCAAGACTACAGAAGGAGACCGAGACAAGGAAATTATGAAGACAGAAACCCAGTTAGAACCTACAATAGGAAGATGAACCCCAGAAATACACGGGGCATGATAAATCAATGTTTTCGATGTGACTCTCACTACCATTCTGCTTTCAACTGTCCAACTCATTATGATAGAGTGTTTGAAGCGACACATGACATGGAAGAGTCAGACGAGGAAAAAGATAGTGACCAGAAAGAAGGCATTGTCCAATTGACAAGCAGTTTTACGCCGGTAATGAGGGTGTTGGTTGCAGAATCCTTCAACTGTGCTGTATTGGACAGTGGCTACACATCTACTGTGTGTGGAATTGATTGGTTAAAATGTTACCTGGACTCTTTGAATGCTGAAAATCGTAACAAGGTTAAGGAATTTGAAAGTTCCACAAGTTTCAGATTTGGGTATGATAATACTCTGAAGTAGCTGAAAAGAGTGGTGATCCCTTGCAATATTGCCGGAGTGAATCATTTCATTAGCACGGATGTTGCATCAAGTGAGATACCTTTGCTTCTGAGCAGCCCGTTAATGAAGAAAGCGCACACGAAACTGGATATGGAACAGGATAAGGCAACAGTTTTTGGAAAGACGGTGGACTTACAATTTACACAGTCGGGACACTATTGTATTCCATTACTGACAAATAATATTTCAAGTAGAGTGGTTAAGGATGTGTTAATGGTAGTTGAAAATGGGACTTTAGCTGAGAAAAAGCTTGTGGTATTAAAACTGCATAGGCAATTTGCACATCCGTCTCCTCGGAGGCTGAAAAATTTATTAAAGGATGCAGGGGTAAGGGATGACGACTATACTAAACTGATAGAACAGGTTAGTGACCGCTATGAAGTTTGCAGGAAGTACAGAAGGACACCAGCACCACCGATAGTAACCCTACCTTTGGCCAGGGATTTTAACGACATTGTGGCCATGGACCTTAAGATCTGGGATAAAACAAATAATATATTTATTTTGCATTTTGTAGATTTAGCAACCAGATTTAGTCAATCAACGATTGTACGAAGTAAAGAAAAGAGAGTAATTCTGGATCAAATCGTGGAAAAATGGATAGCGACAGGAATGGGTCCACCGGCAAATTTCCTTCTGGACAATGGGGGAGAATTTGCTAATGATGAGTTTAGGGATATGTGTGAAAACATGAATATCAGAGTTATGAATACGGCTGCAGAAAGCCCATTTAGTGTCTGTGAAAGAAATCATGCTGTCATCGATGACATGCTTCGGAAAATTTTGGCAGATCGACCAAATTACAGGCTAAATTCAGCTTTAGCATGGGCAGTACATGCAAAGAATTCATTGCAGATGGTTGGGGGTTATAGTCCTTATCAATTAGTGTTTGGTAGAAATCCTAAAATTCCGTCCATTTTGGATGACCAGCCTCCAGCTTGGGAGGGGACTACAATTAGCTCTGGTTTTGCTGAACATTTAGATGCATTACATAGCAGTAGAAAAGCTTTTTTGGAAGCAGAAGTCTCTGAAAGAATTCGCAGAGCTTTAAGACATAACGTACAGCCATCAGATGCCGTTTTTCAGCAAGGAGGCATGGTATACTATAAGAGAGACAATTCTAATGAATGGAAAGGCCCGGGGAAGATCATCGGCATAGATGTCAAAACAATTATTTTGCAACAAGGTAATCAAACTGTTAGGGTACATTCATCAAGGATAATGGGTACAGATTTAAAATTTTCAAATTTAGACAGAGCAGACAGACATGACGAGGAATAAGAGTCATCTGGTATGCATGTGTTACAGAACTATGAGGACCAATTAACTGATATAGACAGGGTTTCTGTGGAGGAACACAACACTTCTGATAAATTAGAACAGGCCATTTTTCTGAAAGGGCAACTGCCAAACGTTGGTACAAAAGTGACATACTTGCCTGAAGGGTCTAGTCAATGGAAGGATGCAACTGTTATTAGTAGAGCAAGGAAGGCCACTGGAAAGTATAAACATTGGTTGAATGTACAGCATTCAGGGGAAGGAGTCAAGACAATGGATTGGGAAAACAAAGTTCAAAAATGGAGGGCACAGAAACGCAGTGCCAGTTCAGATAGTACATCGGATAGTGAACAGGTTCGCAGGAAAAGGTTGAGAACTATTGAAAGGCCATCCCACAGCAGAAGGGAAAGATCAAACAGTAGCAGTACAGAACGAGATACCAGGCGGGAGAGGGGACGTAGTTTATCAAGATCTCGGAACATGAGTAAGACTACGAATATTAATAGGAGTAGAAGCCCACATGCACGTGAGATTTTGGTGGCTTCAAATAAATTAGATGAAAAAGTTATCAAAGAAGCTAAACAGCAAGAATTGCATAGTTGGAGTGAATTTGGGGTATACACGGAAGTACCGGATAGGGGACAAAGAGCTCTATCCCACAGATGGATTTGCACGGAAAAGGTTCTTCCGGATGGAACTTATAAGGCAAAGGCCAGGCTTCTGGCAAGGGGATTTGAAGAAAACTTAGAAGATCAGGATTTAAGGGTAGATTCACCTACAGCAGGAAAAGTTATTTTAAAGATCTTCTTGGCTCTATTAGCCACAAAGGCATGGGAATGCAAATCTATAGATATAAAAGCTGCCTTTTTGCAAGGGCATCAACTCCAGAGAGACATTTTTCTCCGTCCTCCTAAAGAAGCAGCTAACACAGAAGGGGTACTCTGGAAGTTGAACAAATGTGTATATGGATTATGCATCTCGAGTCTGGTATTTTTCGGTAAGGTCACTTTTGTTAAAGTTAGGCTGTTGCCAGTTGAAAGCAGATCCTGCAATGTTTTACTAGCACTATAAAGGAAATCTTTCCGGCATTTTTATGATGCATGTCGATGATTTTTTTGTGGGGTGGGACTAGTGATTTTGAAGCTATTGTAATCTCTGGTTTGAGGAAAGAATTCAGGGTTGGAAGTCAGGCTTCCGGTGCATTTAAATATATTGGACTGGAAATTGGACAGACTAAGTTAGGGGCAGCTTTACGTCAGCAATCTTATTTGGAAAGCATCAAACCAATAGCAATTAGTCGTGGCCGAGTTTCACAAAAAGACACAATGGTTTCAAAGATAGAAAAAGAGCAACTGCCAAGTTTAATTGGGCAACTGAACTGGTTCGGTAGACAGACTAGACCGGATGTGAGTTTTGATGTCTTAGAGTTGAGTACAAAAATGAATGATCTCAAAGTGGAAGACATAATAACAGCAAATAAAGCGTTGGCCAAACTAAAAATGCAGGAGTGTGTTTTGAAGGTTTTAGGTGACCTTAGGCACTTGAAACTCATAGTTTATAGTGATGTGTCCTATCCAAATTTATGTGATGGGGTTTCAAGCGCAGGAGGTTTTATAATTTTCCTTTTGGGGAACAATGGTAAATGTTGCCGCTTGTGTGGGAAGCAAAGAAAATAAGGAGTGGTAAAAAGCACTTTGGCTGCTGAGACGTTAAGCCTTGTAGAGGCGGTGGATATGGCCTTTTATATCAGTATGATATTGACATAAATTTTGGGATTAGGGGATTTGGGTAAAATACCTATTGACTGTCACATTGACAATAAATCCCTGTGGGAAAATGGGCACTCTACAAAACGTGTCAATGAAAAGAGGTTACGGATAGACATCGCAAGTTTGAAGCAGATGTTGGACAGAGGGGAGATAACAAAAATTAAATGGGTCGACAGGCGCTATCAACTGTCAGACTGTTTTACGAAAAGAGGGGCGAGTTCACGGAAACTTTTGTATATTGTTAATGAAGGGCGCTTGTTTCTGTGATTGTTTTTTTTTCTTTCTCGTCGTCCCCCCAAAAAAGGGGGGGGAATCATGGACGCGATTCTCCACTCCCACACCAGTTGGGAGAATCGCCTGGGCCGCCAAAATTTCCGGGGACGCCGGTCCGACGCCCTCCCAAGCGGCGGGAACGGCCTGGTCGAGTTTCGTGGGCCGCAGGCCGGAGAATCGCGAGAGACACCGAAAATGGCGATTCTCCGGCACCCCCGCTATTCTGAGGCCCGGATGGGCCGAGCGGACAGGCCAAAATGGCGGGTTCCACCCTGCGCCGTCCACACCTGGTCGCTGCAGTCGTGGGCAGCGCATGAACGCTGGGGGGGCGGCCTGTGGGGGAGCGAGGGGGGATCCTGCACCGGGCTTTACCTGGAATGTGGGGTGGCCCGCGATCGGTGCCCAACGATCGTTGGGCCGTCCTCTCTGAAGGAGGACCTCCTTCCTTCCGCGGCCCTGCAAGATCAGTCCCCCATCTTCTTGCGGGGCGGACTTAGAGAGGACGGCAACCACGCATGTGCGGGTTAGCACCGGCCAACAAGCGCATGCGCGGATGACGCCCGTTATGCGGCACCGGCCACGTCATCTATGCGGCGCCGCTTTTACGCGGGCGACAAGGCCTGGCGCGTGTAGATGACGCGGCCCCGATCCTGGCCCATTGTCAGGGCCTGAATTGGTCAGGACCGGGGCCGTTCCGTGCCGTCGTGAACCTCAATGGCATTCACGACGGCGCGGCCACTTCGGCGTGGAAGTGGAGAATCCCGCCCCATGTGTGTTGTTTTTGAGTTTCTTGAAATGTTGTTTTCACCTAATTATTATTTTTTTCTCCAAGGAAGGGGAGACTGTTAAGTAATGGGTTAAGAGACATTGCAATTAGTTGTCTCATTTATGTTAAGTATCCATTCATTGACACTGATATGTAAAGGGGCTTCAGGCGGCCTCTGTCAGGTGATGTATCGTTAGAGTTTTGTGCAAAGGCTGTTGGAATTAAATAAATGTGTGTTTGTGAAAAAGGAACAGAACTTTAGACTCTTCATATCACAGCAACTAAAATGTCTAACAGGCAGGGCCTCCATAGCACCGCGGAGTCTCTCCAGGGTGGTGTTGGAGAATTTCAGTGCAGATTTCTTGGCAGCCTGCAAAGTGTGGCTATTGAGCGCTAGTGCAGCCTTCAAATGTGGCGCCCTGACGATTACAGCGCTGAGGTGTTGGTGGAGTGGGCAAATCAGAGGCAACTCTGCCAGCGATACAGCATGAAACTGAAAATGTATGGCATTGAGTGCCACACTGTATGATGGGAAAATCCACCATTGCTGTCAGCGAACTCAAAGCCGTTTCTCCTGCGCGCCATTCGCCTTTGCCAAT
The DNA here is from genome assembly GCF_047496885.1 of Scyliorhinus torazame. NCBI lineage: Eukaryota > Metazoa > Chordata > Chondrichthyes > Carcharhiniformes > Scyliorhinidae > Scyliorhinus > Scyliorhinus torazame. Next base: position 320,320,716 of record NC_092707.1, on the reverse strand, counting down.
TTCCGGGAAAATCTCACACATTGTGCAGTGCACAGACACAAATTGTCCATTCCTCAGCAGCAAGGTTAATGCACTCAGGGGCTGCAGATGATGACACCCATCTCCATCTTTGCCTGATTTAATCACCGGATACCAGGTCAGATTTAAAGGTCTCCTTCCTCGCCGCAACTTGCTGTTACCAATGTTCATCCAGATGGAATGATCACAAATGTGTCGTGTTAAGCACAGTAAGATAACACGGGCTGCAACTGGATGCAGCTTTACCTGAGAGATACTCCACACCTTGAAGTTAGTTCAATATGATTTATTGAACCTGTCACACAGTTAGCTCAATCCTCTGTGAGTTCGACTCTCTGCTAACCGAGTGTGATTAATCTGTCTGACTGAACCAGACTAGCTCTTAGCCACGTGCTGTAGGAATTAAATGATATGTACACCCTGACTCACACTATAGATGTCACCAGTGGAAAGAGGCGGCGTATGAGTGCCGTGTGCCTTTTATAGTGGGAAACCACCCCCAAGTGTTCTGCCTGCTGATTGGTTATATCCTGTTCTCTGTATTCATTAGCTGCCTGTTTGTATCTCATTATGTGCATGTCTGCATATCATGACAGCAGGCTGGAGTGGTTGGTCAGCAGAAAACAAATCTGAACTTCTGGGGCAGGAAATCTCCCTGTGGCTGCCCACCCTCCATGTCATCACTTAGTTGGAAGACTGAAGTCTTTGGGGCAGGCTGTCGCTGTGAAGAAATTCCAGTCTGTTTCTGGGAGGCGAGGAATGGCTCAGTAAGATAGCCTTCTCGAGCAGGTATCGTGGTGGGGGCAGAATGTGCAAGTTAAGACCAGTGAGTCATTCTAGCGCAAAGGCCTTCGATGGATGGATGTAAAGGACATATCTCCCATTTTGTGAGCAGCAAGCTTCAATCCTGGAATGCACGTGGACAATTTGGGAAAGTTGGTAACCCGAGTAGAATGATGAACAGGTTTGGTTAAAGCAGAGCTGGCAGAAAAATAAGGTGAGTCAAAGCTGTTTCATTAACATGCAAAAATAATTTTCTTGGAGGAAGAATTACTGCATTTTATAATGTTCAAGAGCTAATTTATTTATTAGGTCATATTAACCCATGGTAAACATAAAGGCTTGATTTTCACACTCCCCTGCTGGTGGATTTATAGGTGGGAGGGAAGCGTGAAATTGAAGGGACAGGTTTCTTCTGAGTTCCCACCTGCCCCGATTTGGCAGAGATTTTACATTGGGGCAGGCAACACTAATGTGGCCTATAATCGGCCACATGAGAGCTGTTTTTCACCCAGTCTCAATTTTTTGTGTTTACCTGGAGCGGGGTTAGTCCAAAAATGAACAGACTTAGATCTCGCGTGGGAAGGGACAGGGGAGCGGCTCCATCCGAAACCCCCTTCTGACTTTGGGCACCCCACCCCACACTTCATGTCCAGTGACCAATTGACTATGTTCGACTGCCCCCCCCCCCTCCCCCCCCCCCCCCCCACCGGCCCCTTCCTCAACAACCCAATTGCCTATTTGCGCACCCCCAAGCATCCCATCCCTAGGGCCCCTGAAACCTACCTTGCTGTCTGGCCCCGGGACTTAGGCTGTGGCATGTTGAAGCACTTCCTAATCTGTCTACTGCAGCCCCTGTCACTGCAGGACTAAAGATTGGCCAGCAGTTCTCTAAGGTGGGATGTCCTTCTAGGTGAGGGGTGGAAGTCCCATCTTCAGCCAATTTGCGTTAATTTTCATGTGGAATGGCAGGAGACACTTAGAGTTAGTAGATCTGAAAAATTCTGCCATTATTACCAGAGGTACATTGAAGTTTACAGCACAAAAAACAGGCCATTCTGCCCAACAAGTCTATGCTAGTTTATCCTCCAAACAAATCTCCTTATTACTCAGTTCAGCTTGTTATATTACTGGGTCTAGTAATATGGATCATCACTAGTTGCTGTTGATGCAGATGGTCTGATGGTGTGATCCAGAAGAAACCGCGAGTCCTCAACTTAAGCAAACAAATTGATTATTTCTGAGTTGGACACTCCACAGAACTATCTCCAGAAATCAAGCAATTAAATATGATTGAATTAACTGTTTTACAACTATAAATACTAACTATACTGAGAGCTATCTATTATACACAACTGCTTACTCAACACTCCTGGGTTGAAAGAGACCAAGATCCTCTGGGAGCTGATACTTATAGGTGGATCTCGTGGTGTCCTCCAGTGGTAGTGTAACAGCTAGATGTTATAATTAACTCTTTAGTTATTTACACATACTCATATCATTACACAGTTCACCTGGTCAACAATCCTTCAAATTGTTCCTCCCTCCTTTACATATCTAGCCTCACTTTATGTGATACTTATTTAACCGGATAGAACGATAAAAGATGGCATTGCTAGAAGAAAGACAATGGGATGGATTTTAAGTTTGTGACACACGAGAAGTGGGAAGCCTCTGGGCAAGTGCAGCAGGTTTGTCGTTGGCTTTTTAATCCAACCACTTAAATAGCATGGCTTTTGGATTTCCCAACTATCTGATGTCAACAGATGTAATGTTGACATGCATGGTGCAATCTTAAACATGCAAAGTGACATTTCAAACATGCAATTTGAAGTAGTTGGAGGTGAAAAGGAGAGAGTCTTGCCACAGAGGATGACGTTCAAAGTCTGCACTCCAATACAGCCAGCCTTCCTTTGATGCACTGCTGGGGGCCATGAGGACCTGGCCTTATCTAGCAAATGGAGGAAGAGGTTAGCTGGGAATGCCTGGAAGGCAGAGGTGGAGGTGGTTCAAGCGGTTAAAGAGCATAAACGTAGTGCAAGACAGCTGGATATAAGGCACAATCATTCAATGACTGAAGCAGAACAGGAAAGTTGAGGGGAAAGGTGCCCTGATGGAGTCCCTGGGCGAGCACTCAGAACCTGCGCTGACCAGCTGGCAAGTGTATTCGCAGATATATTCAACACCTCACTTCTCCGCTCCAAGGACCCCACCTGCTTCAAGAAGACCACCATAATACCAGTACTAAAGAAGAACAAGGTAGTGTGCCTCAACGACCACCGACTGGAGGCCCTGACGTCTGTTACCATGAAATGCTTTGAGTGGCTAGTCATGAGACAGATCAACGCCAGCCTCCCAGATGGTCTCGATCCATTGCAGTTCGCCTGCAATGGCAACTGATCCACAGCAGATGCTATCTCTCTGGCCCTACAATCAACTCTCGAACATCTCGACAACAAGCACACCTACGTGAGACTGCTGTTCATAGACTACAGCTCCGCCTTCAACAACATTATCCCAACAAAACTAATAACCAAACTCTGCAACCTTGGACGTGAACCCTCCTGTGCAGCTTGGACGTGACCCCTCTAACAGACCGCAATCTGTCAGGATAGGTAACAACACCTCCTCCACAATAGTCCTCAACACCGGGGGCCCGCAAGGATGTGTGCTCAGTCCTCCACTACACTCCCTGTACACACACGACTGTGTGGCGAGATTCAACTCCAATTCAATCTATAAGTTTGCAGCTGATACGATTGTGGTGGGTCGTATCTCAAACAACAACAAATCAGACTACAGAAGGGAGATAGATCACTTGGTTGCATGGTGTACCAAAAACAACCTCTCTCTAAATGTCAGAAAGACCAAGTAACTGATCATCGACTTCAGGAAGCATTGCACGATACACCCCCCCATGTACATCAATGGCTCCGAAGTAGAGATGGTTGATAGCTTTAATTTCCTGGGGGTCACCATCACCAACAGTCTGTCCTGGTCCACTCACGTTGATGCAACAGTCAAGAAAGCCCAACAATGTCTCTACTTCCTACGGAAGCTAAAGAAACTCGGCATGTCTGCATCGACTCTCACAAACCTCTACAGATGTGTGATAGAGAGCATCCTAACTGGCTGCATTACAACTTGGTGTGGTAACTGCTCGGCCCAAGATCGTAAGAAACTACAGAGTTTTGTGAACTCAGCCCAACGCATCACACAAGCTTGCCGTCCTCCCATTGATTCTGTATACACCTTCCGCTGCCTCAGAAACGCAGACAGCATTGTCAGAGACTCCTCACACCCAGGCTTTGCCCTCTACCAGACCCTTCCATCAGGCAGAAGACCCGCACATCCAGACATAGAAACAGCTTCTTCCCCACAGTTATAAGACTCCTCAACGACTCTCTTGGACTGATCTGTTCCCTGTAAGAATACTATTCACGACACCCTGTGCTGCTCTTGTTTGGCCCTGTTCCGCACTGTAACCAATCACTATTTGTTGATGTACCACTGTCAATGTACTCTGTCGATTATTTTTTTTGTCTACTATGTACGTACTGTGTATGTTCCCTTGGCCGCAGAAAAATACTTTTCACTGTACTTCAGTACATGTAACAATAAATATCAATCAATCAATTCCTTTTGCATCTTTTTAATTAAGTCTATTTATTAGTACTTTACATTTTTGTGAACAATGCAACAAAATTAATACATCGAAGTAAACAAGAAGAAAAATGGCTCAACATTCATGAATACAGAGGGGAACAGGAAAACAACATTATCACTGACTCAACACAATCATTAGACATAGCCAGGTGTCTCTATAAACCCCACCAGATACCAAGGAAAACAGGATGAACCCATGGTAAAATGGTGCACACTCTCCCACGAAATGTCTGATAGTCTTGGATAAATTTTCCACGCCATGTTCGGGTGTGTACCAACATATACCTTCCCCAACTCTAGCAGGACCAAAGGCACCTATGACACACCATAGACTCCTCTCCTAGGATACCAACCCCCTCTGCACCCATGAAGGACCAATCATGGATTCTTTATTTTTACCCTTGCAAAAGAAAAGAAAACAAAGGAAATGCTCAGAAAACCCAGTTCCAAAGGGAAGTTACATACACCACAAAACACAACTTATCTCCAGTCTGGTTCGGAACAGAACTGTAGCGCACAAAGAGTCCGTGAGACGAATAGAGTGAAGTCGATGAGGCTTTATTAAGCGTGTCTGTTCCCCCGCAGCTCGATAGTAAACTGGCCTGCGGGGGAAGACTCCGGCTTCTTATACTCCGCCTTCAGGGCGGAGCTTGAGGTCAACGGCCAACCAGGACCCGGGATCTGTCAGCCAATGACATTAGGGCTTCCAGTCACACATGACCCCCAATACATACTACCACATTCACCCCTTGTCAAAAATGAACCCGGCGGGGTGATGCTTCGTATGGTGGTAAGGGTTTACAGGGCTGGTCCTGGGAGGACAAAACATTCACATGGCAATACAGTATTGGACAATTTCGTCCTGTTGCAACTACTAATAGAGGGTATAGGAAGAAAAGCAAAATGTTCTTGTGAACAGTCCATATTTGTTTTACATCGACGCCACGGGTCGGTCGGGCGGTCTGGTCGTCCGTGTCGATCGCCTCGGCCCCGGCGGTGGTGGTGGTGCTTGTACCAGTGTTGTCGCCTCCAGGAGCCGTACGGTTTCAGCTCGGGCTTGATTCTTGGTCGGTGCTGAGGGGAGAGGAACCGATCCTCCTGGGAAGGGGGCGGTCGCGGGGTGCGGCGGTGGCAGGAAGGGGGGGGGGGTTGGGTTGATGGTGTCGGGGGGTGTGTGTGTTGCCGGCGGGCGCCAGATCCCGCAGGGAGACCGTGTCCTGTCGGCCGTCGGGGTACTCCACGTAGGCGTACTGGGGGTTTGCGTGGAGGAGGTGAACCCTTTCGACCAACGGGTCCGCCTTATGTGCCCGCACATGCTTTCGGAGCAGGATGGGTCCTGGGGCCGCCAGCCAGGTCGGCAGCGACGTTCCAGAGGAGGACCTCCTAGGGAAGACAAGGAGACGCTCATGAGGCGTTTGATTAGTGCTCGTACATAATAACGACCGGATGGAATGGAGAGCGTCCGGGAGGACCTCCTGCCACCGTGAAACTGGGAGGTCCCTGGACCGTAGGGCCAGTAGGACGGCCTTCCAGACCGTGCCGTTCTCCCTTTCTACTTGCCCGTTCCCCCGGGAGTTGTAGCTGGTCGTCCTGCTTGAGGCTATGCCCTTGCTGAGCAGGAACTGGCGCAGCTCGTCACTCATGAAAGAGGACCCCCTGTCGCTGTGGACGTATGCGGGGTAACCGAACAGTGTGAAGCTGCTGTTCAGGGCTTTAATGACTGTGGCCGCGGTCATGTCAGAACAGGGAATGGCAAAAGGGAAGCGGGAGTATTCGTCCACTACATTAAGAAAATATGCGTTGCGGTCGGTGGAGGGGAGGGGCCCTTTGAAATCGAGACTGAGGCGGTCAAAGGGGCGGGAAGCCTTAATCAGGTGCGCTCCATCTGGCCTGAAAAAATGCGGCTTGCATTCCGCGCAGATGTGGCAGTCCCTTGTGACTGTACGGATCTCCTCTAAAGAGTATGGGAGATTGCGGGACTTGATGAAGTGGTAAAACCGAGTGACCCCCGAGTGGCAGAGGTCCTCGTGGAGGGTTTGGAGGCGGTTAATTTGTGCGTTGGCACATGTGCCGCGGGATAGGGCATCGGACGGCTCGTTCAGCTTTCCGGGACGATACAAAATCTCACAGTTGAAGGTGGAGAGCTCGATCCTCCACCTTAAGATTTTGTCGTTTTTGATTTTGCCCCGCTGTGCACTATCGAACATGAAGGCTACCGACCGTTGGTCCGTGAGGAGAGTGAATCTCCTGCCGGCCAGGTAATGCCTCCAATGTCGCACAGCTTCCACTATGGCTTGGGCTTCCTTTTCTACTGAAGAGTGGCGGATTTCTGAGGTGTGGAGGGTCCGGGAGAAAAAGGCCACGGGTCTGCCCGCTTGGTTAAGGGTTGCCGCTAGAGCTACGTCGGAGGCGTCGCTCTCGACCTGGAAGGGGAGGGACTCGTCGATGGCGCGCATCGTGGCCTTTGCGATATCCGCTTTGATGCGGCTGAAGGCCTGGCAAGCCTCTGTCGACAGAGGGAAGGTCATGGTCTGTATTAGGGGGCGGGCCTTGTCTGCGTACTGGGGGACCCACTGGGCGTAGTACGAAAAGAACCCCAAGCAGCGTTTCAGGGCTTTTGGGCAGTGCGGGAGGGGAAATTCCATGAGTGCGCGCATACATTCGGGGTCGGGGCCTATTATCCCATTGCGCACTACGTAGCCCAGAATGGCTAGCCGGTCGGTGCTAAAAATGCACTTGTCCTCGTTGTACGTGAGGTTCAAGGCTTTGGCGGTCTGGAGGAATTTTTGGAGGTTGGCGTCGTGGTCCTGCTGATCGTGGCCGCAGATGGTTACATTGTCGAGATACGGGAACGTGGCCCGCAACCCATGTTGATCAACCATGCGGTCCATCTCCCGTTGGAAGACCGAAACCCCGTTTGTGACGCCAAAAGGGACCCGTAGGAAATGGTATAATCGCCCGTCTGCCTCGAAGGCTGTGTACTTGCGGTCACTTGGGTGGATGGGGAGCTGATGGTAGGCGGACTTGAGGTCCACGGTGGAGAAGACTTTATATTGGGCAATCCGATTGACCATGTCGGATATGCGGGGGAGAGGGAACGCGTCTAGTTGTGTGTACCTGTTGATGGTCTGGCTATAGTCAATGACCATCCTTTGTTTCTCCCCTGTCTTCACTACTACCACCTGCGCTCTCCAGGGACTATTGCTGGCCTGGATTATGCCCTCCTTTAGTAGCCGCTGGACTTCGGACCGAATGAAGGTCCGGTCCTGGGCGCTGTACCGTCTGCTCCTCGTGGCGACGGGTTTGCAATCCGGGGTGAGGTTCGCAAACAAGGACGGGGGTTGCACCTTGAGGGTTGCGAGGCCGCAGATCGTGAGTGGGGGTATGGGGCCGCCGAATTTGAACGTAAGGCTCTGTAGATTGCATTGGAAATCTAATCCCAGCAAGGTGGGGGCACAGAGTTGGGGAAGGACGTTTAGTTTGTAGTTTTTGAACTCCCTCCCCTGCACCGTTAGGGTAACTATGCAGAATCTCTGGATCTGTACGGAGTGGGATCCTGCAGCTAGGCAAATCTTTTGTGCGCTGGGATAGGTGGTCAAGGAACAGCGTCTTACCGTTTCTGGGTGTATAAAGCTTTCCGTGCTCCCGGAGTCGACTAGGCATGGCGTCTCGTGGCCGTTTATTAGTACCGTTGTCGTCGTCGTCTGGAGTGTCCGGGGCCGAGCTTGATCGAGCGTAATCGAAGCGAGCCGTGGTTGTAGTAGTGGAGTGGGGTCCGTTGTTGCCGTCCAAGATGGCGTCGGGGATGAACAAAATGGCCGCCCCCATACATCGCACGTGGCTAGGGTGTCACAAGATGGCGGCGGGGGTGGACAAAATGGCCGCCCCCATGCGTCGTACAGGTCTGGGGTGGTCCAAGATGGCGGCGCCCCTCCTCCCCTCGTGGTGGCCGGGACCCAAAATGGCGGCGTCTGCGGGTCGCACATGGTGTGCTGGGGGGGCTGGGGAGCGCTAGGACAGCGAGCGCTAGGACTGCGAGCGCTTGGACCGCGAGCGCTAGGACCGCGCGGAGCTCCCTCACCGGGGACAGCGGTGGTCGGGGCCCAAGTAGGTGGCGCCGGCGGGTCAGGCGTGGGGCGCGGGGTGGGGGTTAGGGTGGCGTTAGGGACGCAGAAAACTCCCTCCTCTCCGTGGAGAGTGTTGGCCGGGACCCAAAGCGGTAGCGCCGGCGGCGGGTCATACATGGGCTGCGGGGAGGGGGGTTGGGGAGCGTAGGCGGCGTGCAGGGCTCCCAGTTCTCCCGGGACCGCGGTGGTCGGGACCCAGAGCGGCTGACCCTGCGGGTCGTACATGGCGTGCTGGGGGGGTTGGGGCACGTAAACTGCTTGCAGGGCTCCCTGTGCTCCCGGGACAGCGGCGACCTCGCGGGACCGGCACACAACCGCGTAATGGCCCTTTTTCCCGCAGCTTTTGCAGATAGCTGCGCGGGCCGGGCAGCGCTGTCGGGGGTGTTTCGCCTGGCCGCAGAAATAACAGCGGGTGCCCCCGGTGCGACTCGGCGTTTGGACCGCGCAAGCCTGTGGGGTGTCCGGGGGGGGGGGGTAGGGGGTTTGCCACGACGGGTACGTACGGGGCCCAATTGGCTGCCGCGCGGTCGGGGCCGTAGGCGCGGGTATTACGCGCGGCCACGTCTAGGGAGGCTGCTAGGGCCCGTGCCTCTGAGAGTCCTAGCGACTCTTTTTCTAGAAGTCTTTGGCGGATTTGGGAGGATTGCATACCTGCCACAAAAGCATCGCGCATTAACATGTCCGTGTGTTCGTTTGCGTTCACCGACGGGCAGCTGCAGGCTTGTCCCAAAATCAGCAGCACGGCGTAGAACTCGTCCATCGATTCTCCGGGAGCTTGGCGTCTCGTCGCGAGCTGGTAGCGAGCGTAGATTTGGTTAACAGGGCGGACATAGAGACTTTTCAGTGCTGCGAACGCCGTCTGGAAATCGTCCGAGTCTTCGATGAGGGAGAAAATCTCCGTGCTCACCCTTGAGTTTTTGGTCTTCTGAGACTCGGCCGGTGGTCGTTCTGAGGTAGGCCTCGAAGCAAGTCTGCCAGTGCTTGAAGGCTGCTGCTGCGTTCACTGCGTGGGGGCTGATCCTCAGGCATTCCAGAATGATCCTGAGCTCCATAGTCCTCTTTTTTTTTTTTTCGGCACGCTTAATAAATTGTAGCGCACAAAGACTCCGTGAGACGAATAGAGTGAAGTCGATGAGGCTTTATTAAGCGTGTCTGTTCCCCCGCAGCTCGATAGTAAACTGGCCTGCGGGGGAAGACTCCGGCTTCTTATACCCCGCCTTCAGGGCGGAGCTTGAGGTCAACGGCCAACCAGGACCCGGGATCTGTCAGCCAATGACATTAGGGCTTCCAGTCCCACATGACCCCCAATACATACTACCACAAGAATCAACATCATTCCATACATTTGTACAGAGAGTACCAGAGTAATAAGTCAATGGAGGCAGAAGTCCCTTCACCAGAATCCCTTTTATTAACAAAACCAACAGCAGTACAACCATGTGCATTCAGCTTGCTATCTACACTGGGAGGGCAGATGATCTGACACTCCTGTTATATACAAAGAAGAGTTTCACTGATTGGCCCACAAATCAGTGAACTCGTATTCCAATTGACCACAGCAAAAACCTTCACCGACCTCCTCAGAAGACAAACATGGGACACAACCAACAGAGTACCCTTCGTCGTCCAATATGTCCCCAAGCGGAGAAACTACGACATTTTCTTCACAGCCTTCAACACGTCATCGATGAAGACGAACATCTTGCTAAGGCCATCCCCACACACCCACTACTTGCCTTCAAACAACTGCGCAACCTCAAACAGGCCATTGTTTGCATCCAACTACCCAGCATTCAGGAGAACAGCGACCACGACACCACACAACCCTGTCATGGCAACCTCTGCAAGACGTGCCAGATCATCGACACGGGTACCACCATTACACATGAGAACACCATCCACCAGGTACGCGGTACAGACGTGTTTGGCTCAGCCATCATTGTCTACCTCATACGCTGTTGGAAAGGATGTCCTGAGGTGTGGTACATTGGCGAGGCCATGCAGACGCTGCAACAACGGATGAACCGACATCACGTGACAATCGCCAGGCAGGAAGGTTCCCTTCCAGTCGGAGAACACTTCAGCAGTGAAGGGCATTCAGCCTCTGATCTTCGGGTAAGCATTCTCCAAGACTGCCTTCAGGACCCGCGACAATGCAGAAACGCCGAGCTGAAACTGATAGCCAGGTTCCGCACATATGAGTACGGCCTCAACCGGGATCTTGGATTCATGTTGCATTACATTCACCCTGCACCATCTGGCCTGGGCTTGTGAAATCCTACCAAATGCCCTGGCTTGAGGCAATTCACACCCCTTTTACCTGTGATTATCCCTCTCTCCAGTCGCTCCATCTGGTCCTGTAAAGACTTAATTACCTGCAAAGTCTCACATTCAAAGCATCATCTTACATCATTAACTTTGTCTATATATGTGGTTGTGGAACCCACCTTTTCATTCACCTGAGGAAGGAGCTGCACTCTGAAAGCTAGTGTTCCAAATAAACCTGTTGGACTTTAACCTGGTGTTGTAAGACTTCTTACTGTGCCCACCCGAGTCCGACGCCGGCATCTCCACATAACAGCTACCAGAAGTAAACTACAGAATAACAGGCCTCAGCTGAGTACAATTAGGAAGGCAACAGGCTGCTCATCCAACAAAGAAAGTATCCCACCCCCAAGGGAGGTAACAGGATATTTACCAAAATACAGGACTGAGCTCAAGCCCATGCCCTGGCGCTTTAAGAAGCAATAGTCAGCCTCTTAAGACATCCCAAATAGGCATCTTCAAGAAGGGACATCCCAAGATCCAGGGGACAACAGGATACAGCCACAACACCAGATCTAGCTCAGTCCATTTCCTGCCAATCCTCCCCCTCCCCCACATTTCTCCTCATCTGACGAGGCCTGGTGTTCAATCCCCCTCCTCCAGCACGTCGCCCCTCTGCTGCGCAATGTTCTGGAGAATGCTACAGGCCACCACAAAGTGGCAGACCCTGTCACTGAAGGGCCCCTCCAGAGTGGTTCAGGCACTTGAACCGCATCTTCAAGATGTCGAAGCGCCGCTCGATCAAGCCCCTGGTCGCTGCATGGTCCCTGGTGTGTCAGGCCCTGCAGATATGCCGTATGATCTCCCTGCTCAGCCAGATTCTTCGGCAACATGCCTGGTCCAGCAGGTCCTCGGAGAACAGGTGATGCTGGTACACATGAGGCCTCATGTGGTGCCTCCTTCCCATCTCCTCCTCGGACCATTGTGAGGCCAACTCTCCATCCTCACCAGCTGGCCCCTGTTCCTCTGGGGCAGGCACCGCCGCTACAGGGTCCTCCTCGAGCAGGTCATGCTCATACAGCCTCAGTGCACCCTCCAGGACTGCAGTGGTTCAGATGAAGGCCGCCATTGTTGGTTGTCTTCAGATAGCCATTGCCTGCAGGGGGTGAAAGACAGATATGTTAGCATGGTGAGGACCCCCATGCCCAACCAGATCCAACGAGCATCGTGTTGGCCCCTTCTTTCCCTTGAAAGAGTGTTGTTGGGTCTCCTTTTTGAACTGTTATTTGTCTGCGGGGGAAGGCAGCATGACATCATTAGAAGGGAAGTGTGTCATGTAATCCAGTCTGTGTTTCACTTTGCCCTGTGAGCAGAACACAGATCACACAGCCCTGCTACTGATGTCTTCAAGCTTTCTACTTTTGTATAAATGTTCCCATATGTATCGTCCAGATAAATGAACCCACAGAGTATTTACACAATTGCTTATGAGTTACATGTGCCTTTGTATCATTATAAAACCATAACAGGTACTCCCACAATTCTTTTAGGTCAGGAGTGCTCGGAGTTTCACCCAGTGATAATGAATCCATGGTGATATATGGTCAAGTTCAAATAGTATGACTGGACAATATGTTTTCTTTTTGTTCGTTCATGGGCTGTGGACATTGGTTGGCTGGCCAGCATGTACTACTCATCCCTAATTGCCCTTGGGAAGGTAGTACTGAGCCACCTCTTTCACCCACTGCAGTCCATTCAGTAGACTGATGGGTGGTAATTGGCCAGATTTGATTTCTCCTGCTTTTTGTGGACAGGACGTACAAACTGTCCACATGGAACACCTGTGGAGACATAAACAAAGGTAACATTTCAGGTCAATGAACAAGTCAGCGATATAAAAGAATGAAAGCAAACACAGAGGCAGGGGAAGACGGGAGGGGAGAAAGGATTTGAAGGGAGGTCTCCGATAGTTTGGAAGTTGAAAATACAAAAGGGATGATGCTGCATGGAATGAAAAGATGATAATGGGACAAGTAAATAAACAAAAGATGGACCTAGAAGAGGTGTAAATGGCAGTAACAAACCATAGACAACAGCTGCTATTTGAAAATATGAGTGCAGTACTCATGATCTGAAAAGTATCTCGGCCTCAGACTCCCGTTGAGTTTCATTAAAACACTGTCGGTAGCTAAGGACAGAGAGGTCAGAGTGAGAGTGAGGTAAAGAATTAAAATGATTGGTGGTCAGAAGTATGCCCATTCGAAAGTTCATCAACCTGAAACCTTAATACTGTTTTTTCTCTCCATTGGTTGAGTATTTCCAATGTTTTCTGTTTCTCTTTCAGATCACTGGTTTCTGTGGTATTTTGCTTTTGTTTCAGTGAAGGGGCAACCCCCACAGTTGTTTTGTTGGAGGAACCACTTGAGAACAAAGAGGCAGACCTTTAAACTTGACAAACTGACAGACCTTTTCAAAGGGTTTAGAGGTACAAATGGGATCACTTTCATTCTATTATTAGGGCTGTGTATTTATGAGATAATGAATGACTGTATAAATGTTACAGGGATACAGGTGAGCACATTTTCACTTTATTATGGGAAAAATTTAACTTTTAATACTGACTGACTGTTTAATATGTTTAATGGCTACAGATGGGGCGAGAAGCTAAAGGAGCCGATTCCCAAAGAAGACCCCCGACCTGACCCCCACTTCCCAGGAAGGATCACCCTCGGCATCCTGGAATTAATTGTTGGGGGAGTACTTACCACCTTGCAACCCCTCAGACTTAGGTCCACGCCCCTCGATTCTTGCATCAATTCACACCAACAGGACTCTTGGCTGGGGGGAGCTGCAGCATCTCACCTGATTTGGGAATGATGTGTCTTGAAACCAAAGACATGCTAAAAGGTCTACTGCCAGGTCAGAGCAGGAAGCCTGGCTGGGCCATCGCCAAACACACCCTGACTGGGGGGGTGGGCGTGGTTCGCTGCCTGCGTAAATCCCAATTTTGCTCCACCGCAGGGTTGTCCGCGCGGGATTCCCGATTTTAGTGATGGGGAATGGAGAATCCCGGCCAATATTTCAGGCTGATGACCCTTCTTCATTTAATCTCTCTGACATTCCATCCTATCACAGACCGTCCGTCTTAGTTTTTTCTCCACTCAACCCCATTTCCCTACCTCAGTACTGGTTTAACTTTATCCAGTTCTGAAGACAGGCCTAAAACCTGAATAACAAAGTGTTTTTTCTCTCAGCAGAAGCTGCTTGATTTGCTGCATTGTTGCAGCATTTTCTATTCCTATTTCACATTTCCAGCATCCGCAGAATTTTGCTTTTGTAGAAGTACCATGATGTGGGCTTGCTCCCAGTCTTTCTTGTTTTCACCAAAGAATGTAACTTCCATAAGTCAGCCAAATGACCTGAATTTTGAGATAATAATAGTGAAGCTATCGGTAATCGTCCATTTCATGGATTAAATTGGGCAGCAAGCTCCTGCATCTGCACTAACTCAGTATAATACAAGAATCTGGAAGCTGCTGTCTGAGATGCCTTTCTCCTCCATTAGTTTTTGCTACACCAGTACCTTTACAATAGATTCAGAATTAAAATGTTGAATTGCATGAAATTGCATTGCTTGTCCACTATATATCCACAAAATATACCAGAAGAAGTTAGGATTTATCCATTCAAGTATAATTGTAAATTTAATGAAATGGTTTGTCTTAATTACTGCCAAACAAGCTCTCTAATACTGAAAATTAAGTTTTACAGGTGTGGAGTCTCGTTTCTTCAGATGTTAATTATTTTACGGCATTTAAAAAAATAAATTAATGTTTTTAAACTTTCCTTCTCTCACTTTCTTTTAATCCAATCTTCCTTTCCCTCTCTTTATTTTGCATTCTGTAAACAATTTTCTATCTCCGCAGCATTGCTGACTTTGCCCTTGTCTCAGTTCACCTGTTGCTGAAACCCTCATTCATGCCTTTATGGCCTCTAGACTTGATCATGACAATTTAATCTTGGGCTAGTCTCCTACATACTACCCTCTATAAGGGCATCCAAAATTCTGCTCTCCACGTCTTAACTCACACCATATCCTATTGCCCTAACCTCCCTGTGCTTGCTGACCTATATTGCCTTCTGATCAAGCAGCACCTTCATTTTAAAACTCTTATCCTTGTTTTCATATCCCTCCATTGTCTCATTCCTCCCTATCTCTGCAATCTCCTACAGTCTGACGCCCCTCTAATTCTTGTCTCTTGTGCATCCCTAATTTGTAGCACAGTGGGTAGCATTGTTGCTTCTCAGATCCAGGATCCCAGGTTCTATTCCCGGCTTGGGTCACTATCTGTGCGGAGTCAGCATGTTCTCCCGTGTCTGAGTGGGTTTCCTCCGAGTGCTCCGGTTTCCTCCCACAAGTCCCAAAAGACATGCTATTAGGTAACTTGGACATTCTGAAACCTGCCTCTGTGTACCCGAACAGGCGTCGGAATGTGGCGACGAGGGAATGTTCACAGTAACTTCATTGCAGTGTTAATATAAGCCTACTTGTGATGATGAAGATTATTATTGAATTTTTCTACCTTGTTAACCCCACCACCTGCTGCCAAGGTCTCAACTCTCTATGTTGCTTTCCTCCTTTAAGATAATGCTCAAAACTACCTATTTGCCCCTCGCTTTTGGTCATTTGACCTGATATTTCCTAATCATAGAATTTACAGTGCAGAAGGAGGCCATTTGGCCCATGGAGTTTGCACTTGTCCTTGGAAAGAGCACCACACCCAAGCCCACAACCCCATCCCATCCCCGTTACCCAGTAACCCCACCTTTTTGGACACTAAGGGCAATTTATCATGGCCAATCCACCTAACCTGCACAAAAACACATGCAGACACAGGGAGAACGTGCAGACTCCACACAGACAGTGACCTAAGCCAGGAATCGAACCTGGGACCCTGGAGCTGTGAAGCAACTATGCTAACCACTGTGCTACCGTGCCGCCAAATGTGTCTTGGTGTCATACTTTGTTTTATCATGGCACTGTGAAGTGCCTTGGGTCATTTCATTACATTAAGGACACTATGGGCGTGATTCTCCGTCCCGCCACACCCATCTGTCGGGCAATGGGGTTTCCCATTTTGGGCAACCAAATGTGGGAAATCCGCGGACGTGAGTGCGCTGCTGGTGAAACGGAGGATCTCGCCGACGTAGAATCCAGCCCTATATAAATATATGATGTTGTTAAATATACTAACTTACATTTCCTGCTTTGGACTTTGTGAGCCCCTTAGCCCACATTTCTTCCAGGCTATGAATATTGGTTTGGCGACAAAATAATGTACGTGACATGTGCTGGCCAGGCTGGATGCCATTTTGGTGGGGGCATTAGTGCATGTGCAGGAAGTGTTCTCCAGAAGTGAGTAGAGTAGGCATGTTATACTGATTTTATACCATCAGTGCTGTGTTAAGAACATAAGAACTAAGAGCAGGCGTAGGCCATCTGGGCCCTCGGGCCTGTTCCACCATTCAATAAGATCATGTGGACTGAGCTCCACTTACCCTCCTGCTCACCCTTACCTTTACTATTCAAAAATCTATCTCTCTTTGCCTTAAAAACATTCAACGAGGTAGCGCACCTGCTTCACTGGGCAGGGAATTCCACAGATTCACAACCATTTGGGTGAAGAAGTCCCTGTCCACTGAGTCCTATATCTGCTCCGCCTTATTTTGAGCTCAGCTCTCCAACTAATACCCTCGCTTAACATTCCACAGCTAAACATGTGTCCAGCAGCTGGAATTAACCCCACGCCGCCCAGCTCAGGCTCACACATGCCCGACTCATCGTCTCTTTGCATGCAGTCACCATGACAAGCCAGAGGGTGGTGAGGGGGAATGGAAATCTACGGTTCACTTGCGCTTTAGAAATCGTGAAGCTGCCGTTGTTGCTGATGATGAAGAGAGGAGGCAGGACCTGGAGAGGAGTGACTGCATGCTGCCACCCCGGACCCTGGCTCCTGGTTCTGCAGAGTGACACCGACAGTTTGGGTGCCTCCAACCCTGCACCCCCCACCCCCCCCCGGGCACACCCCACCCGGCTGCCACCCGCCCACCCACAGTAGCCCCAAGGGGGGCCGCGGTACCCACCCCTGGCTGGGGCAGTGCCAGCCAACAGTGCTCCTGGCATCAGACATGGGCGCCAGGACCAGAGGCCCCACGGTGTTGGCCACTGATGGGGCCAGAGGTCCCACCATTCTAGCGTGTCGGCCTTTGACCCCTGCAGGCAATGGATATTGGAATTCAACCATCAATGCTAGTTGCCGCAGCCCTGGGGGATGTCCTGCAGTTGTACGAGCTGAAGCTGCTCAAGGATGCGGATGGGCAGCAACGGAGTGTACCCCAGAGGAACAGGAGGCAGCCACCCAGGATGGAGAGCCAGCTGCTCAACAAGCCGAGGAGGAGGAAGTGCCAAGGAGGTGCAACATGAGGCCTTGCGTGTACCTGTTGCGCCCATCATCTGAGGACCGGGCACACCATCGAAGATTCCAGCTGCGCAGAGAGACAGTACGACATATCTGCCAGATGGTAGTACACCTGGCACCACAGGGGTATGGAGGAGGGAACCCGCTCTGGGTGGCCGTCAAGGTGACGGTTTCCCTGATCTGCTATGCCACTGGCTCCTTCCAAGCGCCGAGTGGGACCTGTCCGGGATCTCATAGACCTCGGTGCACAGGTGCATCACACAGTCAGAGAGGCCATATACTTCCAGACGCCTCAATACATCCACTTCGATGTGGACTGAACCCACCAGGATGCCCGGTGTTCAGGGTTCGCCGCCATCGGGTCCAGGAGATGATCGACGAGATGCATGTCCCCCTACGAGCACCTGCAGAAGACAGGCCATTCTACACAAACCGAAAGGGGTACCACTCAATGAACGTGCATCTGATACGTGACCATCAGCATCATACACGTCTGTGCCCAAAACTTGGGTAGCGTGCACGACGCCTTCATCCTGGCACACTCGATGATTCCTCCTGACATATTCGAGATTTCTCCTCAGCTGGGGGGTTGGCTCCTGGGTGGCAGGGGTTATCCACTGCAGTCATGGCTGACGATTCCTATCCGGAGGTTCACAGGGTCTGCCCATTCCTCCCCCCGCCCCCCCCCCCCCCCCCCCACCAGCCCAGACCAGACGGTGGTGATGTGCATCAATGTAAATGCATGTAGGCTAGCTAGACACTAGAGGGAGCACCAGAAACATCACACACACACTCAACCAATCGATCAGTTAGATAGGATATGACCAATGGACATTCACGATACACAAGGAGGTGACACGACCACAGGGGGGTATTACACCAACCCAAATATAAAGGACACCACACACACGATCTGCCTCTTTCCAGTGGAGGCAGTCAGTGAGTACAGACACATGGTTGATTCAATATCACTCCCACCACGTGGATTTGAGTATAAGAATTGGCAAGTCATGTTGCAGCTGTATAGAACCTTAGTTAGGCCACACTTGGAGTATAGTGTTCAATTCTGGTCGCCACACTACCAGAAGGATGTGGAGGCTTTAGAGAGGGTGCAGAAGAGATTTACCAGAATGTTGCCTGGTATGGAGGGCATAAGCTATGAGGAGCGATTGAATAAACTCGGTTTGTTCTCACTGGAACGAAGGAGGTTGAGGGGCGACCTGATAGAGGTATACAAAATTATGAGGGGCATAGACAGAGTGGATAGTCAGAGGCTTTTCCCCAGGGTAGAGGGGTCAATTACTAGGGGGCATAGGTTTAAGGTGAGAGGGGCAAAGTTTAGAGTAGATGTACGAGGCAAGTTTTTTACGCAGAGGGTAGTGGGTGCCTGGAACTCACTACCGGAGGAGGTAGTGGAGGCAGGGACGATAGGGACATTTAAGGGGCATCTTGACAAATATATGAATAGGATGGGAATAGAAGGATACGGACCCAGGAAGTGTAGAAGATTGTAGTTTAGTCGGGCAGTATGGTCGGCACGGGCTTGGAGGGCCGAAGGGCCTGTTCCTGTGCTGTACATTTCTTTGTTCTTTGTTCTTTGTTCTTTGATTGCAGCAACTGGTTAGTCAGTCTG
The DNA here is from genome assembly GCF_047496885.1 of Scyliorhinus torazame. NCBI lineage: Eukaryota > Metazoa > Chordata > Chondrichthyes > Carcharhiniformes > Scyliorhinidae > Scyliorhinus > Scyliorhinus torazame. The sequence goes on along the minus strand of NC_092707.1, from coordinate 320,301,748 downwards.
GGTAGCTATAGTAGGATTAGCAGTAGTGTCAAACCCGAGTAATAGAAGTGTAAATAGTTTAATAAACGTGTTGAAGTTATCTCCACATCTGAACCTTCCTTTGACAAGTGCACCACAAGGAAGCTGCCTATGTTACACCGACAACATAACAAAATCACAGACCACCCCTGACACCCATCAGACAGAGCACTGAGGCAGGTTGTTACAGTGGCAGCAGGTGTTTAACGTGAACAATTATGTACCGATTTGTGTCCTATCCCCTATAACTAATTTATGCCGTACACCTGTGCCAATTTAACTGGTGTTGAATTTTCTGGCCTCATGGGCGCTAACTATGGATGGAGCTGTTTCTTCCACAAGCCCGAGATCCGTCAGCACGCCCACTAGTTCCTGGGATCGGCCTGCCCCCCGAACGTCCGCCCCCTCGGATGTTCCTATCTCCACCTGCTGCACCGGGTTAACTGTGTGATGCACAGCAGATAATGTCCGAGGAGCTTGTTCATTAAAGTGCCCAACAGAGGTGAGTGTCTCTGGAATGGTGAAGGGTGTTGGAGAAAGCTGTGACGGAAAATCATTGTCATCCTCCGACTCGAGCTCCGGAGTCTCCTGGGTCTCGGGCGGAGGGCTGGTGTTCGAGCTACTTTCAACGTTGATGCCCGACTCACAGTGGGGCTGGGGATCCAGCTAAGGCACTGGCTTGGGGCGGGTGATGTCTGATGGACCCGTTCCATCCCCAGTAGGTCCTGCAAGACACAAGACAAGACACATCATTAAACCGTGGGCGAGGAGAGGGTGGGGTTGGCGTGTGGGTGGGTTGGGGATGGTGGAGTTGGCCTGAGGGTGCTGTGGGGGTGAGGGTGGTATGGAGTTGAAGTGGTGTTGGGGTGAGGGGGGTGTGGGGGTGAGGGTAGTGAGGGGGAATTGGGGAGGTGGCACACATGCCACGGGGATCCGTAACTAAGCGGAGTGTCACTTCCTCACCCGGGCCGAGTTCTACCTCAGCGATCTCCCATTCCTCCGGGCCTCCGATCACATCCAGGGCCCTCTACTCATCCACGGTGAGAGGCCTCCTGTCCAGGGTCCCACTCCTGTCTTGTCCCACTCCTGGCGGTTGTGCGCGTCCTTCTCCTTGGGGATGGGGGGGAACAGAAGATGACAGTGTTAGACAGTCCGACGAACGCAACCCAGGGGCTGGGTAGTCAGTGGCCTCAGTGGCGGCTGGTATCGGTACCGACATGCGGTGCAGGATGGGTGTTCGGTGGTCCCCAGGTGGGGGGTGAGAGGGCGTAGGGTTACGGGTGTATAGGACGCGGGTTACTGCCAGGGACACAGTGCTGCCAACTCACCCTGGCTGCCCTGAGGAGTCGTGCAGTTTCTTCCGGCATTCCTGGCCTGTCCGGACAGTGTTGCACACAACGCTCACAGCTTCTCCCACCTGCGCCCAGGCACGGCGAATGGCGGCAGCTGGCAGCCTGATCCTGGCCGGGGTACAGGGTCATCCTCCGCACCTCCACCACATCCAAGAGGGTCTCCAGCTGGGCCTCTGTAAATTGTGGAGCTCCTCTCCTCTCCGCCATCCTGTGAAGTGTGTATGTGCGGCTGAATCTTGTCAGCCTCCTGACTGTCAAACGCAAAACCTGAGGGTGCCCTCACTCACACCCCTCCCCCCATCCCCCACTCCCCACAACCCACCACCACACGAGCACTGGGGAAGCAGCTCCAGTGCCCTTGGGCTGCATGTCGGTAAATGGAAGGAGCTCCTCATTTCCCCTCGGTAGACATTGCGGTAGGTCGCTGTTTTTTTAAAAGAGTACGAAACGACGCCCACGTGACTTCTCACTGAGGAGTCGAGTAATTCCCGGGAGGACGTTGCATTCAACTTCAATCTCGTTCATGAGATTGAAAGGAATGCAAATTAGGCTTTATGATATTCTCGCCATTTTTGGGCCAGATCCGGAATTCGCCATCAGGAGCGGGCTGGGTGAATTGCACAATGGTTTGTGCCGGCACTAATCTCGATTTTGCCCTCTCCCGCTATTCATCCGGCGTGCCCTGATTTGCGCTGGGTGCAACGCGGTGGCTGAATCGCGCTCTATGGAAGTGTAAAACATAGGACTCGGGCTTTGGAGAGAGATTCCAAGGGGTTTATCAAACAACCAACACAAACAAGTCACTTTTGTAGGAGATGTGATCGAAATCAGTCGTACGAATTTCACGCGGTTATATCCTTTTAATTTTGAAAATATGATTTTCAAACTTTTAGCCGACTGGAAATGTTGCAATTAGAAATGAGACAGAACAAACTGCTTTAAAATGTAAAGCCACCTTCCAAATTGGAGGTGGAAAAACAAGCAAACCAGAGAGCCATTAGAACTCGTCACTGTCTATTGGTCCGTGATTTCCTCAGTGGGGTAATCTCTGTCGGGGGGGGCTGCGGTGTCAGGTTGGACCGGAGGCATGCTTGGTCCGGGAGAGGGAATGGTCAGATAGAGAGGGTTCAGGGTTCAGGATGGACGGGATCAATCCGGGATGGGTTCAGACCGGTTCGTACTAGGGGGAGAGATTTGTTCAGGCCGAGTTGGGGAGAGTTGGGTAGGGCTGGGGGGGTGGGGGTGGGGGTGGGAGGGGGAGGTCAGGTTGGGGGGGTGGGTGGGAGGGGTGTCGAGTCATGGGGTGTTGTGCTGGGTCCCCTGGGTTTGCTCTGGAGTCAGAAGTGATTTTTTTTACCTCTAACTCTTTCAGAGTAACTATCAGGGCAAACCTGGCAGAACCATCCAAGTGATTTAAATCACTTCTGTCAGATCATTCCCAGCGCAATTGTCCAGAGAAAGTTAATTCTTTCAGGGCAATCCCAGAGAGATTCCCCAGCACATCATTGGGGTACCCCACAAATGCAATGCTGGGGAGCCAGGAAATTGAGGGCCAGATTGAAATGCAAAGAGCTGGATATTAAACCAGTGGCAGTCACAGAGGGACCCACCTAAAATCTCTTGGAAATGCACAATGTGTGAAGTATAACAGCCAAGCTGTAACCACTGCAGAGATTACATGAAAGGCTTCAGCAGAAGAGTTGGGCTGAAAGCTCCTTCTCTCCCTCTTTCAAAACAATTCTATTACCTGGTTTGAGAAGTCAATGGTACCAGAAACCTACCAGTGAACAAAGATTGCACAATAACTACTACATCTTTTACATCTGACCACATGCAAGAAACTATCGAACCTAAATCAGCTGCAACATTTAAAATCAATGCCTCGAGGGCAATTAAAGGACACTTACCCGTACATTCTTAAACTTGTCTTATTTTTGACATCTGTGTGCATGTGTGATGTTACATTATTATTACATTTTTCCTTTGTTTTGTGGTTAATAAATTAGTTTTCTTTAACAGAAGAAAACCTTGATTGTTTGGCTCGATATTGCTCACTGCATAAAGAGTAAAATACATTCTGATTTGGAGAAGGAATAACCTGTTGAAAAAGAAACTTAAATCTTTGCTGTGACTAAGCGAGGGGGCTGAATAGAGGGGAGCCAGTTTCACTCCTTACTCCTGATTGTAACAAGAATCACTGAAGCACAATCTGGTGGAACCTAATTTATCCCCACATCAAACAGCAGGACAGAAACTGTGCTTTTTGTGTATAATCCAAATTCCTTTGATGAATAGACCCTTGCTTTGAAGCTCAATCTTTGAAATAAAAGTGACTGATTGACAATAGCAATATTATGTATATATGGCTTATATATAGAAAGGTCGGAGGATGACCACACAAAGTGCTGATGAGGACTGGAAAAATACGTCATTTATCTTTGTGCAATTTGACACAATTCCAACCCACTCTCTGCAAAAAGACAAATTCAATTCTCACCTGGCCCTCAGCACATTTAATTTAATTGACTTTTCTGATCAAAAACAAGCAGCTTTCTTCACGCTTCTCATCCTCATGAGCTTTCAGGCTGTGTTCCTGCAGTATATTTTATCTCCACCGCTGATCTATTGACCTGCTGGGTACTTTTCTGCCCATTTACTTTGGGCCAATCTTCTTTTATCTCACTGAACATTGTACTTTACTAGTGCAGCTCGGTTATCTTTGACCATTCATTATCCTTTACTGCTTTTACATGGAATCTAATTATGTTGTGGCCACCATGTCCCAATTGTTCTCGTGCTCTCACAACAGCAATTGTCCCACATCATTTCCCAGAACTAAATCAAGTAATTGTTTTTTTCCCTTGTTGTCTTGACGTCTCCTAATCTATGAAGCAGTCCTGGATGCAGTTAGAAAATACATATTCCACTTTGAGTCTCTGTATCGTCTTTATTCCTTCTGTTTTGGGATATTTAATGTCACTCAATAGTTAGTTCCTTATTGTTCATACATATCAATCTGAACTGAGTACAGATCTCCCACTCAATCTCATCTTTCCTGTTTGATGGTCGCTATTCACTCTGAGAATTAGGCAACTTTACTTCCTTGTTTTAGCTCTTTTGTCATGGATAATGTCTTACGAGAGCGCCCAGCATATCTCCTGTTGTGATCAAACCGTTCAGCAGTACTGCTGCCCGACTGTCTTCTCTTCCATCCCTACAACAACAACACACTGGCCACGCTTTTGTGCCCGCCTTGACCGAGTGTAATGGCGATGTGGGCACAAAATGTTGCGAGCATCAAAAAAAGTGAATATTGCCGGCGAGATCTCGCTTTAATATTTTGTCCGCCGCCTGCCAGTGATGGATGTGGATGTTTTAGAGAGGGTGCAGAGGAGGTTCACCAGGATGTTGCCTGGTTTGGAGCGTGCTAGCTATGAAGAAAGGTTGAGTAGATTAGGATTGCTTTCATTGGAAAGACAGAGGTTGAGGGGGGACCTGATTGAGGTCTTCAAAATTATGAGAGGTATGGACAGAGTGGATAGCAACAAGCTTTTTCCAAGAGTGGGGGTGTCAATTACAAGGGGTCATGATTTCAAGGTGAGAGGGGGAAAGTTTAAGGGAGATGTGCGTGGAAAGTTTTTTACGCAGAGAGTGGTGGGAGCCTGGAACGCTTTGCCAGCGGAGGTGGTAGAGGCGGGCACGATAGCATCATTCAAGATGCATCTAGACAGATATATGAACGGGCGGGGATCAGAGGGAAGTAGATCCTTGGGAAATAGGCGACAGGTTTAGATAAAGGATCTGGATCGGCCAGGCTGAGAGGGCCGAAGGGCCTGTTCCTTTGCTGTAATTTTCTTTATTCTTTGTTCTTGTTCTTATTCCTGTCCAGGAAGGTTAGTAACATCATTTCAATATGTTAACATATCATGAGCAGGCAGTCCCGCTGTAATCTGTCCCCACATTGTATATTCCAACCTTGCCGGCGTGACGTCATGCCAGCGGGATTTATAGCAGGTTTAGATAAACATGAACCTGGTGACCGCCAAATGGGAGTTTGGAGGTAAGCGCGTGGAATTTAAGTGCGGGCCTCGGGATTGAGTGTGGATTGGGGCAGGGAGGAAGGTCGTGGTTGATTATAGGTCTGGGGTAGTTTGAGTGTGGGTCTGGGTGTGGGTTAGCTGAGGCCTTCGAGACCAGCCACACAACGGGGTTACTTTGTTGGGGGGTTTCAGCAGAGGCCCTTGAGGGAATGCCGGTCCTGGAGAGTTGCTAGAACTAAGCAGGGCAGACAACACAAAGGATGAAGGCTATGTTCCTTGGTAGGGGTGGGAGGCATTCTTGAGGGGCTGGCCATTGGCATGACTTTGCGAGGGTCCTATGGTTTGGCCCCATAAAGGACAATTTCAATGAGAGGGCAACAAAGCTTCTAACAGATCTCAGCCTCCCTGATGCTGGAACTCACAGCTGAAGTGCCTGTGCAATCTCAGGGGCCCTGGCAATGGACTGTGAAGCCTCGACAGCTGGGCTTGGGTGGATCGATGGATGTTCACAACACAAGGCTTGCAGAAGTCACAACTTTGAGGTCGGCGGCTGTCTGATTTTGTTAAGTTTAATATGGAGACTTGACACCAATGAGTTCACCCACCCCTGCCACAAGGTTTAGCTTAGAATTCACATTGAACCCCGCAGCATTGCTTTAGGTTTGTGTTTTACCCAATTTGGTGCAAAAGAAATTACCAAGTGATTTAAATGAAATAAACTGAGGGACAAATTAAATAGGCAGCCTAAATAAAAACAAATCACAAGTGAAACTTAAAACATCAAATCAAAGTGTGATTCTGAGAGTGGTCAATAAGACACCCCAGTCCTCACGGTGCTCATGGAAGACCTCAATGGTGCTGATGGACTCCATGGGCTGGATTCTCCATTACTGAGACTAAATATTGACACCAGGGCAAGATTCGGGGAATTCCATGACACCAAAGCTGGCACCGCCCTGGACCGATTCAGCAACTGTTCAGGGGTTAGCACTGGCACCATGTGGAACACAATCGATTCCAATGTGAAACGGTGCTGGATTTGCGGGTCCGAGATTGTCAGGAGGCTGACAAGCTGCAGCCGCATATAAACAATTCACTCACCGAACACCCTCATCCTAGCCAACAAGATGGCAACAAGACGTGCGGCACCGCGGTTCAGGGGTGCCAAATTGGAGACCTTGCTGGATACCACGGAGAAGAGACGAGTCATCAGTGCCATGGGCAACACCATCTGGACCAGCCTGCAGTGCAGGAAGAAATTGCACGTCCTCCTCAGGTTGGCTAGGGTGAGTAGGCAGCACTGTGCCCCTGGCACCAATCCCATCCCACATACATGTGACCACTCCCCCCACTCGGAGGGCAGTCAAAACCCCACCCTGTGCCATGTGCCTGTACCCATGCTTGCCACCATGGCCTGGTGCCCTGGCCACTGTGGCCACCAGCTACCCACCCCCTGGACTGTGTGTGTCGGACGGTCTAACACTGTGCATCTTCTCCTTCCTCCCCTCCCCCGCACCCCTGACCCCTTCCCACCTAGGAGAAGGCTGCCTATAACCGCCGGGAGTGGGAGAAGACTGGAGGGAGACCGCTGGACCTGCGTCCCCTCACCGTGGCTGAGCAGAGGGCTCTGGATGTGGCCAGCGACCCAGAGGAAAGAGAGGCTGCAAGGATGGAGATCGCCCGTGGGCGAGGAAGTATGTCCTTGCTGAGTTGCGTTTCCCATTGCCACGTGTCAACCCCTCCCAACATCACCCCATACGACCCTCACCACCACCCTCACCCCCACCTTCATCACCACCCTCATCCCCACCCTCACCCTCACACCACTCTCATCCCCACCCTGACCCTCACACCACTCTCACCCACACCACCATCACCCCCATGCCACCCTCACCCCCCCACCCTCATTCCAAACCACCCTCATCCGCAATCCCAACATCACCGCCACACTCCCCTCAGTCTCACCCCCACCACCTCCACTACCCCCCAGCCTGTGGTTGAATCATGCATCTTGTCTCGTGTCTTGCGGGACCTGCTGGTGATGGGGCGGATCCATCTGGCATCCCCGCCCCCAGCCTGTACCACAGCCTGAGCCCCCCCTCCCTCCCCGCCCCCGTGAGCTGAGCTGCAATGAGGAGAGCAACATGGACGACAGCCCTCAACAAGAGACCCAGGACATCCCGGAGCTCGAGTCTGGGGCTGTCATAGATTTCCCGTCACAGTTGTCTCCAACACCCACCACCATCCCAGCGACACTCACCTCGGTTGGGCACTTTAATGAAGAGGCTACTGGGGCATCATCTGGTACGCACCACACAGCTGCCCCAGTACATCAGGTGGAGGTAGGAAAACACAAGGACGCGGATGGCCGGAGGGCGGGCTGACCCCAGGAACTAGTTGCCATTCAGACAGGTTTCAGGCTTCTGGAGTGGACAGTCCCATCTATTGTGGAGCTTGAGTCACAAAGCCATGAAATGAAATGAAATGAAAATCGCTTATTGTCACAAGTAGGCTTCAAATGAAGTTACTGTGAAAAGCCCCTAGTTTCCACATTCCGGCACCTGTTCGGGAAGGCTGGTACGGGAATTGAATCGTGCTGCTGGCCTGCCTTGATCTGCTTTAAAATCCATCTCTTTAGCCTTGTGCTAAACCAGTGGTCGTCAGCGAGCATCCAGCACCTGCACCCGCAGGTGTAGGAGTCCAACCGCGTGCAGGAGTAGGAGGTGGCGTCCACAGTAGAGACAGTGGGGGTGCGGGTTATGGATATGGATCATCATGTCCAAGTCATGAGACATTCTGTGCAGGCGCTGGCTGAGGCCCAGGACAGGGCTACTGACTTACAGGCAACCATGTGCCAGAGTCACCTGGAAATCGCAGCCGTACTCCTGAGCATGGCATAGTCACAGCGGGCCATGTCTGAGTACGTCGACGGCATTGTCCAGGCGCTGGACACAGGGGGAGGTGGCCCAATCCCAGAAGGAGATGGTGCAGTCACTGGCTGATGTGACACAGACCCAGAAGGTGGTGGCACAGACAATGGATGATGTGGTACAGTCCCAGATGGCAATGGTTCACTCCCTGTGCTCTATGGCCACGAGCATGCAGTCTCTGGCCGAGTCCAGAGCAGGCCTCCAGGACTGGCAGTGCCAGGTGGCGGGGGAGCCTCAGGGGATAGTTCCGTGTGAACCCCTATCCCATGGAGTATCCCGGGGGCCATCGGGCACCCCAAGGGAGGATGAGGTAATGGGGCCCGTGCTGATGACACCTGCAGGGGAGGTTCCAGAACACTGCAACACCTCGGACTCTCCCCCCCACGCCCCCCCCCCCCTCCCTGTCCCTGGTATGTCTGGTGGGCAGTGGGCAGAACAGGGCGGCACCACATCACCTGGGACACATGTGCAGCAGTCGGGCCCATCCAGGCCCGGTCACCAATGAAGACAGCCCCGAAAGGGGATCCGAGTCACAGGGTGGGAATCACAGCAGACCGCTTCCACTCCTGATGTGCCGCCTGGGGATGCCCCTAGACGTAGCGTTAGGCCCAGTCAGGTCAGAAAGTTAGACACCAGTTAGGTTGGCATGGGTGCAGTAAATGATCGAGGCTAGGGAACGTATCTGTAAATATTTGTTATCTACTGTTACAACCTGCCTCGGTGCTCTGTCAGATGGATATGTGGGGTTGGCTGTTCTGGGTTGGGCAGAGAGGGGCCGTGGGGGTGGGGGTGGGGAGGGGGGGGGCGCGGAATGAGTAGGTGCTGAGGTTGCCTGGGCTCCCCCCCCCCGACCGTCCCCACCACCGTCACCCCAGAGATTCGATGGCACCTTGTGAAGGAATGGCCAGCTCAATGTCGGGATCACCCATGGAGGGTGTAAAGTTCTACCATGGCTCCTGATTCTGCAGAGTGATACTGGTGTATAGGTGTCCCCAACCACCCAGCCCTGCAACCCACCCTCTGCCATATCAACCACCACCCAACTGGCTGCCATCCACCAGCGAGGCATCAGGCATTCCTTCCAGGACAAAGCCCACTATAGCCACCTCAGGGGCACCGGACGGGGGCATTGGAGTGCACCACGTCATCCAATGCAGAGCACCAGAGCTCATCGCAGAATGAGTTGTCATCGTCCTTCATCCCATGGACCAGACCCAGTGTTACTGCCAACCAAGGGACCGCACCATGTATTGCGGCATGGATGTGTCACGGAGGGGGCTGCAGGCGGGAGGTGGCCAGCAGGGGTAGGGGTGAAGTGTGGGAGTGAGATGTGGTTTTGATGCCCCTGGTCAGTCACCCCTAGTCAGTGAAACTGGAAGCGATCAGAATGTCCCATGCCCGTTGACCATGTTGCACACGTCATGCGGCCCCCCGTGCCTCGATGAGCCCCATGTCCCAGCCACCCTCCCCTGCATGCTCCTCATCAGGCGAGGACTAGTGTTCATCCTCCTCCTCCAGCACGTCGCCCCTCTGCTGTGCGATGTTGTGTAGGATGCAGCAGGCTGCCACAAAACAGCCGACCCTCCGGTGCTACACTGGACGGCTGCTCCAGAGCGGTCCAGGCACCTGAAACCGCATCTTCAGGATGCCGAAGCACTGCCCGATCACACCTCTGGTCACTGCATGGACGTCGTTGGAGTGGGCCTCTGCATTGGTCTGTGGCCTCCGGATCAGTGTCATCAGCCATGACCGCAATGGATAACCCCTGTCACTCAGGAGCCAACCCCTCAGCTGGGGGGGCATCTCGAACATGTCAGGAATCACCGAGTGCCCAGGATGAAGGTGTCGTGCACACTGCCTGGGTATCGGTGGCAGACGTGTATGATGCTCAGTTCATGGTCACATACCAGCTGCGTGTTCATCGAGTGGAACCCCTTTCAGTTTGTGTAGAACGGCCTGTCAACTGCAGGTGCTCTTAGGGTGACATGCATCCGGTCGATCACCGACCCAGGGCATCTCGGCGATGGCGGCGAATCCCGCTGCCCGGGCATCCTGGTGGGCTCGGTCCACATTGAAGTAGATACATTGTGGTGACTGGGCATATAGGGCCTCCGTGCACCGAGCTTTGTGAGATCGCGGACTGATCCCCACTCAGCACCTGGAAGGATCCTGTGGCGTATAGGTTCAGGGCGACCGTCACCTTGACGGCCTCCGGGAGTGGATGAGCTCCCCCATTCCCCCGTGGTGCCTGGTGCACCATGACCTGGCAGATATGTCGCACTGTCCCTCTGCACAGCCGGAGTTTTCAATGACATGCCTGGTCCTCGATCAGCTCCATCTCGTATAGCCGCAGTGTATCCCCCGGGGCTGCGGCGACAAGCAGGAAGGCCACCATTGCTGGTTGAATTCCAGTATCCATTGTCTGCAGGAGATGAAAGGCAGACATGTTTGCATGGTGCGTACCCCCTTCCCAACCAGGTCCACAGGGCTACATGATGGCCCCGGTTGGCACTGTGGACCCTGCCCCCTCATGTCCCTCCACCCCAATCCCCGCACTCTGGTCCTATCAGTGCCTGGCACCGTGGGGACTCTGGCCTTGGCACCCATCCCTGCTGCCAGGGCTACCGTAGGCTGGCACTGCCCTTGCGATGCCCCTGTCCGGTGTCCCTGAGGTGGCTATAGTGGGCTTTGTCCTGGGAGGACTGCCTGATGCCTCGCTAGTGGATGGCAGCCAGTTGGGTGGTGGTTGGTATGGCAGAGAGTGGGTTGCAGGGCTGAGTGGTTGGGGGCATCTATACACCAGTATCACTCTGCAGAATCAGGAGCCATGGTAGAACTTTACACCCTGCATGGGTGATCCCTACATCGAGCTGGCCATTCCTTCACAAGGTGCCATCGAATCTCTGGGGTGACGGTGGTGGGGACGGTCGGGGGGTGGGGGGGGCGGAGACCAGGCAACCACAGCACCTACTCATTCCCTCCCACACCTCCCACCCCCACGGTCCCTCTCTGCCCAACCTATACACCAGTATCACTCTGCAGAATTAGGAGCCAGAACCACCCCAGACCACGAGTGCCATTGTGTTTGAACATGACCATTTTGAGATTGCCATTGGCTGAGAGCTGGACATCCACCGCCATGTGATGTGCTAATTTGTGAGGTGTCATCCAGCCCACTCCTCTGCCACCCAGCACTTCCCCGATCCAGGTCACCTTGACTACCACAGCCCATCCCTCCGCGAGCCACCCGAAATGGTACTGATGTAGGTATGGATTCCTGAGCAGCGGATCCCTGGTGACAGCTGCTAATTAAGATGGGGAGAGTTGTGGCATGCGGCAACCATGTTCCAGACTTTGAGTAGGTCCTGGTAAAAGGTGGGTAATGTCAACATGGCTGGCTTCCCACAACTGGAGGGAGCCATTGACTGCAAGCACGCGGTTCTCTGTTGCACATGGCATCAAGGTATCATATACCAGAAGGCCTTCCACTCTCTGAATACTCAGATCATCAGCAACCATGCCAATATCCTGCAGGTGTATACCAGGTTTCCAGGGAGTGTCCACAACAGCTACATCCTACTCTCAGGTACCGGAGTTATTTGAAGGGCCTCAGCAGCTAATGGGTTGTCTCCTCGGAGACAAGGTGTACTCCCTCAGGATGTGGCTGATTATGCCTGTGCGGAGGCCGTAGAGTGCAGCAGAGATCCATTACCATGAGCCTCATGGTGCAAGTTGGTAAAGCAGACTATCAACATCCTAAAGATGTGATTCTAGTGCCTGGACTGGTCAGGGGGAACCTGCAATATATCCCTCAGTGGGTTTTGTACATTGTTGTGTGCTGTGTCCTCGAATACCTGGTGCAGGAACAGGGCAAGGACTTGGCAGAGGAGGAGATGGACGATTGGCACATCTCTGATGAGCAGGATGTTGAGGAGGGTGCTGAGGGAACTCCTAGTGGAGAGAGGTGACAGCAAATGGGGAGGAGATCTTAGGATGCATTGATAGCTTCCCGCTTCACTCGCGTAGTTCGATCATGGGAAGTGGACCTTCCTCAGTGTGGTGGCAGTGTGACCACAGCCCAGATATTGCTCCTGTCATGGGAAGGGTGCCGATGCCCATGGCCCATATGATGCAGGAGGATGATGATGACTTGCAGTGAGGACAGAGCATTGGTCTTCAAAGACCTACTGCTAATGTCTTAATCCTGCCTTGCGAACTCCCACTGACCAGGGTAACGTGGACAGAGCCATCACTCCTGATGCAGGCTTCTCCTTAGTTAGCAGTGCCAGAATGGCTCTCGCAAGGATATAACTATTGGCTTCCTCGTGCTGAGATCAGACTTTCCCATATGACTGGTTTGAGTGGTGGGGTTGACCATAAAAAGAGGTTCATTGTGGCCAGGGTGATACAAGCATGAATGTGTCCTGTCAGTCTGAGTAAAGGCCAACAGTTGGCTGACATTCTTGCAGATGCAAGATGGATACGGGGCCACTTGTTAGCTTCCAGCCTTTATGTGTCAGATGCATGCCACTGTATATGCAGGTTGTGGAGCACTGGAATGGTAGCAAGGGGCACTAAGAGGGTGCAAGAACTTATATTTAATACATTACAGAATTGCTCACATACAAGTGCCGGCAACACCCGTACCCATACTGAGCAACTGTAACATCTTTACCTTCCTAACCCTGCCGTTACGTCTTGTTGTATCCCCAGGATCCACAGCTGAGCTTGAGTGACCTTCTGTCTGCCATGCCCTGTTGTCTAAAATTAACTCTGTGGGCATCCTCTGGAAGGCTGAGACCTGGAGGACATCGACCTGCTTTCAGGTGCCAACCTCCTCAGTGCGCGGGGCTGGAGCTGTGTTGACTGCAGGAAGGGGGAAGTCAGATGTGTTAGACACCCCCTGGGTCTCCTGGGTGGAAGGCCCTTTTGATCCTCCTCCCCATGTTAGTTTGCGGGCCCTTGGCTCTTCCATGGGATAGAGGGGCAGGTGCAGTGAGATCCAGAAGCGCCGCCATCCTCATGCACTGGCACTCATGGATGCCCACAAGTGCCTGCACCATTGCGATTATGCCCTGAATGTTGGAGTGGACATCACTCTCCATGGATTGAACATCTTGCACAAAGGTCTCTATTGCGGACACCACCGTCGCAGTGTTGGCCTGATTGTCTTGCAGTGCCAGCACCATCACCTCGGACAGGAGAGGTTGGGACTACTCCAGTTGGCCTTGCTTTCCGAGGAGTGAGGTGGACATCCCATCCTGTTGTTCCCTACCCAGCAACTGCGAGATGACTGAGTCCAGCATCTGACTGGGGCACAGCAGAGTCCTGGCCTCCAGCAGTCCTCTGAGTACCGGATCCCTGGATGTACTTGCTTCTACCTGCTGTGGATATCAGGAGTGAAGTGGTCATCAGTGCCCCAGAAGCCTGCCTACTACTAATTCCCACTGAGGTGTGAGTCTCTCTCTGCATTGAGAGAGGGTGTGGGTGAGAACCATCTTTTATTGGGATGTCCAAAACGTCATTGAAGTTGCTCTCCTTGGTGCTCTCCAGTGCTCCACTGGAAGATGGGACGGGCTGCTCATCTGATTTAGCTGCAAGGAAAGGGAGATGGCATCAGTGTGTGGCAGGGGCAGAGACAGAACTCACGTGAGGCTGGCCAGATGGATTAATGTATTGATGGTCCTCACTGTTGTCACTTACGCCCAGGGGCAGTCCTGTTGCTTCGCTGCAAATGCTTGAGCCCTCGAATGGAGGAAGGATTTTCAATTTGGGTAAGCTTCCGTCTGTCTGTGTTATCTCCTTTTAATTGTGAGCTAGCTTGTCCTGCAAGGACACAAATGGGGAAGGGTCTAAACAGGATGTGTGCCCGGTTTAGGTGGCATGTGTGGTTGGTGAGTGGGGGCTGGGCTGTGATGAGGAAAGGAGCCACAGGAGAGATGAGGACCTGTGTGGGAGGGCAAGTGGTGGGGCCCCGTGAGTTAGTAGTGAATGGATGTGCAATGAGTGTGTGAGTAGTGACAGAGGAGAGGAGTTAATTACCCTGACTGCAGGGAGGAGGTCATTCATCTTCTTTCTGCACTGCACTCCTGTCCTATGCAGGGAGATGGTGCTGACCAGTGCTGCCATCATCTCCCATGCGGGATTGATGACCTTGTTCGAGGGTCTTTGTCCGGATTGAGGGTACAACACAGCATCACTCACCTCCACTGCATCCAGCTACATGGCCATTCCTCCTTCCGAGGAGCATGGGGCTGCCTTCCTTATAGCCATCCTCTTGGCTCAAAATTGTACAAGTGTAGAGGAGGCATTTAAGTGCAGCCCCCACCCTGCCCTAAATATCAGGTAAGCTCTTCCTTTCTTTTTCTTGTTTTCTCTAGAGGGGATGGCAGGGAAGGCAGTACAATGTTCCTCCTGCAGAATGTTTGACGTGTGGGACGCCGCCAGTGTCCCTGCTGATTTCATCTGTGATAAGTGCACCCATCTTCAGCTCCTCAGAAACTGTGTTAGGGAACTGGAGCTGGAGCTGGATGAACTTCGGATCATTCGGGAGGCAGAGGTAGTTATAGATAGAAGCTTCAGGGATGCGGTAACTCCAAAGAATAAAGATAGATGGATGACGGTGAGAGGGGCTGGGAGGAAGCAGTCAGTATAGGGATCTCCTGTGGTCGTTCCCCTTAGTAACAAGTATACCACTTTGGATACGGGGGAGGGGGCAGCACGGTAGCATTGCGGATAGCACAATTGCTTCACAGCTCCAGGGTCCCAGGTTCGATTCCGGCTTGGGTCACTGTCTGTGCGGAGTCTGCACATCCTCCCCGTGTGTGCGTGGGTTTCCTTCGGGTGCTCCGGTTTCCTCCCACAGTCCAAAAATGTGCAGGTTAGGTGGATTGGCCATGATAAATTGCCCTTAGTGTCCAAAATTGCCCTTAGTGTTGGGTGGGGTTACTGGGTTATGGGGATAGGGTGGAGGTGTTGACTTTGGGTAGGGTGCTCTTTCCAAGAGCCGGTGCAGACTCGATGGGCTGAATGGGCTCCTTCTGCACTGTAAATTCTATGATAATCTATTATCTGTTGGGAGGTCGACTTACCAGGGGTAAGCCATGGGGTACAGTTCTCTGGCACAGAGTCTGTCCCTGTTGCTCAGAAGGGAAGGGGGGGAGAGGAGTAGAACATTAGTCATTGGAGACTCCATAGTTAGGGGGATAGATAGGAGATTCTGTGGGAACGAGAGAGACTCGCGGTTGGTGTGTTGCCTCCCAGGTGCCAGGGTCTGCGATGTCTCGGATCGTGTTTTCGGGATCCTTAAGGGGAAGGGGAAGCAGCCCCAAGTCGTGGTCCACATAGGTACCAACGAGATAGGCAGGAAAAGGGATAGGGATGTAAGGCAGGGATTCAGGGAGCTAGGGTGGAAAATTAGATCTAGGACAAACAGAGTTATTATCTCTGGGTTGTTACCCATTCCACGTGCTAGCGAGACGAAGAATAGGGAGAGAGTTGAACACGTGACTACAGAAATGGTGCAGGAGGGAGGGTTTCAGATTCCTGGATAATTGGGGCTCATTCTGGGGTAGGTGGGACCTCTACAAAACGGGATGGTCTACACCTGGACCAGAGGGGTACCAATATCCTGGGGGGGGATATTTGCTAATGCTCTTCGGGAGGGTTTAAACTAGTTCAGCAGGGGATTGGGAACCTGAATTGTCGCTCCGCTATACAGTAGGTTGAGAGTAGTGAGGTCATGAGTAAGGTTTCAAAGTTGCAGGAGTGTACTGGCAGACAGGAAGGTGGTTTAAAGTGTGTCGACTTCAATGCCAGGAGCATCTGGAATAAAGTGGGTGAACTTGCGGCATGGGTGGATACCTGGGACTTTGATGTTGTGGCCATCTCGGAGACATGGATAGAGCAGGGACAGGAATGGTTGTTGTAGGTGCCGGGGTTTAGATATTTCAGTAAGCTCAGGGAAGGTGATAAAAGAGAGGGAGGGGTGGCATTGTTAGTCAAGGACAGTATTACGGTGGCAGAAAGAACGTTTGATGAGGACTCGTCTACTGAGGTAGTATGGGCTGAAGTTAGAAACAGGAAAGGTGAGGTCACCCTGTTAGGGGTTTTCTATAGGCCTCCGAAAAGTTCCAGAGATGTAGAGGAAAGGATTGCAAAGATGATTCTGGACAGGAGCGAAAGTAACAGGGTAGTTGTTATGGGGACTTTAACTTTTCAAATATTGACTGGAAACACTATAGTTCGAGTACTTTAGATGGGTCTGATTTTGTCCAATGTGTGCAGGAGGGTTTCCTGACGCAGTATGTAGATAAGCCAACGAGAGGCGAGGCCACATTGGATTTGGTACTGGATAATGAACCAGGGCAGGTGTTAGATTTGGAGGTAGGTGAGAACTTTGGTGATAGTGACCACAATTCAATTACGTTTACTTTAGTGATGGAAAGGGATAGGTATATACCGCAGGGCAAAAGTTATATCTGGGGGAAAGGCAATTATGATGCGATGAGGCAAGTCTTAGGATGCATTGGATGGAGAGGAAAACTGCAGGGGATGAGCACATGGAAATATGGAGCTTGTTCAAAGAACAGCTACTGCGTGTCCTTGATACGTATGTACTGTCAGGCAGGGAGGATGTGGTCGAGTGAGGGAACCGTGGTTTAGTAAAGCAGTTGAAACATTTGTCAAGAGGAAGAAGGAGGCTTATGTAAAGATGAGACGGGAAGGTTCAGTTAGGGCGCTCGAGAGTTACAAGTTAGTTAGGAAGGACCTAAAGAGAGAGCTAAGAAGAGCCAGGAGGGGACATGAGGAGTCTTTGGCAGGTAGGGTCAAGGATAACCCTAAAGCGTTCTATAGATATGTCAGGAATAAAAAAATGATGAGGGTAAGAGTAGGGCCAGTCAAGGACAGTAGTGGGAAGTTGTGCGTGGAGTCCGAGGAGATAGGAGAGGTGCTAAATGAATATTTTTCATCAGTATTCACACAGGAAAGGACAATGTTGTTGAGATACAAGCTACGAGACTAGAAGGGCTTGAGGTTCATAAGGAGGAGAAGGTGTTAGCAATTCTGGAAAGTGTGAAAATAGATAAGTCCCCTGGGCCGGATGGGATTTATCCTAGGATTCTCTGGGAAGCTAGGGAGGAGATTGCTGAGCCTTTGGCTTTGATCTTTAAGTCATCTTTTTCTACAGGAATAGTGCCAGAAGACTGGAGGATAGCAAATATCCCCTTGTTCAAGAAGGGGAGTAGAGACAATCTTGGTGACTATAGACCAGTGAGCCTTACTTCTGTTGTGAGCAAAGTCTTGGAAAGGTTTATAAGAGATAGGATGTATATAATCATCTGGAAAGGAATAATTTGATTAGAGATAGTCAACACGGTTTTGTGAAGGTTAAGTCATGCCTCACAAACCTTATTGAGTTCTTTGAGAAGGTGGCCAATCAGTTGGATGAGGGTAAAGCAGTTGATGTGGTGTACATGGATTTCAGTAAAACGTTTGATAAGGTTCCCCACGGTAGGCTATTGCAGAAAATACGGAGGCATGGGATTCAGGGTGGTTTAGCAGTTTGGGTCAGAAATTGGCTAGTGGGAAGAAGGCAAAGGGTGGTGGTTGATGGGAAATGTTCAGACTGGAGTCCAGTTACTAGTGGTGTACCACAAGGATCTGTTTTGGGGCCACTGCTGTTTGTCATTTTTATAAATGACCTGAAGGAGGGCGTAGAAGGGTGGGTGAGTAAATTTGCAGATGAAACTAAAGTCGGTGGAGTTGTGGACAGTGCAGAAGGATGTTACAAGTTCCAGAGGGACATAGATAAGCTGCAGAGCTGGGCTGAGAGGTGGCAAATGGAGTTGAATGCAGAAAAGTGTTGTGAGGTGATTCATTTTGGAAGGAATATCAGGAAGACAGAGTACTGGGCTAATGGGAAGATTCTTGGTAGTGTGGATGAGCAGAGAGATCTCGGTGTCCATGTACATAGATCCCTGAAAGTTGCCACCCAGGTTGAGAGGGTTGTTAAGAAGGCGTACGGTGTGTTAGTTTTTATTGGTAGAGGGATTGAGTTTCGGAGCCATGAGGTCATGTTGCAGCTATGCAACACTCTGGTGCGGCCGCATTTGGAGCATTGCGTGCAATTCTGGTCGCCGCATTATAGGAAGGACGTGGAAGCATTGGAAAGGGTGCAGAGGAGATTTACCAGGATATTGCCTGTTATGGAGGGAAGATCTTATGAGGGAAGGCTGAGGGACTTGAGGCTGTTTTCGTTAGAGAGAAGAAGGTTAAGAGGTGACTTAATTGAGGCATACAAGATGATCAGAGGATTAGATAGGGTGGACAGTGAGACCCTTTTTCCTCGGATGGTGATGTCTAGCACAAGGGGACATAGCTTTAAATTGAGGGGAGATAGATATAGGACAGATGTCAGAGGTAGGTTCTTTACTCAGAGAGTAGTGAGGGCGTGGAATGCCCTGCCTGCAACAATAGTCGACTCGCCAACATTAAGGGAATTCAAATGGTCATTGGATAGACATATGGACGATAAGGGAATAGTGTAAATGGGCTTTAGAGTGGTTTCACAGGTCGGTGCAACATCGAGGGCCGAAGGGCCTGTACTGCGCTGTAATGTTCTATGTTCTAGGCCCGCTCACACCAATTGAAATGCTCAGCTAATCCTGGGGTGGGTGAATAAAAGCCATCCCTCCACAGGCACAGAACGAATCTCGTGAATTTTTCTTTAAGTGTCTAAAAGTAAGGAGTGAAATCATGCCGGGATTCTCTCCGGTTTCGTCTCCCAAAGTGACACTCAGTCAAATTAAAGGAAAATTCCACTCAATGTATTCATTTGGCGTCATTAATGTTGCAAAATGTCTCCAGAAGCAGAATCAGAAACAAATGGAGGATGGTCCAAAAATAGAGAAATTCGAGTGGCATTTAGCTCGATCCTAGAGCTGAGTTTTTAAGATAGTTTTACAAGTAGATAGAGGGTTTTAGGAAGAAAATTCATTCCAAAGTAGATGGTAGGTCTTATGAAGAAAATTCATGGTGATATGGCTGAAGGTTTAGATTGGGTGGGGGGAGATTCAAAGAGATGCAAAGGCCTACATTTCTGCCAAAGTGCCAGCAGAGGTCATAATCCAGACGCTCCGGCCCCAAATCTGACCTCGACCATTTTAGGGTGGAGGGTTTCTTAGAGGGCGGGGTCGGTGCTGTTGACAGTGGAGTTCTGGGGGGTGAACTTAGAGTACTGGTGAGAGGAGAGAACAGTCACCATCAGAGGTGGGAGGTATAGGGGTACATTAGGGTGAAAGTTTGGTTGCTAAAGGTCTCATGGGGGTTTGGGGGGTGGGGTGTTGCAGGGTTATGGAGGGGGCTAGAATGGTATCTTAGAGAATGGGAGAGGGCAGGATCAGGTTGGGCATATTAATGGTGATGGGTGTTGGCTCTGAGGGGAGAGAAGGTCTATGGAAGTGGATCATAATAAGGTTCAGGATAATGGGCAGAGGTTCAAGGGGGACAGAGGGGAGAGGAATGCTGATATTGGGTGGGTCAAATGTGATGGGTAAGTGGTAGACCGAGTCTGCAAGGTGACGTGCACACTTTTCAAATCTGACCTTGACCATGCAGTTTGTCAGCTAGTAAGATCCCTTGAAGTGGAAGGAGGGTGTTTTTAGGTGGGCGAAGTTCCAGATCAGCACAAGTGGCCGACCAATGGACCCCCTAAAAATCTGGGGCAACTGGATGTCAAAAATGCTCAGTTGTGTTGTCCTCTCTATTGTGCAGCTCACAAGGCAGCAAGTTTGTTCCTGATTCATGGATCTCACAACATCGAGATCCCAGAAAAGTGTAGAGCTGCCTTTCATTCTGTGCCAGTTGCCATTGGCTGCAGTCGGAGGCAGGGATCAAGGGAGGGTGGGCAGTGGATGCCTCCAAAGGGCACTGCTGACAGCCAATCCCCAAACCACCAACCTCCCAAGTGAATGGTTATGGTTGACAAGGGCTCATTTGGTTAGTCTTTCAATCCTGCCAAGGCACTGGTCTCCGAAAGAGCCTCGAGGATAGTGGAGGCTAGTGGGTTAGTGTCGGAGGGGGGCATATTACACATGGTTTTCATCACCCTGGTCAAGAGCAATGTTTCCATGAGTAATTATGTATGACCATGTATGAACGGGAGGAACACTGCTGCTCCAGGATGTCTTCACCTGGAAGGGGTCGGATGGGAACGCAATAGAGGTCAAGTGAAGGACTTAGCTTTTGCCTGCTGGTTTGAGATAAAGGGAAACCTGCAAAGGACAATACCACTAAATCTATCACTGCAAATCATTCACAGATCTGTTGATGATGCATTTTGCAGGCAACTCTGCCTTGGTAATGGCTCCTTCCACGTGAGGAGAAGGATGGCCCATTGTAGGTTGGAACTAGGCAAGGTGGAGGAAGAGTCTGCGTAGTAAGAGGGCCTCAAGAAGGTCAGGTTGCTGACAAACAGGATCCACTGCAAAAGCTAGCATTAGCCCAACCATGGGGACATCGTAAAAAGGTACTGCTGGAGGTGGTTACTAATGTCGGGGCATGTTTCCTCAAATCTCCCAGACCCCCCAGCATGAGCTGTGGCTGCAAGGACTCTGGAATAGTAATGTGGAACCCCTGGTCTGCATTGAGTGAATGGCTGGCTGAGTGGAGGACCTTCGACCCCATGAGGTAACAGCATGGCAGGTGACTTCCTGCCCACCCACCATGAAATTTGCTGTGCTCCTCGTGGATGCTGATTAAGTGAGCTGAACAGCAAAAGATTGGGAGTGTCTAGTTATCCTGGGCCCCCACTAGATTTAGACTTCAGAATGGAAGATTCTGCCTGTAGTCCACCCACCCCCCAAAACATGGGCCATCGCAGAAACAAAGTGAGAGCAGCCACTGCTCAAAGGATTCTGCGTTAAGGGGAAACACAGAGTTTATCAGGTTGAAAACTAGCACTGTTCGTAAGGGAAGGAATTACATTTCTTCTTAATTAGTGCAGTTTGCAATTGGGCTTCCAGTGCTTTCAGACAATGTTCAAGTAATGAAAGGGCCGTTGTGTGGTTTGATGTGAATATCACTGACCAGTAGTTCTGAGCTCACCTGGGAAGTTCTTGCTGACCCTGGTTACCCTCATCCTCAAGATGTTTTCTTGTGTTTTCCAAACTTTCTTGTGAAAACTGAGGCAAAGTGCGCATTTAATGTCTCTGTCATTCCTATATCCTGCATAACAGTGCATTATCAACTCTATGGTCTAGAAATCCAAAGTCAGGTGCATCGTTTATCCAGTAACATTTTGCACAATTTTTGAGCAATCACAGGCTCGAACCTTGACAGTTTGGTGGTGCAACAATCTGAGAAGGCATAGATTCACCTGACCTTCAGATTGAGAGTCGAACATGGTGAGTGATAGGGGGGATGCGTTGACTGGGTAGCGTTGAAAATCGCAGCATGAAGTTACAAAGCCACTTGATTTCTCATTATATGCTTTATCTGTCTCTGTACGGTAGCACATGTGGATAGCACTGTGGCTTCACAGTGCCAGGGTCCCAGGTTCAATTCCCCACTGGGTCACTGACTGTGTGGAGTCTGCACATTCGCCCCATGTCTGCGTGGGTTTCCTCCGGGTGCTCCGGTTTCCTCCCACAGTCCAAAGATGTGCAGGTTAGGTGGATTGGCCATGCTAAATTGCCCTGAGTAACCAAAAGGATTAGGAGGGGTTATTGGGTTACAGGGATAGGGTGGAAGTGAGGGCTTAAGTTGGTCGGTGCAGACTCGATGGGCCGAATGGCCTCCTTCTGCACTGTATGTTCTATGTCTGTTTCTGTCGATCTACTTCTCCATCTCTTTCTGCCCCTATCTCTCAGTCTCTTTCTTTTGATCTCTTTCTCTGTCTCTCTCACTCTTTGTTAGTCTCCTTCTGTCCGTCTATTCCTTCTTTGCTGTCTCTCTGTTTCCACTGCGGAGAGCCGAAGAGGTGAGTAGCCATCTTCGCTCACAGGCAATGAGCCCGGGGGCACTGGGCTTGTTGTCCCTTTTCTCATAGGGAATGGGGGGAACCCTTGGCTGGGATGGTCCGCCATGGGATTGGGGGGTGATCGGAACTGGGGGGGGGGGGGGGGGGGGAGAAGGGGGTGCTCCGCTGGGAGGGGGGGGGGGAACCGTGCGCAGCACCACCATGCCAACCCCTGGATCATCTGCACCCATTCAACAGGCGAACCTTGTCCCTGCCTGTTTGTCCCACTGACCACCCATGACCCCTACTGACCATGGAGGCTTCTGGTCATATAGTTGAAGGCTATTGCTAATAGGCAATTGCCATACCAGGCTGTGATGCAGCCAGATAGGATGCTTTCTCTGGTGTATCTGTAAAAAGTGGTGAATGTCAATGTGGACATGCCGAATTTCCTTAGTTTCCTGAGAAAGTATAGGTGCTGTTGTGCTTTCTTTATTCGAGCGTTGACATGGGTGGACCAGGACAGATTGTTGGTGATGTGCACACTTAGGAATTTGAAGCTGTCAACCATCTCCAACTCGGCCCCGTTGATGCAGAAAGGGGTGTGTACAGTACTTTACTTCCTGAAGTCACTGACCAGCTCTTTAATTTTGCTGACATTGAGTGAGAGGTTGTTGTTGTTACACCACTCCACTAAGTTCACTATCTCTCTCCTATATTCTGATTCATCGTTGTTCGAGATCCGACCCACTATGGTCGTGTCATCAGCAAACCTGTAGATGGAATTGGAACCAAATTTTTACCACACAGTCATGTATGAATAGGGAGTATAGTAGGGGGTTAAGTACACAGCCTTGCGGGGCCCAGCATTGAGGACTATCGTGGAGGAGGTGTTGTTTATCTTTACTGATTGTGGTCTATGGGTCAGAAAGTCGAGGATCCAGTTGCAGAGGGAGGAGCCAAGTCCTAGGTTTTGGAGTTTTCATTTGAGCTTTGCTGGGATTATGGTGTTGAAGGCGGAGCTGTAGTCAATGAATAGGAGTCTGATGTAGAATTCCATGTTGTTGAGATGCTCCAGGGATTAGTGAAGATCCAGGGAGATGGTATCTTCTGTGGACCAGTTGTGGCAGTATGCGAATTGCAGTGGATCAAGGAGTTGATGTGTCTCAGGATCAACCTCTCGAAGCACTTCATAATGATACATGTCAAAGCCACCAGACGGTAGTCATTGAGGCATGTTGCCTGGTTCTTCTTTGGCACTGATATTACGGTGGTGTTCTTGATGCAGGTGAGAGCCTTAGACGGAGAAGGGAGCGTTTGAAGATATCCGCGAACACATCTGCCAGTTGGTCCGCGCAGCATCTGAGTGCATGGCCAGGGACCCCGTCAGGACCCATCGCTTTCCAAGAATTCACTTTCAAGAAGGCTGATCTGACTTTGGGAGCTGTGATGGTAGGTATGGGTGTGTCCGAGGCTGCTGGGGCAATTGACAACAGTTTGATGGTTTCCTGCTCGAACCGAGCAGAGAATGCATTGAGTTCATTGGAGAGGGGTGCGCTGCTGCCTGAGATTCTACTTGACTTTGCTTTGTCGCCCATTATGGTGTTAAAGCCTTGCCGTAACCTTTTAAAAAAAATTTCGAGTACCCAATTCATTTTTTCCAATTTTAAGGGGCAATGTAGCGTGGCTAATCCACCTAGCCTGCACATAGATCATAGAATCATAGAATTTACAGTGCAGAAGGAGGCCATTCGTCCCATCGAGTCTGCACCGGCTCTTGGAAAGAGCACCCTACCCAAGGTCAACACCTCCACCCTATCCCCATAACCCAGTAACCCCACTCAACACTAAGGGCAATTTTGGACACTAAATGCAATTTATCATGGCCAATCCACCTAACCTGCACATCTTTGGACTGTGGGAGGAAACCGGAGCACCCGGAGGAAACCCACGCACACACGGGGAAGATGTGCAGACTCCGCACAGAGAGTGACCCAAGCCGGAATCGAACCTGGGACCCTGGAGCTGTGAAGCAATTGTGCTATCCACAATGCTACCGTGCTGCCCTTGGGTTGTGGGGGCGAAACCCAGGCAAACACGGGGAGAATGTGCAAACTGCACATGGATAGTGACCCAGAGCTAGGATCGAACCTGGGAACTCGGCGCCGTGAGGCAGCAATGCTAACCATTGCGCCACCGTGTTGCCCCAAGCCTTGCCATAACCGACGAGAGTCCGTGACATTAGTCTGTGACTCTAGCTCAGTTTGGCGTCCCTGATGACTTTGCGGAGGTCATACCTGGATTTCGTTATTATACCAAGGTTGCCCGTTTTGAACACCTCAGACCTGGCCTTCAGCAGGGAGTGAACCTCCTGATTAAACCAAGGTTTCCGTTTGGGCAAAGTACATACTACCTTCTTTGGCATGCAGTCTTCTGCACACTTGCTGATGAAGTCTGTGACGGTGGTGGCATACTTGTTTCGGCTGGTTGCTGAGATCTTGAATATGATCCAGTCCACTTACTCCAAGCAGTCATGTAGGAGTCCTCCTGTTGCCTTGGGCCAGCACTGCACGGTATTCTTAACCGGATTCTCCCACTTACGTTTCGGCTGGTATGCTGAGAGAAGGAGAATCTTCTTATGGTCCGATTTTCTGAAGTGCGGTCGGGGAATGTATCGGTAGGCGCCCTTGATATTTGTGCAGCAGTGGTCCAGGATGTTGGCGCCCCTGGTGGGACAGGAGATGTGTTGGCAGAATTTTAGCACTGCACTCTTGAGGTTGGCCTGATTGATGTCCCCGGCCATGATGAACAAGGCCTCCACGCATTCTGTTTCATTGTTATTTATAACAGTGTACAATTTGTCAAGCACCTTCTTCACTTCTGCCTGGGGTGGGAAGTAGACCGCTGTGATTACGACAGAAGTGAACTCCTTTGGAAGGTAATATGGGCGGCAGTCAGGTATCCCAAGTCCGGGGAGCACTGTTGCTGAACCCTCTTCCCGGTCAGTGCCTGTTGTGTGAGTGTCCCTTTAAGAAAGGTTTGGTCTGACCATATGACTTTCAGCATGGCTTCAGTGATGTCATTTGTGGGTGGAGCTGGGCTGTGGCTGTCAGGTGAGAGGGGTTTTTCATGTTTGGGCTTCAGTTTCGGTTTATTGCTTTGGGCTGTCAAAGAAAAGCAGTGATTCCCTGTTTTTATTTTAAAGCTGTTTCAGGGAACTGAAAGCACATTTGATGTGGCAAACTGCCTTGGTAACTTCAAAGACAGAGTTCCATTCTGGAAGGAGTTTTGAATCTGCTGGTTGG
Organism: Scyliorhinus torazame; assembly: GCF_047496885.1. Taxonomy (NCBI): domain Eukaryota; kingdom Metazoa; phylum Chordata; class Chondrichthyes; order Carcharhiniformes; family Scyliorhinidae; genus Scyliorhinus; species Scyliorhinus torazame. The sequence goes on along the minus strand of NC_092707.1, from coordinate 320,276,143 downwards.
AGCTGGATCCGAATCTCAGGGAAAGGACCAGTCCCAATCAAGTGAGATTACAGTGTGCTGGGCCACGACCTTGAAAGAGGTTTTGGTTTATTGGATTTTGTATTGAATTGGAACAGTTACTAAGGGGACTCATTAAGAGTTATACACATAGACTACTGTAGCAGTTGTGTTTTCTTTGTGTTTGTAATTGATACCAAATTCTTGTTTTATATACGTTAACTACATTCTTATAATAAACTTTGTTTTGATAAAAGCACCTCAGAAGTCTGATGAATCACACCTGAAGCCAAGGCTCTTGTGCTCAGCCTAGCCTAATTCAACATAAAAGTTATAGGTCAGGTGAGTTTCATAATACACTTTGGAGTTTCTACACCCTGCCCCATACCAATGCCCATTGGGCCCTGGTGTTTACCTCACGTCGGCGGAGCAACTGGATCAAGTTCCGGCTGCCCCGGGTCATCTGGCCCTGGCAGCCCTGGAGACTCCCCAATGTTTGCACCATGGTGTTGCCCTCAGCGATGCTCCTCAGTGACTTGGACATGCTCTGCAGTGCCTTGGCAATGCCCACCTGTGACTGGGACAAGCTCCGCAGCACCTTGCTATTCCCGTCTGAGACTGGGATATGTCCCGCAGCACCTCATCAATGTCCGCCTGGTATTGAATCACGTCCCCCAGCGAGTCGGACAGTCTACTGAGGCCCTCAGCCATGGCTACCAACGAATCGCCACACCATGGACACCTCCACTAATTCTGCTGATGTTGTGCACCAGGCACTCCACTGCCGCCACTACCCTATCAGTGTTGGTCTCGGTGCCATACATTGCCGGCACCCTATCCTGAACCCATAGCCTCTGGGACTCCTCCAATCGGCTATGGATCTGCTGGAACGTTGCTGATATTCCCCTCTGACTGTTACGGCCGCACCCTAACGTCTCCATCAGCTCCGGGTAAACCTGTTCCAGAGGTTCAGCATCTGACTGGGACCCGGCTGGGTCCTAGGAGCCAGCAGACCTCCAATTGCTGTCTCGCCTGGGCATTCCTGCTTCTATCTGATGTACATTAGCAACTGTGTGGTGCTCCAATGTGCTCCAGAAACATAACCACTAACATTGCCGATTGAGGTGCGTGCCCCTGCATGGGTGGAGGGTGGGGACGACAGCTGTGACGCATCTTTGGTGGCATCATCGGTGCTCTCTTCCCATGTGTTAGAACATAGAACATAGAACATACAGTGCAGAAGGAGGCCATTCGGCCCATCGAGTCTGCTAACCTCCCAAAAATACAAGGCCAACACACCAGGCCGTCCTATCGTATCAGGCAATGGGACCCTGTGTGAGAACTTCTCTGGCTACATTGAGGGCATCTTGAAACCCATCGTACAAGGAACACCCAGCTTCTGTTGCGACACGACGGACTTCTGACAGAAACTCAGCACCCATGGACCAGTTGAACCAGGAACATTCCTCGTCACAATGGACGCCTCGGCACTCTACACCAGCATCCCCCATGATGACGGCATTGCTGCAACAGCCTCAGCACTCAACACCGACAACTGCCAATCTCCAGACACAATTCTGCAAGTCATCCGCTTCATTCTGGATCACAACATCTTCACCTTCGACAGCAAGTTCTTCATCCAGATAGACGGAACAGCCATGGGGACCAGATTCGCACCTCAATATGCCAACATCTTCATGCACAAGTTTGAACAAGACCTACTCACCGCACAGGACCTTCAACCGACGTTATACACCAGATACATCGATGACATTTCTTTCCTTTCGACCCACGGCGAAGAATCACTGAAACGACTCCACGATGACATCAGTAAATTCCATCCCATCATCAGACTCACCATGGACTACTCTCCAAAACCGGTTGCATTTTTGGACATACTCATCTCCATCAAGGACGGTCACCTCAGCACTTCGCTTTACTGCAAGCCCACAGATAACCTCACGATGCTCCACTTCTCCAGCTTCTACCCTAAACACATTAAAGAAGTCACCCCCTATGGACAAGCCCTCTGTACACACAGGATCTGCTCAGACGAGGAGGACTTTAACAGACATCTACAGATGCTGAAAGATGCCCTCGTACGAATGGGATATGGCGCTCAACTCATCAATCGACAGTTCCAACGCGCCACAGCAAAAAACCGCACCAACATCCTCAGAAGACAAACACGGGACACAATCGACAGAGTACCCTTCCTCGTCCAGTATTTCCCCAAAGCGGAGAAACTACGACATCTTCTTCGCAGCCTTCAACACTTCATCGATGAAGACGAACATCTTGCCAAGATCATCCCACTCCCCCCTACTTGCCTTCAAACAACCGCGCAACCTCAAGCAAACCATTGTTTGCAGCAAACTACCCAGCCTTCAGAACAGCGACCACGACACCACACAACCCTGCCATGGCAATCTCCGCAAGACGTGCCAGATCATCGACATGGGTACCACCATTACACGTGAGAACACCACCTACCAGGTACGCGGTACATACTCGTGCGACTCGACCAACGTTGTCAACCTCATACGTTGCAGGAAAGGATGTCCCGAAGCGTGGTACATTGGTGAGACCATGCAGACGCTGCGACAACGGATGAACAGGCATCGCACGACAATCGTCAGGCAGGAATGTTCCCTTCCAGTCGGGAATCACTTCAGCAGCCAAGGGCATTCAGCCTCTGATCTCCGGGTAAGCATTCTCCAAGGCGGCCTTCAGGCCATGTGACAACGCAGAATCGCCAAACAGAAACTTATAGCCAGGTTCTGCACACATGAGTACTGCCTCAACCAGGACCTTGGATTCATGTCGCATTTCATTCACCCCCTCCACCATCTGGCCTGGGCTTGCGAAATCCTCCCAACTGTCCTGGCTTGATACAGTTCACACCTCTTTAACCTGGGATTACCCCTCTCTCTGGATCCGTAAAGACTTAATTACCTGCAAATGTCGCATTCAAAGCAATGTCTTGCATCTTTGACTTTGTCAATATATTTGTTTCTGGAACCTACCTCTTCATTTACCTGTGGAAGGAGCAGTGCTCCGAAAGCTAGTGATTTGAAACAAACCTGTTGGACTTTAACTTGGTGTTGTAAGACTTCTTACTATCTGCATAGGTACCTTGCTCTGCTTGCACTGAACTTTCCCGTACCAGCCTCCCTGAACAGGCGCTGGAATGTGGCGACCAGGGGCTTTTCATTTGAAGCCTACTTGTGACAATAAACGATTTTCATTCTTCATGTTTCACAGTTCTCCACCATCAGCTGAATGTCCCGGTTGATCTCAGGCCAATAGACTGCCGCCCTGCCTCTCCTCTTGCACTTTTCCATCCCTAAATGCCCTTCATGCAACTTGACGAGGATCATTGACCGTAGTGCCTGTGGAATCATGATCCGCTGATTTAGCAGCAGAAATCCATTAATGTCACTTAATTCTGATTGCATGTTATAGAAACTTGAACATGATCCTTTGGGCCATCCTTCATAGATGTACTTTATCACTTTCTGCAACATGGGTCCTTCTTAGCTTCTTCTCTAATTACCTTTGACTTGTCGTCAGAGATTGGCAGACACTGTCACCATGTTTACATGGGCCTGTACGTCCTCATCCAACTGGAGTAGTTCTTCAGTGCCGGTAGCTCTGGAAAGCGTGTCAGCCACGATAAGATGTGTACCTGGTGTGTACACCATTTCAAAATCGTACTGCTGCAACTTCATCAACAGTCGTTGCAGTCTCAGCGACATCTCAAATTTTTTTAATGATATGATGAAAACCAAGGGTCTGTAGTCAGTCTCCACAATGAAGGTTGGAAGCCCATACACATAATCATGGAACTTCGCCAGCCCATTAATGAGCCTGATGCACGATCAATGACCACAAAAGCAAGGTTGTAGTCCAACTGAAGGCTTTAATAAGCTTGATGTTTCCCCCAGCAGCTCAGGTACAGAATGAGGGCTGCTGGGGCGGCACGGCTCTTATACCCCGCTTTGCAGGGCGGAGCTACCATACAGCTTGATCAATAGGCAACATACAATATCTACCAATGGTGTTCCAGCATTACCAGGTACCGCTTCAACACCCCTACATGGCACTGGTGGGGAAAACGGTTGACCTGGGAAGGGAGCGTCTGCGGGATGGGGGGGCCTAGACGGGGCCGGCGGAAGGACCGATCCTCCTGTAAGGTGCACTGGTAGGAGGGAGGGTGGGACTGGTGGCTGGGGTGTGCGTGGGGATCCGGCAGGCGCCAGGTCTTGTAGGGAGACCGTATCTTGTCGGCCGTCGGGGTATGCCACGTAGGCGTACTGGGGGTTAGCGTGGAGAAAATGGACCCTCTCGACCAACTTGTGCACCCGCACGTGTTTTCGGAGCAGGATGGGTCCAGGAGCTGCCAGCCAGGTCGGGAGCGAGGTCCCAGAGGAGGACCTCCTGGGGAAGACAAGGAGATGTCCGTGAGGTGTTTGGTTGGTCGTGGTACAAAGCAGTGATCGGATAGAGTGGAGGGCATCCGGGAGGACTTCCTGCCAGCGGGAGACTGGGAGATTCCTGCACCAAAGGGCCAGTAGGACGGTCTTCCAGACCGTTCCGTTCTCCCTCTCTACCTGTCCGTTACCCCGGCGGTTATAACTGGTCGTCCTGCTCGAGGCGATGCTCTTGCTGAGCAGGAATTGACGCAGTTTGTTGCTCATAAAGGAGGACCCCCTATCACTATGGATGTAAGCGGGGAACCCAAATAGTGCCTTGATGATGGTGGTTGCGGTCATGTCGGGGCAGGGGATGGCGAATGGGAACTGGGAGTACTCGTCAATCACGTTCAGGAAGTACGTGTTGCGGTCGGTGGAGGGGAGGGGGCCTTTGAAGTCCATGCTGAGGCGTTCAAAGGGACGGGAAGCCTTTGTCAGGTGTGCTTTCTCTGCGCAGATTTGGCAGTCCCTGGTGGCTGTCCTGACCTCCTCGATGGAGTAGGGCAGGTTGCGGGTCTTATAAAGTGGAAAAAGCGAGTGACCCCTGAGTGGCAGAGGTCCTCGTGGAGAGCTCGGAGGTGGTCCACTTGCACGTTAGCACATGTGCCGCAGGACAGGGCGTCAGGAGGCTCATTAAGCTTCCCGGGACGATACAAGATCTCATAGTTGTAGGTGGAGAGTTCGATCCTCCACCGCAAGATCTTATTGTTTTTTATCTTGCCCCGTTGTGCATTCTCGAACATGAAAGCAACCGACCGTTGGTCAGTGAGGAGAGTGAATCTCCTGCCGGCCAGGTAATGCCTCCAATGTCGCACAGCTTCTACTATGGCCTGGGCCTCCTTTTCGACTGAGGAGCAGCGGATTTCGGAAGCATGGAGGATCGTGAGAAGAAGGCCACGGGTCTGCCCGCTTGCTTGAGGGTGGCCACCAGAGCTACGTCAGACGCGTCACTCTCGACCTGGAAGGGGAGGGACTCGTCGATGGCGTGCATCGTGACCTTTGCAATGTCTGCTTTGATGCGGCTGAAGGCCTGGCAGGCATCTATCGACAGGGGAAAAGCTGTGGATTGGATCAGGGGACGGGCCTTGTCCGCATAGTTGGGGACACACTGGGCGTCGTAAGAAAAAACCCTGGGCAGCGCTTCAGGATCTTGGAGCAGTGAGGGAGGGGGACCTCCATAAGGGGGCGCATGTGTTCAGGGTTGGGGCGCATTTGTTCAGGGTTGGGGCTTATAACTCCATTTCGCACGACGTAACCGAGGATGGCTAGGCGGTCGGTGCTAAACATGCAATTATCCTTGTGATATGTAACGTTAAGGATCTTTGCGGTCTGGAGGAATTTTCGGAGGTTCCTGTCGTGGTCCTGCTGGTCGTGGCCGCAGATGGTGACATTATCGAGATACGGGAATGTTGCCCGTAAACCGTACCGATCAACCATTTGGTCCATCACGCGCTGGAAGACCGAGACCCTGTTGGTGACACCAAAGGGAACCCTTAAGAAGTGGTAGAGCCGCCCATCTGCCTCGAAGGCAGTGTATTTGCGGTCACTAGTGTGGATGGGGAGCTGGTGGTAGGCGGACTTAAGATCCACCGTGGAGAAGACCTTGTAATGCGCGATCCTGTTTACCAGGTCGGATATGCGGGGGAGAGGGTACGCGTCCAGCTGCGTAAACCTGTTGATGGTCTGACTGTAGTCGATGACCATCCTATACTTCTCCCCAGTCTTTACCACTACTGCGTCAGCTCTCCAGGGACTCGTGCTAGCTTCAAAGAACAAACAAAGAACAAAGAAATGTACAGCACAGGAACAGGCCCTTCGGCCCTCCAAGCCCGTGCCGACCATGCTGCCCGACTAAACTACAATCTTCTACACTTCCTGGGTCCGTATCTCTCTATTCCCATCCTATTCATGTATTTGTCAAGATGCCCCTTAAATGTCACCATCGTCCCTGCTTCCACCACCTCCTCCGGTCGCGAGTTCCAGGCACCTACTACCCTCTGTGTAAAAAACTTGCCTCGTACATCTACTCTAAACCTTGCCCCTCTCACCTTAAACCTATGCCCCCTAGTAATTGACCCCTCTACCCTGGGGAAAATCCTCTGACTATCCACTGTGTCTATGCCCCTCATAATTTAGTAGACCTCTATCAGGGCGTCCCTCAACCTCCGTCGTTCCAGTGAGAACAAACCGAGTTTATTCAACCATTCCTCATAGCTAATGCCCTCCACACCAGGCAACATTCAGGTAAATCTCTTCTGCACGCTCTCTAAAGCCTCTACATCCTTCTGGTAGTGTGGCGACCAGAATTGAACACTATACTCCAAGTGTGGCCTAACTAAGGTTCTATACAGCTGCAACATTACTTGCCGATTCTTATACTCAATGCCCCGGCCAATGAAGGCAAGCATGCCGTATGCCTTCTTGACTACCTTGTCCACCTGTGTTGCCCCTTTCAGTGACCTGTGGACCTGTACACCTAGATCTCTCTGACTTTCAATACTCTTGAGGGTTCTACCGTTCACTGTACATTCCCTACCTGCATTAGACCGTCCAAAATGCATTACCTCACATTTGTCCGGATTAAACTCCATCTGCCATCTCTCCGCCCAAGTCTCCAAACAATCTAAATCCTGCTGTATCCTCTGACAGTCCTCATCGCTATCCGCAAGTTCACTAACCTTTGTGGCGTCTGCAAACTTACGAATCAGACCAGTTACATTTTCCTCCAAATCATTTATACATACTACAAACAGCAAAGGTCCCAGCACTGATCCCTGCGGAACACCACTGGTCACAGCCCTCCAATTAGAATAGCATCCTTCCATTGCTACTCTCTGTTTTCTATGACCTAGCCAGTTCTGTATCCACCTTGCCAGCTCACCCCTGATCCCGTGTGACTTCACCTTTTGTACTTGTCTACCATGAGGGACCTTGTCAAAGGCCTTACTGAAGTCCATATAGACAACATCCACTGCCCTACCTGCATCAATCATCTTAGTGACCTCCACGAAAAACTCTATCAAGTTCGTGAGACACGACCTCCCCTTCACAAAACCATGCTGCCTCTCAATAACACTCCATTTGCTTCCAAATGGGAGTAGATCCTGTCTCGAAGAATTCTCTCCAGTAATTTCCCTACCACTGAAGTGAGGCTCACCGGCCTGTAGTTCCCTGGATTATCCTTGCCAGCCTTCTTAAACAGAGGAACATCATTGGCTATTCTCCAGTCCTCCGGGACATCACCTGAAGACAGTGAGGATCCAAAGATTTCTGTCAAGGCCTCAGCAAAGACAGTAGCCTTTGGACCTATGACCTAATAAAGATCCGATCCTGGGCACTGTACCGTCTGCACCTGGTGGCGACGGGTTTGCAATCCGGGATGAGTTTCGCAAACATGGAAGGCGGATCGACCTTGAGAGTCGTGAGGCCGCAGACAGTGAGCAGGGGTATAGGGCCGCCGAATTTGAAAGTTAGACTTTGGAGATTACACTGGAAGTCTGAACCCAGGTGTGTGGCCGTGCAGAGGTGGGGATGGACGTAGAGCCGGTAATTTTTAAACTCCCTTCCCTGGACTGTGAGGTTTGCTGCACAAAACATCTTTATCTCTACTGAGTGGGAACCGGAGGCCAGGGAGATTTTTTGATTAACGGGTGGACGAGGAGAGAACAGCGCCTTACCGTGTCGGGGTTTATGAAGTGCTCCGTTATCCCAGAGTCGATTAAGCAGGCCGTCTCGTGCCCGTTGATTAGTACTGTTGTTGTAGCAGTTGAGAGTGTTCGAGGTTGGGACTGGTCCAGGGTCACCGAGGCTGATCGCAGCAGTTGAGTGTTCTCTTCGGGCGGTGTGCGGTCAGCCGAGCTGGGGTCCTGGGAGTCCATCCAAGATGGCAGCTCCCATTGGTCGCACATGGCTGGGGGTGCACAAAATGACGGCTCCCATTCATCGAACGTCAAGGTGGTGGCGCCCGGGGGCCGCACGTGGCCCTGGAGGAGGAAGATGGCGGCACCCGCTGGCCGCATGGGGACCATGGAGAGGTTTGTGGTGGCAATCCGCATTCTCCACCAGAGACCGCGGCGACCGCACGGGCCTGGCACACCCCCACGAAGTGGCCCTTTTTACCGCATCCCTTGCAGGTGGATGCGCGGGCCGGACAGCGCTGGCGGGGGTGCTTGGCCTGCCCGCAAAAGTAGCAGCGGGGCCCCCCGGGGTTGCCAGGCCGCCTTTCAGCACAAGATTGTGGGGGGATGGGGGATGTCACAGTGTCGGCTGTAGAGGGGTTCCACGCTGCCCAGGGGGCTGCCGCGCAGTCGGGAACGTAAGTGCGGGCGTTTCTGGAGGCCACATCAGGACCACTGCTGCAATCTTCTTTATGGTCTCCCTCAGATGTGCTGTTTTGGCTGTCAAGTTGGGTATGAACGAGCCCACAAAATGTATCTTGCCTAGCACTCTTAAAATGCCTTTTTTATCCATAGGGCGCGGCATCTGTAGAATTGCCCTTATCTTGTCTTGATCAGGTTGAACCTATTCTGTGGACAGCTTGACTCCCAAGAAGATGATACTATACACACTGACGTGACATTTTGTCCATTTTAATTTCAGACCGTTTTTTCGGATACGCTTTAGGACCCTTAGCAGACGCTCATCATGTCCTTCTCGAGTCGACCCCCAAATAATAATGTCATCCACATACACACGGACACCCGGGCCGGGATTCTCCGAGCCCGCGCCGGGTCGGAGAATCGCCGGGGGCATGGAAAATTCCAGCCACGACGCTCTGCCGCCGCCGGAGAATCGACGCCAATCGTGCCCGCGTAGTCGGCACGGCGCGGTCGGGGGCCACTGAACTAGACCCCTGCGGCGATTCTCCGCGGGCGACTGGCCGACCTCACGCCAGCGCTGTTTACATCTAGTACCACCTAGTGCTCGAACCCGCGGCCGCGGTGGCGGTCCTGGTGGTGGGCAGGGGGAGTTTGACGCCCGGGGGCCTCAGCAGTGACCAGGCCCGCGATCAGGAGCCACTGATCGGTGGGCCATCACGATCTGGGGGGGACCTACCTTCCTCCGCGTGGGCCTGCTGTGTGGCTCCGCCATGTCGGCGGCACCCGCGCCAAAGTGAGCCGCCGCGCGCTTGCGGGACCCACTTGCGGCCGCCGTGCGCATCACTGACTGCGTGGTCTGTACAGCAGGGCCCCGCCGGCAGCCAGAGCTGCGGGACGCACGCCAGGGCCCTGCTACCCCCTGGAAAATGAAGAATCACCCCGGACATTTGAGGAAAAGGTCCGGAGTGATTCTCGCCCGTTTTCCGGCGGGCATGTGGACTTAGTCCCCAAAAGGGAGAATCGAGGCCCTGATTTCCTTCAACTATATGCTCCATGGCACGATGAAATATCTCTGAAGCCGCGATGATGCCAAATGGCATACGTAAAAAACAATACCTCCCGAAGGATGTGTTGAATGTGCACATTCTTGTGTTTTATTTATCTGGCATCAATTGCCAGAAGTCTTGTGATGCATACAATTTACTGAAAGAGGTTGCTCCTGCCATTTCACGCATTATCTCCTCACGTTTTGGTATAGGGTAGTGTTCCCTTTTAGTATTGAAATTCAAATCCTTCAGATCCATGCAGATTGTTAGGTCCCCATTATGCTTCTTTACACAGACCAGGGAATTAACCCAGAATGTAGGGGCCTCATTACGTTTAAAGACACCCAAGGCAGTCATTCTCTCTAACTCAGCCTTTAGTTTATCCCTTAATGCCGCCGGCTGATGTCTCAGCGCATGAATCATAGGCTTTGCATCTTCCTTCAACTGAATCTTGTTTGTGTATTGGAACACACCAAAACCTTGGAAAATTTCAGGGAAATCATTCAATATGGAGTCTCCTGAGGGATGAGAGCCTGTCGCAATATTGTCTGCACTGTAGACTTGTCAGACGAGTTGTAGCTCCTATCACGCCTCAACTCCAATCAAGGACTCACGGGCCGCCCCCACTACAGAAAATTTCAGCTTATGCCTTTTGGTTTTGACTTCGACACCAAGCTCACATGCTCCCAACGACGGGATTTTGTTACCATTATAATCTCTTAATAATACTGTTCCGGTAACTATTTTCGGCTGAATTCACAGTTTCTTTACATCACACTGGTTGATGGGGTTGGCCCTTGCACCAGTGTCAAGCTTGACCGTTATTACTGTGCCATTTACTTTTAATGGCACCATTTATTTATCTGTATAATTATCTGCCGTCAATTAAAAAATAATAATAATCTTTATTATTATCACAAGTAGGCTTACATTAACACTGCAATGAAGTTACTATGAAAATTCACCATTGCTGCAGATTGGTACAAATATACTTCCGTTTGATATCGTTTGAGCTTCCTTGTCTTTGCTGGAGATCACGTCTACAAAGAATGTATTCTCTAGACATACCTCATCAATGGCACTGATACTCTGTTCTGGCCTTTTTCTTGTCTAACATTGGACTGCAAAATGATTCATGCCATTACAGATGGCACATGTTTTTCCATAAGCAGGGCATTCCCATGGCATATGCCGTTTGCCACATCGCCGACACAAAATGGAGGACCGAGTCTGCCGCTCAAAATGCTGCCCGCACTGGGAGCACGTTTATTATTCAGCTGCGTCACCACACGAATGGCATCTGCCACCTCTTCTGCCTTTGTGCCAAAACTACGGAGTTTCAACGTGTCGAGCTGCTTTGCTGCTAGCTCACTCGGGTTACATATTTGAATGGCACTTTCAAGTTGCAGGTCTACTTCCCATAGTAGCCGCTCGCATACTTTATTATTGGAGATTCCAGAAACTATCTGATCTTGTATCATTGCCAACTGGAATGTGCTGAAGTTGCACGACTGCGCTTTCAATTGCATGTCAGTGAGAAGTTATTGAATGCCTCACCCATGCTCCGGGTGCCTGGATGGAATTTATGGGGCTCAAATGTTTCGTTTTTTTAGATGAGCAATGCTGATTGAATTTTTTAAGCACTTCTGCGAAGCTTTGACAGTCAGCCTTGTCTTCAAAAACAAATATATTGAAGATCTCAATTGCTTGGGAACCTGCTACAGTGCGCAGCAATGCAATATGCATCTCATCGGGCTGGGCCTGCAGACCAAGGGCTGCAACATACAGTTTAAACTGCTGCTTAAACACCCTCCACTTTTCGTTGACATTACCGGTAAACCGAAGCTGTTGAGGTGCCTTGATAACTTCCATTCCAGGCTTTGAAGTTTTACCATGCGTTGAGCACAAGATGCCAATAGCTTGCAAGGTTAGTCGCAAAGATTTGTTTCCTTTCTTATCCTGCAGAGATATCTTCAGTGGTTCGAATTTTCTTATCCAGAATCTTCAAGCTCTGGTTAAATCATCACTCCTGGTACGATGTCATGTTCTGTAGACTGACCAAAGTGAACGATGAATTTCAGAACATATAGTTTAAAATAATTTATTAGAGAACAAACTTCGTGGTAAGATAACTAGGATAAATTAACTAACAAACAACTAACGCTAAACAACTCCCGTGGAACTACTGCAAATACATCAATCTTCCAACGCCCAGATGTTATGGTGATGTGATGGGTTTACAATGTCACCTAGCGGTCAGAGGTCGTGCATGACATTGTGTACAAATTTACATTATACATATCATCACAGTTAAGTGCACCAATTAATGTTGTATTGTGTTGACAATCTCACCAGTTCGAGCTCCGGGAAGCTCGTGGCAGTTCCCACTCGTTACCACACTTAGAAACTGTCATAATATCCACTCATGTATATGAGAGGCAGACAAGCAGTGATTGACACACAGGATAACCAATGAACACACACAACACAGAACAACCAATCACCAGACAGGACACTACCGCTATAAAACACACAAGGCATTAAGACTCTCTCTCTTCTCACAGGATACAGTTACAAAGATAGTTAGAGTGCACAAGGCCGTGAGCACCGTCTCCATGTGACAGAGAGCTAGTCTGGTCAAGCCAGTCAGAGGTTATCAGTTTAGATTAATAGAGTGTCAACCCATAGCAGATTATGTACAGCAACCAGCAGGTTCAATAAAACAGTGTTGGGCCATCTCCTGTGTCGGAAGCCTGTTTCTGGTCTCACTGCATCCATTTGCAGTCAATGTTAAACCAATTCAGATAACACATCAGAAACCTTTTGGGAGAATAACGTCCACAGACATCTATTATCATGTACTTGCTATTTTTCAATTTGTTTCTAATTTGTCTGCACATTTTTCTGCTCTCTTTCCTTTCCATTGTTTGGCCGTTATAATATATTCCCAATAGAATAATAGTATGCTTCCAATTCTTTAACTTCACTACTTAATTTGCTTTTGTATCATCCCCTATGCTACTGGTGGTTGGCTGGATGATTGGTTTGTGATGTGGAGTGATGCCACCAGCGTGTGTTCAATTCTGTGCATGCTGAGGTGATTCAGCAACATCCCACCATCTCAAATTTTCCCCTTGCCTGAGGAGTGGTCACCCTCAGGTTAAATCGCCACCAAAAGCCCCCTAAAAAGGGGAGAGCAGCTTATGTCCTTGGGGACTATGCCAACTTTCATTCCATCTCGAAGCTGCAATAGAACCTTACACTGCCACTTTCCTCCCTTTTTCTCAAGTCTATCTATGCTGAATATTTTGGAAACAGGAATAGCCAACTTCTATATGGTGCCAAACCTAGTTGCTGTTAATGAAACGGCTATCAATACAATGTAATTCCTCCTCCATCACCACCATGGTAATTTCTGCCTCTGACTCACTAATTTTATTTTATTGTATGATCTAAAACTCGGTTTCGATGATTGGAAGGAACACTTGCAATCAGAATGCATTGATATTTGATCAGTGAAAAAAAGAGAAATTGTTTTTACATAGCAACTGTCACAGTAAGAGGCAGTGATGCAGTGGTATTGTAACTGAACTGGTAATCCTGAGACCCAGGGTAATGCTCGGGGGACCTGGGTTTGAATCCCATCACAGCAGAGGTAGCACAGTTGTTAGCACTGTTGCTTCACAACGCCAAGGACCCGGGATCGATTCCCGGCTTGGGTCACTGTCTATGCGGAGTCTGCACGTTCTCCCCATGTTTGCGTGGGTTTCCTCCGGGTGCTCCGGTTTTCTCCCACAAGTCCCGAAAGACATGCTTGTTAGGTGAAGTGGACATTCTGAATTCTCCTTCAGTGTACCCGAACAGGTGCTGGAGTGTGGTGACTAGGGGAATTTCACAGTAACGTCTTTGCAGTGTTAATGTAAGCCTACTTCTGACACTAATAAAGATATTATTAAGATGGTGAAATTTGATTTCAATAAAAACCTGGAATTAAAAGTCTAATGATGACAATGAAACCAAGCTTTCACCCACACCTCCATCCTTACCTGTGTCCTTACATGTGACTCCAGGCCCACAGCTATGTGGTTGATTCTTAAATGTCTTTGAAATAGCCTAGCAACCATTCGGATCAAAGGCAATCAGGGATAGGTAATAAATGCTGACCCAGCCAGCAATGCCCGCATCCTGAATAAATAAAAAAAGAACATCAGGGTGTACCAAAGCATGTCACAGTCAAATATTCTTCTTTATTTTTAAAAATCCAGTCATTGTTGCAATGTAGGAGGTATGAGAGCCAAATTGTGAAATGGGATAATGACAAAATAATCTGTTTTAGTGATGTTGATTGAGGGATAATTATTGACCAGGACCAGTTTGGATTTTGTTTTTGTAAGACATATACCTGTAAACAAAACTTAATTGTTGTGATGACATTAGTGCCCTGTGTCAACCGCATGTCATAATTGCAAAACAGAACCAATGTTAGACATGATACCTTCCTTAATATAGGAAGACAGCCAGAAGAACCAAAACAAATACAAATATTTTGGAAATAAATATATATTTTTTAACCCTTGTTTCAATCGATGTACCTGGTTCCAAAGTGAAACCATGTGTTTATATAACTCGATTAGAACAATTTTCTTTCTTTTCTGGTTCGCTTTTAGTTAAGTAGGCACAACTTGCAGCAGCACGGTAGCATTGTGGATAGCACAATTGCTTCACAGCTCCAGGGTCCCAAGTTCGATTCCGGCTTGGGTCACTGTCTGTGCGGAGTCTACACATCCTCCCCGTGTGTGCGTGGCTTTCCTCCGGGTGCTCCGACTTCCTCCCACAGTCCAAAAATGTGCGGGTTAGGTGGATTGGCCATGATAATTGCCCTTAGTGTCCAAAATTGCCCTTAGTGTTGGGTGGGGTTACTGGGTTATGGCGATAGGGTGGAGGTGTTGACCTTGGGTAGGGTGCTCTTTCCAAGAGCCGGTGCAGATTCGATGGGCCAAATGGCCTCCTTCGGCACTGTAAATTCTATGATTAAAATATCTTGGTTATTGTAGAAGTGGTGCCCTTTAAGGAGCGGTCCTTCATGGACCACATGACCTGCATGGGGATGGAGCATGTGAACATCAGTGTATTGGGTGTCCAGGCATGCATTTGGCTGTTGGGGTATCGTCTGAGTAAGTCTGGGAGTCTGTTATATATATCAAGTTTTTTCTTGTTTAATAAATGACCATTGTGGTTTAACACTGCCTCATTGCTTTGCCTCCCAATACAACATTGGCGACACAAATAAATTAATCCAGTCGAAGGAAAATCGGTGAAAATTGGAAGTGGAGGGAAGAGTAGCCACTCAAAGTCCTGAAAATGTAAATGATGATCAGCAGTCAAATTGCCATGCCACTATTCAGGAAAATTAATCCATTTAATCCAGAAGTTGAAAGTTGGGGCCAATATGTTGAAAGGCTTCGATACTTTTTTGCTGCCAATGCATTCACAGCATAAGATCAACAGAAATTAATATTACTTACAGTTTGCGGCCCACAAACATATAATCTTGAGCGAAGCCTACTATCTCTGGAGGGGCCTGATTCCAAGTCCTTTAATCAATTGGTACAACTAGTGAGTGACCATTACAATCCCTGACCATCCATTATAATGCAGCGCTATGAATTTCATACAGCCATTAGAGGTCCTGGATCAACGGTATCCGTTTTGTAGCCAGGCTTCAACAATTGTTGGAACATTGTGAATTTGGTACTTCTCTTCGTGACATATTGTGTGACCGGTTGGTCTGCGGGATCAACAACTTAAATATTCAGAAGAAGTTGCTGACAGGAACAAAGATATCCTTAATCAAAGTTACTGAGTTGTCCCAAGCAACTGAAAGAGCTGAATATGAGCTTTTGAACTACAATGCGTGCAAAGCAAGGTGAACCAGTTATGGTGGGAAGTGCTGGCTGCTCGAAGTGAGGGAGCAGCAGAGCCAGAGACGAAGAAACATTATTGGCAGTCAGAAGGGTTAAAGACTTATTATCGTTGTGGGGGAGAGCATTCCCAAGACAGGTGCAAGTGTCAGAAATTCATCTCTTCCAGATGTAATAAAAAAGGTCATATACAAGCCATATGCAGAGTCAGACAATCTATTCCAAGTTCCCCCAAAAAACATTGACGACTCCCAGTGAATGAGCTTGAAGAATACCCTGAAGAAAAACCCAAAGTATAGAAACTCAACAGGGTGAGATTAAATAAAACACCCCATTGAGATTGTCCTTGTCATCAACGGCTGTCCGCTTAAGATGGAAGTCAAGACAGGAATGGCCGTCAGAGTAGAGGATGAGCAAACATTTAGGTATCTGCAGTGATACAATAGGGAGGTGCTAGAAAATTGGATCGAAGATGTAGTGGGCAATTTTGGGGTTAACAGACTAATGGTAAACCTGCTAGCACTGAGTCAGAGGCATATGCCCACATCTGGTCTGAGTTACATTGTCCCATTCAGACTCAAACCCATTAATGGGAATAAACAGAATACCCCTGTTCAGCCGGGGTGATTTATTCAGGGTCCATTGTCCTCTGTGACACTCTGGTCTGACCAGCCATTAGCCCATCACAGAGTCTGATGGCTTCTTTCATCCACAAATTGGAAGTTAGTTGCATATTCAGCATGGATCTGCCCTTTTGTGTAAAGTGAGTGGATAATCAAAAATCCAGATCACGAAGATGAGATCATGTCCAGACACATCTGGACAGAACCACCTTTGAGGGGTTGGGTGGAGATTAGAGAGATAAAAGAATCCTGTTCAAACAGGTGGGGGCAGAAGGATTTGGAAAACTACCGGGAGAGGTCATGAAAAACTGTCACAACGCCATGCTTCAGAAAGGGGTCTGAAGGAGCTGCACTACAGCAGGAATATGTTCTGTAAGTGCAAGTATCATTTTTGCCTGCCTACATAACTGGAGTTGATAACTGTATGTTCTAGTTGTTTAGTTGCTGTTTAAGGGAAACCACGTATTAGGCTTAAGAGTTCCATGTAATCTGTTCTTGTTAGGTTTGAAGTTTAAAAGGGTGGCATGGTGGCTAGAGGACAGTCACATTTGAAGTAGCTCCAGGAGAATTCAATTATTCTTTACCGTTTGCATTGTCGTTTATCAGATATCTTTGCACATGTTTATTTAGTTAATAAACTATCTTACTCATCAAAGAACTAGATGTTCTGTGTGCATCTTTACCACGGCCACAACACAGAGCATTATAACACCGTACCAAGAGTGCAGAACAATTGAATATGACTACGGAGAAGGCGGGACGAAATAGACGGAAGAAAGAAAAAACAAAATTCTTCCACACGCCTGGTAAACTGCTGGAAACTGGAACTCAATGTATGGAAAGATTGTGAAGTTAGAGATGGAAGGTCTGAAGGCAGCTCAACAGCTTTAAGTCACCAGTAATGTAGACGAGAACTGGCGTGTTTTTAAGCAACAATTCAAACTTTATGTTGCAGCCCTTGGCCTGCAGGAACAGCCTGATGGGAGGCGTATTGCATTGCTGCTCACGGTAGCAGGTCCTCAAGGCATCAAAATTTATAATACCTTCACGTTTGGCAGCGAAGCAGAAAGCAAAACCTTCAATGAAGTAATTAAATACTTCGATCAGCATTGCTCCCCGAAGAAAAATGAAACGTTTGAACACATATGCTGGACATTCAGCCACTTTGAGTGGACGTCTACCACAATTAAAAATATCATTTCTAAAAAGGGCCCCACAAAATCGGAGTGGAGCATTGCCCATGGTAACCCCAGCCATTCCCACGGGTACAAACTTGCACGCAGCCACGGTGAGAGCATGAAAACTCCACACAAGCAGTCACCCAAGGCCAGAATCGATCCCTGGCAATGTGAGACAATAATGCTAACCATTGTGCCACCATGCCACTCATTTTAGAAGGTGGGAAACTGTCATCTCCGCAACTGGACTTGTGGAACCAGTCCAGTTATTAGTGTACCACTTGCCAAGTCGGTGATGTTAGAACCGAGATCTTCTCAATGAAAATCACAAAGGGCCACTGAAGAAGTTGAAGGGGTAATTAGCACTAGCCCTTCTTCAGAACCTAACAATTTGTCTGCCCCGGCTGTTGACTCAGATGCCTCAAGTTGGGAGAAGCCGGTTGCCAAGTTGTGACGCTCGGTGAAAGTTACAAAGTCACCTGATAGACTTCCTTGTAAATTTTGCTTTGAGCTCCTTTACTTCAACCTTCTTTGATTGTATATAATTGCAGATAAACGTTTTCCTGTTTTGCATTTCAGGGGTTTGTCAGGGAACTTAAAGGGGGAGGGATGTGGTCATTCTTCTTTGTCAAATAAATGAACGTTGTGATTTATCATTGTCTCATTGCTTTGCCTCGAAATACAGCAGTTATATTACTTTACAAGTAATCGAGAAATCTGCACTAATAATCCTGAGAATTCAATTTCAAATCGCACCATGATAGTTTGAGAATTATAATTCAATGTTAAAGATTCTGAAACTAAAAGCTGGAGGCAATTAAAGTGATCAGGAAGCAGTCAGATAGCCAAAAAAAGATCCAATTGCTTTTACATCTGGCCTATGAATTGAATTCCTACAGTGCAGAAGGAGGCTATTCGGCTCATCGAGTCTGACCGACCCTCTGAAAGAGCACCTTACCTGGGCTCACCTCCCAATCTATCCCCACAACCCTATCTAACCTGCGTATCTTTGGACACTAAGTGGCATGGCCAATCCACCTAACCTGCACATCTTCGGACTGTGAAAGGAAACCCACACAGACAGTCACCAAGGCCAGAATTGAACCCGGGTCGCTGGCACTATGACGCAGCAGTGGTAATCACTGTGCCATGTGACTCTATATATGACTCTAATTCCAAACCAATATGGTTGACTCTTGACTGCCCTGCAAAGTAGCCTAACAAGCTGTTCAGCAATATCGAAGCTTTAAGTAGGTCGACCATCAATGTATAGTCAGGGCAATTAATGCCAGGCTGTTTGCTGATGTATTGTTTTATCCATGGTTTAGTGGGAGCACTTATTCCAGAGATTTGAATACACGATACAGGCTCAAACTTCAGTGTATACAAAGGGCAAATGTTGGAGGATTGGCTGAGTTGCTAAAGAAAGGCAATGCCTGCTCCCTTGCATGATTTTATTTCAAAGAGAAGGGGAGCTCTGTTTAATGTTCTGGCCAATATGTATTTCTCAACAGCACCGCTGAAACAGATTATCTGGTTATTATCAAATTTCTGTGTGTGGGATTTGCTGAGTGCAATTTGCTGCTGTGTTTCCTCCATTACAACAGTGACTATCCTCCAAAAGTCATGCAAGCCTTTGTTGTTTTATTCTTAGTGGAAAACCTTTGTCCCTTTGTTGGTTTTAAGAACAATGCCTTCTGCCCTGAAAAGACTTCACGTGAAGTCGAAAACTGACTTTTGATTGCATTAGCACATCATTCAAAATCCCCTTAGTTTTCGTCAGTACACATTTTGCAAGGGCCACAGCCCCTTTTGAAGCATGACAGCATAATCCTCCACTGTCTTGTTCATGTTTACTTTCCAAGGGAATCATCAAGATCAGGTCTTCTCCTGTTCACATGAAATAAACCTCCATTTTTAGACCGTGACATTATAAAACTATTCACACCAATCAATTGTTTTTGTTAGTTTTGCAGCTGTGTATTCACAATTGCTTCACTTTCCTATGGGGAAATCATGTGATTTAGTTAAGTAATCATAATTAGATATGAACAGTTACGTCATACAGCAGAGAAGATACCAGCTGTGGCACTGTATGCGCAGATTGTCAAGACTATTTTCCAGCCATAATGCAGTGTTTTGTTTGTTTATCACAAAAGCCTATGACAAAAAAAAATCTCATTTACTAACTTTGAAAAATACATATTCTATGTAGATGCAGTTCTGTAAGGCATTTCTGTAAGCTATAAA
The DNA here is from genome assembly GCF_047496885.1 of Scyliorhinus torazame. Lineage (NCBI taxonomy): Eukaryota > Metazoa > Chordata > Chondrichthyes > Carcharhiniformes > Scyliorhinidae > Scyliorhinus > Scyliorhinus torazame. The sequence goes on along the minus strand of NC_092707.1, from coordinate 320,256,334 downwards.
AAGAAAGAGGCTCACAATTTGTTAACATTGCCTCCTTCCCTACGGAACAGAAGATTGCAGATGCTCCTTTGTACAGCAGAAAAACCTGTATTGAGCATCTTTTGTACCATGCTTGCAAGAACATTTCAATCTAGTGCAAGAAACCCTTAGGGAGCTAAGTAGCCAGGCTATACGCCCTGGTTAGTTGTTATACTGTAGTGAATTCCATCTCTTGTGTTCAACCCAGTGACTACGAAAAAATTAATTTTCGTTGTTTATTGTCAAGAATGGCTGCTTGACAGCAGCTGAAGTAAAAATTGATTCTGAAAACTGTGAAATGATAAATGGAAAGCAGATAGGGCTGCATTCTTCCGTCTGTCAATTTTATTGGAAAAGAAGTTATGAGCACAAAAGGGCTGAGTGCCAGCTGAGAGTGTTAATAGACCATTTATCGCTGGTTAACACAGCTTTGAACATTGTCCCCCTCAAAAACTGCTCTGATGAGGTCATTAAACGTTTTCCTGCACTGAAAATGAGTCTTGTTGTTCAAGAAAGGGACACTCACAGCTGCAATACCTCCCACTACAAAAGAGTATATCACACTTTTGGTAGCTCTCTGGTAACCAGATCCAAATGAAACATCTCTCCTGCTCCATGTCTCCATTTCTGAGGACATTAAGGATTGGCTTTCAGATGTTTGCTGCTTGTTTCTTCAGCCTGGCTGTCATTTTTTTCCTTATTCTTTGCTGCCATTTCCTCTTTAGTTATCCGAAAAATATACATGTTGCTCTTTCAGCAGGGTTCTTTCTCACCTCCTATCTTTATCTGTTTAATTTGCATTTCCATCCACTCTCTGCAGCCCATCAATACCCCACATTTCTAATTTTGCCGACACCACCAGTATGACCCTCTCATTTCTCATAGTCTACTTGAGGCCTAACTCTTGCACCTGTATTCTTTTCCACCTGTAGCCATCTAAGATGGCCACCTGCAAAGGACCATGGGAATTATGGCCAACCCAGGACTCAGACAGATACAGAGCCTATGTGTATCTGAAACACAGGTAACCAGACCTGATCGAAACCTCCGCTCATTTGCATTTTAATGACCTATTTTCCCAGGACAATAGAACTCCAATCAAGCAACTGGTACAGCCACAGAAAGATCGGCGCCACTCCCCTTACTCAGAAAGCCCAACTGCCAAGGTCAATGACCGCTAAGGACCCGCCCAGCCACCAAGGCACCCGCCCCTTTATTGGCCGAAATCGAAGACAGTGATCAGAGCCCTGTCGAACTATTGGGTCCAAGGTTAAGGATCGCCCCAAAGAGCGCAAAACCCCAGAGGGATAAAAAAGGACACAGTCATGTGTTCTGTCTCTTTTGGATCCGGCCTGTGCCAACACAATCGTAGCAGGAACAGCCAGCCAAGTTCAAGACCAACGATTGCTACCTGACGGTTGAGCCCAGCAGAGACAGAGCCACTTTCTTTGAACCAGCCAAGTGAAATCCAGATAAAGGCCTTATCCATTTGCACAGTGCCGGTCGCCCTGATGTTAAGTATAGGTTATTGTAGCTGCTAGGTCTAGTTTAACTCGTAGTAGATAATGTGTTTGCATGTCGAGATAACTCTTGTATATGTAAATAAACCATCTTTTGAACTAACTGACTGGTTGTGTGGTCATTTGATTGATATCAGGGAAGGCTTGTGGTTCACTGAGATAAATAGAAATACCCACAGTATTGGCGACGCTGCTGGGTGGGACCGAAAAACACCAACAATATTGGCAACACACCTCAATCCCTGGCATATCTGTTACGTTGAAGACTGTAGTTACACAATCTGCATGGTTCTATGGAAGTTGAATGACCGCTCTATTCATAGTGGGTTCAATTATACGACCTGAAAGTGGGCCAAAATTCCACTTCCTCCTCAGCTCCAATGGCACTGGCAACATTCCAGTCACCAAGAAATTAGGTCACACTAAAGTTTGGCACACCACAGATTGGGCTAAATTCTGTAACCCTGCAAGGTGGCAAACCTGCGGTTTTTGCTTCACTTGTATCGGTCGATGGACGAGAGAATTTTGCACAGACAGAGGAAATTTATAGAGGAATTGGTGTAAGCAAACCTACAAATGTATATATGAATTGAGGGTCAAAGTCACAGCTGGTCACAGTCACTTCTGGAGCTTATGCATACACATCCTGATGTTACGTATGTTTCACAGCAATGGAGGAGGTACAAAATCAAGATGAGGAAGATCATTTTGATGAAGAGATGGATGAGGAGGAGAAAAGACAGAAAGCAAGATTCCCCATCTCCCGTCGGAGCTCAATTGCACCTGATTTGCATCCATGCTAAGAGCACCTCTTAGATGAGGATTGCAATGGACTCCTTACCTGCTATCAGGCCACCGTTGTGAGCAGGCGGCCTGACAGTGAGGTTGAGCGGCTTCCCCTGGCCACAGTGCAAATCTGTCCACCCCAGGATTTGTCCACCCCAGGATTTTCTGGGTGACCCCCCCTCCCCCCCTCCCCCATATGCAGGAGTGACCCGACCCCCAGCTCACCAACCCCATCCATCAAAGACCTCTATCAAAAAACCCTGAAATAAAGAGACCCCCCCCCCCAGAGACTTCCAACATAAATGGAGTGCCGCAGAGACCCCACAGAAGGGAGACCTCTGTCAGGAAGCCCCCCAGAAGAGGGACCCCTGTTTGGAAGCTGGAGAGCAGTCCAGGCAGAGGCAGTACAAAAATCACTGTTTTAACACTCACCTGTACAATACACCTGCTGGCTCAGGCAGAGGAAGCAGCACCTGTCAATTCCTGAAAAGAGGAAACCAGTCTTTTGGGTTTAAACCGCTCGGATCTTTGATCTGCAAGCCATTCATTCATTTCACTTTGATATTGATTTTAGTAGGCTGTAATTGACCACTTCCACACAACCAGCTGTCAGCATTGTTCCATTCATCTCCCTTCATGGTGGAATGACTTTGAAGTGGTCAGCTGTGAAAATAACCACAATGTTCAAAAACATCAAAGCAGATCCAACAAGAACTGCCAACCACCTCTCCCAATTGTCTCAAGTTGCATCCAAGAGAAGGAGAAAGAAAGACACTTTTACATATTCAAGGGAAGCATATTTTGAAGTTAATTGCATGCATTAACTACCTGTTCAATTATTATTGCTGCATGTTAGGAATAGCAGATATGCGGAGATCTGTTTTGAATGGAAAAGTTTGGATTTGAACTGAAGCTGTGAGATAATGAAATAATGGCAGGAGTGACAAAGGGAGGAACTTCAAGAGATAAGCTTTGAATGGGGTCATTTTTAGAGAAAAAAACGGGTAATTGAGAAAATGGGGGAATCAAATGTATGGTGATACTCAAGGAAGAGAAAAAGTAACTTGTATTCTCATTCTGAATATCCTGAAGATATTCCAAGATGATCCACAGCTGGTTTAGCACAGTGGGCTAAACAGCTGGATTGTCATGCAGAACAATGCCAGCAGTGCTGGTTCAATTCCCGTACCAGCCTCCCTGAACAGGTGCCGGAATGTGGTGACTAGGGGCTTTTCACAGTAACTTCATTGAAGCCTACTTGTGACAATAAGTGATTATTATTATTATTAGCTAACCAGTTAGGTTTGAAATTTGTGATGTTCAAGAAGCACATCTGATGCTCACTTATTATTGGGAGGGAGGTAGCCCGATTGTGCAGGCTGGAAGCTGTCTCTACAGTTTTCTTAGGTAGTGACATACTGCATGTTAGAATTTGTAGTCTGTACTCTGTTGGGACTTCTTATGAATTGATGCAATGATAATATTTGGAATCCCCATGGACGAAAGCCATTGGGCTCTGATAGAATTTTGTTGCGAGACGTTTCAAACAGACAAAACTAATTTAAGAGGTAATTTTAATCTTTTTCTTATGAACAGTATTTTTTATGATTTATGGTGGTAAAAATCTCATTTCGTATGGTAACCCCCCCAGATTAGTGCACAAACCAAGATTGTGGCCATTTAAATCTTTGAAAGATATTTGACGTATTTTGATACCAGTTCCCTCCTTTATTCATTGGTTTTGCTGACTTTTCATGCATAAATTGTTGCTACTTTATGTCCTCAGTATTTCCTCATTGATAGCTTTTCTTGATAGTTTATCTAATTACTTTTTGATTGTATGTTTCTATCATTTTTATTTCAGTTTCAAACATAAAGCATATTTCAATTAATTACAACATAATTGTACATAGAAACTCATAATACCCAAACTGAGAGAGACAGAGTGATCAGTGAGTTGAATAATACTAATTATTATGGATTTGACTGAATTTAAAAACAAACTATTTTAAGTGCCACTGTTGTGCTTCAGTACAATGTTTCCCCTCCTCTGCTTATGTTAAAACCTTTTCAGTCAAATTGTCTATATTTCTTTATACTCACTGAACTATTAGCATTAGCATAACTTCATAACTTGTTCCTGGTGCATACTGTTTTATCTAAGTACAAAAACATATATCCAAATATCCTCGGTAAAGATATACAAATTGGGGAATATCAGATAAGAAAAATGCAGTTTACTACATATTTATTTTACTTAAACTAATGGTAAATAATAGAGTAACCATGTAATTTTCTAGTTTGAAGACAGACTGCAGGGTCAAAAGTTGCAAGTAATAAGGAAAGGCATAGTGGTTTAGACCAACAATTTCAGGATGTAAACTTGGATTGTACTCATTGGGGACCTCTGCCATTGTTCTGCAGGAAATATTCAGTGTTAATGAAAGATCACTTGATCTGCATCAGAAGGGATGAGTGCCCAGATGATTAATGGCCCTTACAACCCTTGTGAGACTGCAAGCAGTGTCATTGGGGCCTCATTTCCATTGTTCCTTCTCAGCTGGTGTGTGCATGCCTGCACAGCAATCGGGAATGTGCAGGGAACAAACAGGCTGCTTACAATCTTTAATGTGTGCGTATGTGTAGCAATCTTAAAGGGGCTGTACAGTGCAACATGGATTATAAACAGCAAAGGACAATTAGAAAGAACTTTGCTTTCTTCCCCTTCCCTGGTCCTCTCCATGTCATTGATCTTGCAGAAGGATGCCTTTCCTTCTTATAAGGCTCTGGAGGAACTCCCAAAACAGGTAATGATCTACATATATTTAGACCATTCTGCCACATTACCACTGGAGTTATCACAACGGTAAATGCAATGTTAGCTGGGAGACTATGTCTGACACAGCGGCACAGTAGCACAGTGATTAGCACTGCTGTCTCACAGCACCAGGAACCCGGGTTAAATCCCGACCTCAGGTGGCTGTGTGGGGATTGCACATTCTCCCTGTGTCTGTGTGGGTTTCCTCCGGATGCTCTGGTTTTCTCCCATTGCCCAAAGATGTCAGGTGAGATGGATTGGCCATGATAAATTGCCCTCGTGTCAAAGGTTAGGTGGGGTTCTGGGGATAAGGGCAGGTAAGATGTTCTTTGGGAGGGTTGGTGCAGACTCAATGGGCTGAATGACCTCCTTTTGCACTGTAGGGATTCTGTGATTCTGTGAGCAGCTGCTGTTACTTGTAGATTGTGCTCAGTCATGGGGTTATTACAGCATATCCTGTCAAGGTGGGAGTGATGTTTATAATGGGCTCATGACATTCTGCTTGTAAATCACCAAATCAAGGCTGAAATTGCTTCACAAAGCCACCATAGCCATTGGGTCTGAGGACAAACCAGATCTAACATTCTCTCAATGACCAAGATTGTTTTACTGATCATCAGAACCATAAGGATACCAGCAACAAGCTATACCAATGTTTAACACATGAGCTTTGTTGCGAAAACTCTTCTTATTTTGTATGTAACTTGACATACAGTTGTAAAATTAGCTGTAACTTGCTTGCTGAGGCAATAATTTGCATGCACATTGTTCTAAAGAGAAACATTTTTGAAGCACAGTGCCTATTTCTGTTGGAGAGATAAGTTAATATTTTCTGACCATTATCTGAGAATGATAAATAACCTCGATGGAAAACTCCAAAGAGAGTCAATATGAAATACTCTAATTCACTTAAAATCAGTAAAGGAGTCAGAACAAATATGGTACCATTCCCTCAGGCAAAGAGTAAACCCAAGAAAAGGAGTGATAAATGTAAGAAGTCCCTGAAGAGGGGTGATTTGCTATAGAAGACAGACTAAGAAAGTTGAATAAATCATGACCCTAAGGAATAGGTTTACAGGAAGACTTTTTAATCTCCATAACTGACCCTTGGTAGTGTCTCTTCCCATTATCTTATCTAATGGGGGATTTTAATCTACATGTCAATTGGTTTAACCAGGTTGGTCAAGGCAGCCTTGAGGAGTTTATAGAATGTATCCGCGATAGTTTCCTAGAACAGCATGTAATGGAACCTCCAAAGGAACAAGCGGTCCTAGATCTGGTCCTGTGTAAAGAGACAGGATTGATTAATGATCTCATAGTTAGGGATTCTCTCAAAAGGAGCGATCACAATATGGTGGCATTTAAAATACAGTTGGAGGGTGAGAAGGTAAAATCAAACACTAGTGTTTTGTTCTTAAACAAAGGAGATTACAATGGGATGAGAGAAGAACTAGCTAAGGTAGACAGGGAGCAAAGACTTTATGGTGAAACAGTTGAGGAACAGTGGAGAACCTTCCAAGTGATTTTTCACAGTTTTATACCAACAAAAAGGAAGGATGGTAGAAAGAGGAAAAATCGACCGTGGATGTCTAAGGAAATAAGGGAGAGTATCAAATTGAAAGAAAAAACATACAAAGTGGCAACGATTAGTGGGAGACTAGAGGACTGGGAAATCTTTAGGGGGCAACAGAAAGCTACTAAAACAGATATAAAGAAGAGTAAGATAGATTATGAGAGTAAACTTGCTCAGAATATAAAAACAGATAGTAAAAGTTTCTACAAATATATGAAACAAAAAAGAGTGGCTAAGGTAAATATTGGTCCTTTAGAGGCTGAGAAGGGAGATTTAATAATGGGAGATGAGGAAATGGCTGAGGAATTGAACAGGTTTTTTGGGTCGGTCTTCACAGTGGAAGACACAAATAACATTCCAGTGACTGATGGAAATGAGGCTATGACAGGTGAGGGGACCTTGAGATGATTATATTAAGGAAGTAGTGATGGGAAAGCTAATGGGGTTAAAGGTAGACAAATTTCCTGGCCCTGATGGAATGCATCCCAGAGTGCCAAAAGAGATGGCTAGGGAAATTGCAAATGCACTAGTGAGAATTTACCAAAATTCACTAGACTCTGGGGTGGGCCCGGCGGATTGGAAATTAGCAAACGTGACACCACTGTTTAAAAAAGGAGGTAGGCAGAAAGCGGGTTATTATAGGCGAGTGAGCTTAACTTCGGTAGTAGGGAAGATGCTGGAATCTATCATCAAGGAAGAAATAGTGAGGCATCTGGATAGAAATTGTCCCATTGGGCAGACGCAGCATGGGTTCATAAAGGGCAGGTCGTGCCTAATTAATTTAGTGGAATTTTTTGAGGACATTACCAGTGCAGTAGATAACGGGGAGCCAATGGATGTGGTATATCTGGATTTGATAACATGCCACACAAAAGGTTGCTGCATAAGATAAAGATGCATGGCATTAAGGGTAAAGTAGTAGCATGGATAGAGGATTGGTTAATTAATAGAAAGCAAAGTGTGGGGATTAATGGGCGTTTCTCTGGTTGGCAATCAGTAGCTAGTGGTGTCCCTCAGGGATCAGGCTATGGAGAGAGAGCGGGTAAATGGAGTTGAAATCAGCCATGATTGAATGGCGGAGTGGACTCGATGGGCCGAATGGCCTTACTTCCGCTCCTATGTCTTATGGTCTTATGGTATTATGGATCAGTGTTGGGTCCACAATTGTTCACAATTTACATAGATGATTTGGGGTTGGGGACCAAGGGCAATGTGTCCAAATTTGCAGACAACACTAAGATGAGTGGTAAAGCAAAAGGTGCAGAGGATACTGGAAGTCTGCAGAGGGATTTGGATAGGCTAAGTGAATGGGCTAGGGTCTGGCAGATGGAATACAATGTTGACAAATGTGAGGTTATCCATTTTGGTAGGAATAACAGCAAAAGGGATTATTATTTAAATGATAAAATATTAAAACATGCTGCTGTGCAGAGAGACCTGGGTGTGCTAGTGCATGAGTTGCAAAATGTTGGCTTACAGGTGCAACAGGTGATTAAGAAAGCAAATGGAATTTTGTCCTTCATTGCTAGAGGGATGGAGTTTAAGACTAGGGAGGTTATGCTGCGATTGTATAAGGTGTTAGTGAGGCCACACCTGGAGTATTGTGTTCAGTTTTGGTCTCCTTACCTGAGAAAGGACGTACTGGCGCTGGAGGGTGTGCAGAGGAGATTCACTAGGTTAATCCCAGAGCTGAAGGGGTTGGATTACGAGGAGAGGTTGAGTAGACTGGGACTGAACTCGTTGGAATTTAGAAGGATGAGGGGGGATCTTATAGCAACATATAAAATTATGAACGGAATAGATAGGATAGGTTGTTTCCACTGGCAGGTGAAAGCAGAACTAGGGAGTATAGCCTCAAAATAAGGGGAAGTAGATTTAGGACTGAGTTTAGGAGGAACTTCTTCACCCAAAGAGTTGTGAATCTATGGAATTCCTTGCCCAGTGAAGCAGTTGAGGCTCCTTCATTAAATGTTTTTAAGATAAAGATAGATAGTTTTTTGAAGAATAAAGGGATTAAGGGTTATGTTGTTCGGGCCGGAAAGTGGAGCTGAGTCCACAAAAGATCAGCCATGATCTCATTGAATGGCGGAGCAGGCTCGAGGGGCCAGATGGCTTACTCCTGCTCCTAGTTCTTATGTTTTTATGTTCTAATATTGATGCAGAACATAATGGCAATTGTGAAAAGCAATCTTTTCCCCAGATTTGATTAGGAAAGTAGACTCAATGGTTGCAAGATTCAAATGTGTGGCAGACATATTCCAGTACTAAGGGAGCCATTTTTTATCCAAAATGTAGTCTGGATTAGGCATACATCCCTGATGTTGGCTGTGTCCAATGCCATTTTGGGCAGGTGTCAAAATGAGCATGCAGGAGGACCACATGATGGAGCACGGGACTAGCTGCTTTTCTGCGGGCTCTGGCTACATCTCTTATAATCCATCATTTATCCTGATTGCCGGACATTTATCAACCTAAATCTTGAATTGATATTTCCTGTTATGCCCCTGGAAGATTTGGGGATCAGTGTTGGTCAGAATATGTCGAAAAACATCAAGAAATCTGACGATAAAAGGGTGCAGCCAGATTCAGGGAGGGTGGATCTGCCCTTTCAATATGACAGCCTGATGCTCGGGAGGTCTCTCGACCCCACGCTCTCCTGGAAGTGGTGAAAATGGTGACTGCTGATATTATCCGAGTGATTGACCAAAGGCTCAGCGTGTTGACCCCAAAATCTGTAGGCCCATGAGACCGAGTTACAAAGCACCATTAAGAGACTTGATAAAATGGAGGCAATGATATGGTTTGATGGTTTGCAGCCCAGACTAACTGAAGCTCTAATCTGGGCTCTTTCTTATCATGGCATTGTTGTCTGATTTTATCCTGTTTAAGAGAATTGACATTACATGTGTACTGATTTTGGTGAGATGGCCTCTGCTAATTCAATTGTAGCTGCCGATTTTAATTGCCATCTGAAACCCGGGTCGATATGCTCCTGGTGACCAAGATTCCCCCTCATTCTGCAGGCTAGCGTGTCGACCTCGACCTATGAGCAAGTGGGTTCTGTGGACACTTGGAGAACTTTTGCACCCTCGGGATAGGGACTTTACTTTTTAAAAAAAATTTAGAGTACCCAATTATTTTTTTACAATTAAGTGGCAATTTTGCGCTGCCGATCCACCTAGCTTGCACATTTTTGGGTTGTGAGGGCCCACGCAAACAGGGGGAGAATGTGCAAACTCCACACGGACAATGACCCAGAGCCGGGATCGAACCTGGGATCTCGGCGCCGTGAGGCCGCAGTACTAACCCACTGCGCCACTGTGCTGCCGACTTTACTTTTTTCAGCCCTGTATCAATGCCACACCAGAATTGTTTACTTTTTTGTGCCGAAGGCAATCGTGCAGCTGATGTCTTCTTGCTCCATAGGTAGTATTGTAATCTAGGATCTCTTCTTGGAATTTCTGCTTGAGGGCTCACTTCTTCCGCTCGAGCACGTGGAGGTATGCTGTCTCCCTGATAAGTGATACATCATTTAATACACACTTTTAGGAAGAGTTTGAGTTCTTCCTCTTGGTTGACTCGACCCCATAATTTTTCCCTCCACTTTGTGGGAGATGTGTAAGGCTTATGCGAGGGAGCTGATTATTTCTAATGCAGCTAATAAAAGGCGCAAGATGCTAGAGAGCCAGCAGAAGCTGGAGGTTTGTTCGGCGAAGGTGGAGGAGAGTTGTAAGAACACTCCCAATAGGTAAGTATTTAAGGAGGTTGGTGCGACAAGGGAGGCTCTGAACTCCCTTTTGATGCTGCAGGCTGAGAAAGCTTAAGGTTTGCGAAGCAAAGGTTGTATGAGTTTGGGGGAAAAAAGCAAAGAACAAAGGACAAAGAACAAAGAAAGGTACAGCGCAGAAACAGGCCCTTTGGCCCTCCAGGCCTGCGCCGACCATGCTGCCCATCTAAACTGAAATCTTCTACACTTCCGGGGTCCGTATCCCTCTATTCCCAACCTATTCATGTATTTGTCAAGACGCCCTTTAAACGTCACTATCGTCCCTGCTTCCACCACCCTCTCCGGCAGCGAGTTCCAGGCACCCACTACCCTCTGGATAAAAGACTTGCCTCAGACATCTCTAAACTTTGCCCCTCGCACCTTAAAGCTATGCCCCCCTAGTAATTGACCCCTCTACCTTGGGAAAAAGCCTCAGACTATCCACTCTTTCTATGCCCCTCATAATTTTGTAAACCTCTATCAAGTCGCCTCTCAACATCTGACATTCCAGTGAGAACAAACCGAGTTTATTCGACCTCTCCTCATAGTTAATGCCCTCTGATGCACGATCAATGACCACTAAAGCGAGGTTGTAGTCCAACTGAAGGCTTTGATAAACTATATTTTTCCCCCAGCAGCTCAGGTACAGAATGAGGAGCTGCTGGGGCGGCACGGGTTCTTATACCCCGCCTATCAGGGCGGAGCTATTACTCACTCTAGCCAATAGCAAGCATACAGGTTCTACCAATGGTACTTTAGCCTCTCAGGTACCGTAATACCTATAATACCACACCCTCCATACCAGGCAACATCCTGGTAAATCTCTTCTGCACGCTCTCCAAAGCCTCCACATCCTTCTGGTTGTGTGGCGACCAGAATTGAACACTATACTCCAAGTGTAGCCTAACTAAGGTTCTATACAGCTGCAACATGACTTGCCAATTTTTATACTCAATGCCCCGGCCAATGAAGGCAAGCATGCCGTATGCCTTCTTGACTACCTTCTCCACCTGTGTTGCCCCTTTCAGTGACCTGCGGACCTGTACACATAGATCTCTCTGACTGTCAATACTCTTGAGGGTTCTCCCATTCACTGTATATTCCCTACCTGTATTAGACCTTCCAAAGTGCATTACCTCACATTTGTCTGGATTAAACTCCATCTGCCATCTCTCCGTCCAAGTCTCCAAACAAGCTAAATCCTGCTGTATCCTCTGACAGTCCTCATCGCTATCTGCAATTCCACCAACCTTTGTGTCGCCCGCAAACTTACTACTCAGACCAGTTACATTTTCCTCCAAATCATTTATATATACTACGAACAGCAAGGGTCTGAGCACTGACCCCTGCGGAACACCACTAGTCACAACCATCCAATCAGAAAAGCACCCTTCCATTGCTACTCTCTACCTTCTATGACCTAGCCAGTTCTGTATCTTTTGTACCAGTCCGCCATGAGGGACCTTGTCAAAGGTGTTACTGAGGTCCATATAGACACCATCCACTGCCCTACATGTGTCAATCATCTTTGCGACCTCCTCAAAAAACTCGATCAAGGCAGTGAGACATGACCTCCCCTTCACAAAACCGTGCTGCCTCTCGCTAATATGTCCACTTGCTTCCAAATGGGAGTAGATGCTGTCTCGAAGAATTCTCTCCAGTTGTTTCCCTCCCACTGACATAAGGCTCACCGGCCTGTAGTTCCCTGGATTCTCCTTGCTACCCTTCTTGAACAAAGGAACAGCATTTGCTATTCTCCAGTCCTCCGGGACATCACCTGAAGACAGTGAGGATCCAAAGATTTCTGTCAAGGCCTCAGCAATCTCTTCTCTTGGCTCCTTCAGTATTCTGGGGTAGATCCCATCAAGCCCTGGGGACTTATCCACCTTAATATTTTTCAAGACGCCCAACACCTCGTCTTTTTGGATCTCAATGTGACCCAGGCTATCTGCACCCCTTTCTCCAGACTCAACATCCACCAATTCCTTCTCTTTGGTGAATACTGATGCAAGGTACTCATTTAGTACCTCGCCCATTTCCTCTGGCTCCACACATAGATTCCGTCCCCTGTCCTTCAATGGGCCATCCCTTTCCCTGGCTACCCTCTTGCTTTTTATATCAGTGTAAAAAGCCTTTATTCAAGCAAATACTTAGCTTGCTTGTCAAAAAATGGCCGACTCTAGGACAATTCCCTCTGTGCGGCTTGTGGGGTTACGAAGACAGAAGAGATAAATGGGGCTTTTCGGGAATTCTATGCAGGATTATACAAATCTGGACACTCTGGTGATGCGTTGGCAAGTATGAAGCACTTTCTTTCCTCTTTGAACCTCTTAGAGGTCTTCGAAAGCAAACACTGGGCTCTTTATACTCCTGTTTATAAGGAGCAGGTATTAAATGCCATTGAGGACTTCAGCCGAGTAAAGTGCTGGGACCAGATGGCTTTGGGTCTGAGTTTAAGGATGTGCTGTTAGCCTGTTGGTGGTTATATACATTCAGTCTTTTGAATCGGGGATGTTGCTGCCGATTCTACGTCAAGCTAACATTTCTTTGATTCTGAAGGTGAGCAAGGACCTAGAAGAGTGTGCCTCCTGTTGGCCAATATCTCTTCTGAATGTCGTCTTGAAACTGTTATCTAAAATTCTGACCAAAAGGTTGGGGGAAATCCTCCTGACAATTGCGTGAGATGGCCAGACTGGGTTTATATGGGGAAGATTTTCTAGTAATAACATGAGAAGGTTTCTAAATCTGATACAGGCTTTCCAGATGCAAAGAAAGCTTTTGACCGAGTTGAGTAGAATTATCTGAATGGGCAGCACGGTAGCATAGTGGTTAGCACAATTGCTTCATAGCTCCAGTGTCCCAGGTTCGATTCCCGACTTGGGTCACTGTGCGGAGTCTACACGTTCTACCCGTGTGTGCGTGGGTTTCCTCCGGGTGCTCTGGTTTCCTCCCACAGTCCAAAGATGTGCACGTTAGGTGGATTGGACATGGTAAATTGCCCTTCGTGTCCAAACCTGGGGTTACTGGGTTATGGGGATAGGGTGGAGGTGTGGGCTTGGGAAGGATGCTCTTTCCAAGGGCCAGTGCAGACTCGATGGGCCGAATGGCCTCCTTCTGCACTGTAAATTCTATGAAATCTGGTTTGCATGTTACGAGCCTTTGGGTTGGGGTCAATTATTATATCATAGACCTGTAGCAGCAGTGTTCACGAAAGGTTTAAGGTCGTCGAACTTTAGGCTTCAGAGAGGGTCTAGGCCGTGCTGTCCTTGGTCCCCCTTGTGGTTTGCCTTGGCCATTGAGCATCCGGCAGAGGTCATGAGGTTGGACAGCTTGATATCAGGGTTGGAATGTGGGATGAAGCACGGTAGGATCATGCTTTATGTGGATGATGTGTTGCTGTTTGTGTCAAATCCTGTTGTTTTGTTCACTGCCATTATTGGAGTGCTGGATAGTTTTAGTGCATTTTCTGGTTACAAGATTAACTTCACTAAATCAGAAGCCATGCCGGTGGGAGGGCTGAGGGGTACAAAATCCGCCCTTTACTAATTTCCCCTCTTGATGGTTCCCCATTGGATTTAAATATCTTGGGGTCTTCAATACCCCTCCCTTTAGATAGCCCAACTTCCCCAAATTGATTGCAGCTATTAGATGGGACCTTGTTCAGTAGTCGGCTCATTGGATTTCATGGCTTGGGAGGATCGCCCTAATTTCCTATATTGTTCTATCCTCTCCAAATGCTGCCTATTCTGTTGTTGGGTAGTGTCATTCAAGAAATTAATGGAATGATTAGCACATGTATTTGGAACAAAAAGAAAACTAATTTTAAGGCTGCTAAGCTAAGGGTGGCATGGTGGTTCAGTAGTTAACACTGCTGTTTCATGGTGCCAAGGGCCTGGGTTCGATCCCGGCCCTGGGTTACTGTCCGTGTGGAGTTTGCACATTCTCCCCGTGTCTGTGTGAGTCTCACCCCCGCAACCCAAAGATGTGTAGTGTAGGTGGTTTGGCTACGCTAAATTTCCCCTTAATTGGAAAAAAAAGTTTATAAAGCTCCAGTTAGCAGATGCTGGGGGGTGTTGGGACTTCTGAATATTAGGTTATATCAGTTGGCCACTCACCTAAGATTCATTAGAGACTGGGTTAGGATGGATCCTGCGTCCATCTGGCTAAAAATTGAAGCATAACAGTCAATCTTTCCTCCACAGGCCTTGTTGTTTTATGATGGCATTAAGGCGAGCTCTGCTAAGTGTGATAATCATATTATTATTATTAATACTCTTGATGCATGGAGGGTGGTCCACCAACTAGAATGGAGATCTAAATTTACTTCCGCTCTCTTTCCTATCCAGGGCAGTCCAGACTTCCCGCCCAATCTAATCGACCATGGATTTGATATTTGGAGCGATAGAGGCATTTGTAGGCTTGGAGTCGTGTACGAAGATGACTCCTTGTCATCCTTTGAGCAACTATGTCAACGATGTGGCATCCTAAGACAATCCTTTTACAAGTATTTACAGCTTAGAGACTTCAACCTCAACAAGATTTCCCCTACGTCTTGACTCCTGAATTTCCCCAGTGGAAAGAATGCTGAATTCTGTGGAATCTAAACAATTAATTAGCAAGTACTATGATGTTTTGAATTCCAGATCCTGCATCACCATGCTGAGTGCCTTGTAAGCATGGGGGAAAGACTTAGCTATCAAGATAGATGAGGAAACATGGGATAACATATGGGATTATGCTGATAAAATTACACCTCGCAATAAGATGAAGGAGATCCAGTTCAAGCTACTATACCGCATTCATATTACGTCTGGTCTGAGACATCCTGCCCCGATGTGTCTAAAGTGCCAGGTAGTCGAGAGTGATTATATACATTGGCTATGGGTTTGTGTCAAGAGGATTATTGATAGAGCCTGTATTCGTTATTCTGAATCTCCCGTACAGGGGAATCACGGATTGTAATGAAAAATTGCTCGGTAATATTTTGCCTTTGCCGCTCGTAAGAATATCCTATGCTCCTGGATTGAAGACAAATATCCCACCATCCAAAACTGGCATAGGCTGATTATGGACTGCATCCCCATGGAAGATTTGACATCAGGGGCGAAATTCTCCTACCCGCCGCGCCACATTTCTGCCCCGAACGGCCGGCGGGAGTCTCCGTAACACCGGCCGGTCAATGGGGTTTCCCATTGTGGGGCAGCCCCACGCCGTCGGGAAACCCCCGGGCCCCGGCAAAACGGAGACTCCCGCCGGCGGAGAATGACGCCCCTGTTCTCTGCTCTAAATCTGATGCATTCTGTGAAGCATGGGACCCCTTATCTTAAATTTTTAGCCTCCACTTTGCTGACTTGCTTCATTGGGCTTTTCATGAGCAAATTTGTCAAATTTCAATACAATTAAATTAATCTCAAGTTTTTAGACTGAATCACCATATTTTGGAACGTGCGACTTGTATTGTTATCCTTTTGTGTTCATATGATCTTATCCTCTTTTCCCACTCATTGTGGAATGATCTGGCATTTAAGCTGGAGACTCTGGTCCCTCAATTGACCTACAAGATTATGATGGGCATGGATAGAGTGATTGGGCAGGCACTCTTTCCCAGGGTGGAGGGGTCAGTCTCCAGGGGGTATTAAGGTCCGTGGGGCAAAGTTTAGAGGAGATGTGTGAGGCAGGTATTTTACGCAGAGGGTGGTGAGTGCCTGGAACGCGTTGCCAGGGGAGGTTGTGGAAGCAGATACATTAACGGCATTCAAAAGGCATCTTGACAAACACATGGACAGGATGGGTATAGAGAGATACAGCACAAGGAAGTGCTGAGGGTTTTGGCAAAGGTTGGTATCATGACCGGTACAGGCTTGGAGGGCCGAAGGGCCTGTTCCTGTGCTGTATTGTTATTTGTTCTTTGACCTGTTCTGAATGTATTCTGCACAGTTTTGCTAGTATTTCTGTTGGCAATAACTCTTGTTCTGCCTTTACCCGTTGTGCACCAATCTTTTTGCTATTTGTTGCGTCTATGGGTAAAAAATTGGGAAAAAGATCTAATGAAAAATATATATTTTTTTAAATGAGCGTGCAACAAAATTTAGCAAAATAGCCAGATTGTGACATCAGTAGGTGTATATGTGATGCTGATTAATCAGAACATTGGGGACATTGGAGAAACAGATTCCTCAGATGCATGATTGCTTCAGGTCTGAATAAAAAGGCAGAGGGCATGATTCTCTGGCCTCCCCGTGGCTTGTGGCTTGGCGACAGGAGGCAGCGGCCCACCATTGACTGGTGGTGGGATCTACTAGCCCCTATGCTGTTAATGGAATTTGCCATTGAATCCACCCCATGTTGCCGGGAAATGAGTGGTGGGGGTGCACCATCAGCGGGACTGGAAGATCCCACCGATGTGAGCAGCTGATAGACCTTGCTGAGAATCTGAACAAGTTACTACACTGATCTTAGTCTTTAATTTTTTTTCAGCAATGTCTGCATGGATTGATTGGTTCGTGTCTTTCCCGCTTCAGTGCAACTTTGTGTAGTTGCAGGCATGTCTCACATTACTTGATGTACCAGCTTTCTGTGATATATTGGGTCCCCACAAGTCAAAGAATCAGACATTCCTGGTATAGGTGTCATGATATGCAAACATGCAGCTAATGAACACATAGAATAGGACACGACCAATGAGCAGTCAGGACACTCAGGGGTCACTCTAAAAGGGATGAGGCACTCACACCCCGCCTCTTTCCACAGACCAACATCTACAGAGTGAGACAGGGTGTATCCTCAGCAACACACCCCAGCACGTGGCTTAGAGCAAGGCTGATTCAGTTAGACTGAATTACTACATTTAGATTAGCAGAGTTGAACTCATTGAGAACTGTGCTAATAGTTCAATAAAACACATTGAACTCACTTCAAACTCTGGAGCATCCTTTACTCAAACCTGCATCAAGTGGCAGCTTGTGTTATTCCAAATTACATAACACAACAATAGGGAGACCATTGGCCCCAGTTGTATACCAGTTCTGTAACTTGATCCATTGGATTATGGTTTTGTTTGAGGCAAGGGAAGTTTCGGCCGAAGCTGAAAACTTTAGTAATTGTAACATGGGGCGAATTTTTCCAATATTTTTTCAAAGTGTCGGACCCAGCGAGAAAACCGGCGAAAATCCCACCGGTGCCTATAAAAGCTATACTCTCCGTATATTCTGCCTCACAAAGATTTTTTTTTCCATGTGTTTCACGCTTGCCTCAGTTTTGCTTGCCCCAGGAAAACTTAATCTCTATAATAAGTGGAACGCACCTCTTAAATGTTTGCACGTCACTTGTTACAAGTCCAGTTGGGGGATTGGCTGCCAGGAAGACGGCATCATGTTTCACGGAGGGAGCCTCACAAAACGTCGGGATGATGTTGAGCAGAGGCAGTATATCCTGGGCATGATTCTCCGATCCTGGGGCTAAGTGTTGACGCCGTCGTAAACGGCGGAGCGTTTTACGACAGTCTCATCTGGCCCCTAGGATCAGTGTTCCTGTGCCGCATAGCACTGGAACGCTGTTGGTCTGTGCAGCATGGCACTGGAACGCTTCACGCAGCTCCAGCTCCCAATATGGGCACCAGCCAATGCGGCACGGCTCCGCGCATGCGCGCCACAGCCAGCGCGAGTTTGCGCATGCGCGTGGGTTGCCTTTTCTGCGCCGGCCCCTGGCAACATGGTGGAGCCCTATAGGGGCCCGGCACGGAGGAACATAGGCTCCCCGCCACCCCCCCCCCCCGGGATAAACCCGTCCGCCGATCGGTAGGCTCTGATCATGGGCCCGGCCACCGTGGAGGCCCCCCCCGGAGTCAGTTCCACCCTCCCCCACACCAGGACGGCCCCCACAGCATGAACGCCGAGGTCTTGCCGGGTAGGACCACACGCAAATGGTGCCGGTGGGACTCGGCCGAACTCGGCGGGCATTCAGCCGGGGGGGCCGTGTTGTGCAGCCCTCGACCGGCGCCGAGCTGAACATGCCGCCGATTGTCTGTTCATCGGGGAAACAGCGGACCTGCATCGGAGTGGCATTGTGTGATTCACCGCCCCCCCCCCAGCGATTCTCCGACCCAGCACGGTGTCGGAGAATCCCTCCCCCTATGCCTGCGATTGGCGGCCAGATTTCCAGCAAGCAGTGTCACCACCTCGCCTGGGAGGCTGTGGCTGCGATCTTGAGTGATGGCTCACCCTATAAGATGCTGAAAGATGCTAAGTGACCTTCTTCGTGCAGCCAATGTCTGCTTCATCATGACTCCCATTGCACCTCTCACACGCCCATCACACCTCCACAGCGATCTCTCTCCAGCCACCTCACAGCGTCCAAACACTCGTCATAGTGCCCTCCATGGTCCTCCCAGTAGATAATCTGCTCCTCACAATTCCGCTCCCACTCACCTCATGCATGCCAGACTTCATTACCATCTAACCTGGCAGGATTTCCACCTTCACTCTCCCCATCTGTCTCACTGCAGCACAAACGCAAGCACAACTAGAGTTGAGTGGGCACAACCTGCCTAAGTCATGCCCGAGCTGAAAACCCTAATGCCATTTGAGAAAAGAGCCCTTCAGCTGGAGGTGGGAACAGGACTGACTGTGCCATAATACATAACATGTTGATGATAAGGTGGGTCAGTTGGATGGCACAGCCTACCTGTGAGCACCCAATTTAATTGAAGTTTGGAAAAGAGGGGCAACTCACCCGAGTGACTGGTTTGGGATCAATAGACTCAAAGAGACTTGTCAAGGTAGTGTCTGACCCCAAGGGACAGACGAAGTAACAAACATGGCGTGGCCAGCAAGTCAAGAGGTTTGGAAAGATATAGGAAATGAAAAGGAAGAGAGATTAATCTTCAGGGGCAAGAGAAGTAAAACATGAGTTAAAGAAAACTAAAATAAGGACAGGAGTGTTGGAACTAAAGAAATATACCCGGCTAGAAGACAGCTGCGGTCCAGATTTAAAAGGAAGAAATAGAAGGTAGAGATTGCTGCAGTTAAACAAGTTCAGATGCTAAAGGAAGTAAAATGGGAAGCAAAGCCTCAGGGAGCTATTGCAGGTCTGCCGATCTGAACAGATCTTGTAGGGAGTCCGAGAGAGAGAGACCCCTGTACTGAGGGACTTCTAGCAGAGAAGTTCTGGAGTTTGGGGGTGAAGAGAAGTCCCCAACCTGTTACAAACAAAACAAAATTAAATGGCGTTGAACAGCACATGCTGGATCTCCCAGTGAAATTAACAAAAAGGTCGAATTAGGACAAAGAGAGAAAAACATACTTTCCACCAAGCCAGAAGAAAATGGGAAAATTGTAGAGATTGATGCAGAAATCTTCCACCAACAAAAAAAGAGAAGTTAAACAGTTTAAAAAGGGTCCGAGAAGGAGGAGCTGAAATTTCCAGTCAAAACCCCAAAAGCGTGGGAAAGGCAGAAATAGAGAGAAACAGCAGCTCTGACTGTTCAAAAAAATGTTGACACTCTTAAGGAGGTCATGGATTTAAAGTTGTACAACATTTAATGCAACAATCAAGAAGGAACAAAGAACAATGGCAGGAGAGTTAGAGAAGATCCCAAATAGAGGGAAACTTTAAAAAGGAGATCCGTAAGCAACACAAGACCTCAAATGAGGCAATGAAGACTTCAATGAAGATGCAACACTGGAGCTCAGAGGAGGTAATAAGCCCTCAAGGAAGTGGTAATGCCAGACTCAGAGTAGACAGTGAAAGGCTCTCCAGAAGGTGAGCATCATTGAGCCCCAGAAGGAAGGCACCGATGAGCCCCAGAAGGAGGGTACCGAAAGACCTTAAATTACTAAATGAAGAAGTAAAAGAAAGCCAGACAACTGCATCCCATCTTTTAGTATTGTAATGAGAAGTTACTTGCGAGTTTTAAAAATAAATTACAGGTAAACTATAAAGCTGTAATCAGTCAGAAAGTAAGACAAGCCACAGCAGAAGAAGTAATAAGAGTGAAGAAAAAAAGGAGTTGGATAAACTTCACTGAGAACTACAGCAAATAGAAAATGAGGTAAAAATTTGTGACCCTAACCTAAATGAGAAGGGCCCCAGCTATATTAAAGTTAAAAGAAAAAAAAAACACAATGAAAAGGTGGAAGTAGCTGGGAAATCTACTAGGGCCAGCAAGAAACAGTACAAGCAAGTGGCGGAGCAACTGGAGTTGGAGCATGAGGATATGAATAAAACGTTAAAAAGAGTTGAGAGAAAAAGCACAAGCTAAACTCAACAACAGTGATCAAAGAGCAAAGGAAATTCCATGTAATGGATGCTATCAGTTTTGTGATGGGTGAGAGAACTACTAGTCTCAGAGTGAAACGCAGAAAAGATTTGATCCACGGCGCTCATGGAGGACATCCTGTATCATCTGCTGCAAGAGTCACTATACTGTTGAAGCAGAAATCATAGCAGAGGTACCATTTACCAGGGCCATTATTGGGAATTTTTTACAGATCCAATACCAGTCGTATGCAGTACACAAATGAACTGGAGAAATTAGCATTCTGCAGAGAAGCAGAAACTGCCCGGTGAGGGTGTTGAGGAGGACATAGCAATGGACAAACCTAAAGAGAGAACACAACTGTTGGAACAAGTTAGCAATTCAGGAGAATTGACAAATAAATGCCAAAAGAAGGAGGAATAAATGATTAATGTAGAAGTAAAGTTCATTGCAGCTACAACAAAAAGAACTTGTCAGTTCTCTGAAAACATGCAAAGCATGAGAAGGGAAAGATCGTTGTCAGATGTTGTTAGAAGGGAATGGTGGATTCACCTGGTAAGAAACTCAGAAACGGATAAACTGAATGGATTGCAAAAACAAAGCAATGGACTAAACGATTGTGATGCTCGCCGACGAGAGGAAGTTATTCTGACAGAGAGAAAAACTACAAAGATGGGCCATTTAAAATTGTCAGTTCATCTCAGGGTACGTCAGATGAAGACCAAGGGAAAGGAGATGGTGCTGGAAATAGCTCAGAACAAATTGCAGCTGGTGGAGACTGAGTCCAAAATACAGGCAGAGTCGAAATCGGATGCATTAAATAAAGAACTGCTCAGGTTCAAGCAGAGGATTGGCCATTGCGGAAGATGATAAGACGAGATTGGAAAATGAAGCCACCCAGTTGAAAGAAGTTGTGTCAGAGAGAACTAGACAAAGCAACAATTCAGGCAGAGAAAGAAATTGAGATTACTTGCCAGAACAAGAACTCACAGTCTCCTCCTGTGCTGACCCTGTAGATTCGTCGAATTCTACCCACTTTCCAGCTGCCACTGTAGAACAGCAATCCCTTAGAGGTGATACCGTCACAAGCCCAGCAAGGAGGGCACGGGAAACAATGCCTGTAAACCAGCCACCAGTCCCCTTTAAACCTAGAGGCTCACAGCAATGAAGGGCTGCTAAAGCCTGTGAGCGACCTGTCCCCCCGACATGCCAATACTGAACCCCACCGGCCAGTGTTGCACTTCTTTGGGTCCACCTCACTGAATATTCAGTGAGGAGTGAAGTCCCGGTGGGAGAGTTCACTAATGATATACTGATGTATTTATAGGAGAATCACGACCTTCTGTGACAGGATTCTCGTTGCATCACTGGCCTGGAAAGTCGTAAAATGCGGTCTTGTCAGCAAGAATCAAATTTCCTGACTCTCGCCGTATTTTGCGCCCGTGTTGCACTGTTCTCGCTTATGGTAAATGTGGGCTGAAAATCACCCCCATGGAGTTAGACGGTACATGGAAATGGAAAATCAGTTGCAAACTATAGGTGGTGACCTGTTGTTAGGGTACCAAAATAGACTCAAGCATTTTTTAGGATACTGGATGAGAACTCCAGACAATTTTTCAATTTGTAAATCTGTGAAGGAAGGATACATCACCCTAGGAGTAATGACTCAGCCCAATAGGTATCTTTTATGTTAAAATAATTTAGCATAGAATTAACCACATTAACATGAAATAAATAGCTTCACTATTATCAGTCGAACAGTTAAACAAAAAGAAAAAGCTGAACTTGCTATCTATACCTGTCCCTAATTCCAATTAAACAACGCAATACAGTTCAAGTGCCACTTATAAATAAATTTAACAAAACAGGTTACTTGCTTAGCTGTGCAGACGTTTGGACAGACTTCCTTTCAAGAGCAGGTCCAGTACACTTCTGTCTTGTCCTAACAGCATTTGGCAAAAACTGCTGTTCAACTTAAAATCAGATTGCAGAAAGTACAGACAGACCTGGTTCCTCTCATTAATTACATCATCTGTATCTCGCTGAGTCCAGGACCTGCATAGCTAGGACTAAATATAATCCCTCATACAGGGAACCATCCAAAATATAACAATTTTCCATTAACCCTTTATCTGTAACCAAGAAAGTGGTTGAAATGAATGATTCCTGTTCCTTTTACGACACCCTAATTGCAGCTTCAGCAGACATTCTGCCTGTATCTATTTTAAACCAGGGTTTTTAATAACATTTCTACCACAAATATGAAATATTCTCTGTTCCGTATACTAAGTGTTGATGCTAGGGCAGGATTCATGAACTTACTCAAAAGCAAAACTTGTGCCGCACCTGGACCGATTCAGCAACTGTGGAGGAGCTAGCACCGGCGCTATGTGTAACACAATCGATTCCAATGAGAAATGGTGCCGGATTCACCGGGGCTGTGATTGACACTCAGGAGCCTGGCAAGCTGCAGCCATATATACCCATTACACTCCCCACACACTCTCATCCCAGCCAACAAGGTGCCACTGGTTGCTCTGGAGCACACCCATCCCGATGCTGGGTCGGCTGGGGCCAGAGGGCACCTAAGGGGGTGCCCTGGGGGTACACGCATAGGACCTGTGGCCCTAAGTTCACAGTGGGCAGCGTGTGCAGCTGCATGCTGCCGTCCAGGTCACGGCAATGGTGCTCCATTCCGTCCATCTCGACCCACAGCCCACCTCCTGGCCACCCCTCGTTACTCCCCCTGGCAGAAACCTCCCAGACAGCGGCATGACTGCCAGCAAACTATGGCGATGTTGGGCATTTTCCTTACCCCCTTTATCTCCCTCCTTAGCCAGGGCACCAGTTTCAGGATTTTTAAAAGCACAAGTGAACCTCACCATCGGGAATTTGCCTCAGTGGAGGCGGAGAATCACGGAGGCCCCAGAGACTACCGAGTCAGGCCCGCTAATGATAGGCCAATGGCGTTTACTGTATGGGCGGAGTGGAACGCATTAATGGCGCTGTTGAAGCACTGGAGGATTGCAATTTGGCATGAAATCGGCGCCCGCCACGATTTTGGTCTCAAACCCGATTCTCTGCCGAATCGCGTTTCCCAATTCCGTAGTCGGCCGGCAGAGAATCCCACCCAATATGTATCAATTTCTTACACTCAACACATTTTGTGCTTTTGAACTCTCGGGTCAGCCAGATCAGTCAAAATGGTCTTTAATAATCCTGTAGATTTTTATGTTGCTGTGTAACTTAATAGGAACATACAAACAGGGGTGTCTTTGGTTGCTTGTGTGGCATATCCTAAATGAAGCCAGCTTGTTTAGCTGGCCCATATGATGTTGACAATTTTGAGAGGGACATGACCCCCCTTTGTTTTGCTGACAACTGAATAGATCATTAGCTCCCACATAGCAACAGCATGTCTAGGTAAACAAATTTGTCCCCAATATATGAAGAGTTGATGTTTCATAACTTAATGTTTATTCATCAAAGATATACCAAAATGCTTTAAAATATGCAGTTAATTTCAGCAATAGGTGTGCGGGGTACTATTAGCATTTTGATTTTTAGTTTATTATAGATTTTCTGCACTTGACTTACTATGCTTTAGTGGTGCTCAGTGTTTTATTTTTTGTTAGTAATAAATGACTATTGCCAGAATACTTGCTGGACATCATTTATTTATTAGGTACATAGTGAAATAGTGCTGCAAAGTCAATATCTCTATTAATTGGATTAACTTTTAATATCACACAGGAAGGGTGCGTTGGAAAATACCTAAAGTTACATGGTAAAGCACAAGCATCTTTTGAAAAAGGACTGACCCCATACTTTATTTCAATATCTTTCACCATCACACACAACATTTGCTTTGCAGGGAGGATAGTATTTATCTTAAATTAGAACAGAAATGCTATAAAACACTTATGTGGGTGGAAAAAGCAGACAAATGATTGCCTTAAATTGTAAGCATTTCTCTGCACACAAACAAACACAATCTGATTTTTACAATACTGTGTTGGCTCTCATTAATTAACTCAAGCTTCTCCAAGTGGCTGTTGGTTTTTTCCCCTGATTATTGTTGCTGAAACCTTACTCACCACTGATGTTAAACTGACGAGCCTGTGGTTACTAGGAATGTTCTTAGATAAGGCTGTAATAATTGTCATTCTCCAATCCTCTGGAACCTTCTTTCACAAACACGGATAAAAATGATTCACAACATCCTGGGTTGGTGCACGGTCAATTCCTGCCCCAGTTGACCCGGAGTCGCTATTCACAAGGGAAATTAGATGTTGTTTTAAAATATTTGAGATTCTTGGCTGAGCCTGATAAACTGCATTCACCAGGTTTGTAACTAACTCATGTAACCTTTTATTATGTACCATGTTGGAATGAAATTGACAGCAAAAGTAACTGACTATCTATTACCGCTTTCCCAACCTCAACCCCTTCCTGTCTACCCCCCCACTCTCTCTAAACACACACTCAGGCAAAAAACACAGAGAGGAAAGGGCGGTTAAAACGTAATGAAAATATTAATTTTAAAAAGGAGAAAGGGTCATTGATGCATCAAGATGACTTCCAGTTCATGTCTTGCTGAGGTTCAGCTTTTGTTTTGATTCTTCTTCCTTCTAGGCTCAAGATGATTTTCTCTGGCAAGGTTGTCCACTTTCTCTATAGATTCAAGACCATTTCAAATTTACAGTAAAGATGTGCCAAAGGCGGCATGTGGTGCGGAGACTGAGCGGCTCACCCAGGAATGAGGGGCGAAATTCTCCCCCAACGGCACGATGTCCGCCGACTGGCGGCAAAAACGGCGCCAATCAGACGGGCATCGCGCCGGCCCAAAGGTTGGGGGCCGAGCCCCAACATTGAGGGGCTAGGCCGACGCCGGAGGGATTTCCGCCCCGCCAGCTGGCGGAAATGGCGTTTGTTGCCCCGCCAGCTGGCGGAAATGGCGTTTGTTGCCAGCTGGCGCGGAAATGCAGCGCATGCGCGGGAGCGTCAGCGGCCGCCGGCAGTTTCCCACGCATGCGCAGTGGGGAGAGTCTCTTCTGCCTCCGCCATGGTGGAGACCGTGGCGGAGGCGGAAGGGAAAGAGTGCCCCCACGGCACAGGCCCGCCCGCGGATCGGTGGGCCCCAATCGCGGGCCAGGCTACCGTGGGGGCACCCCCCGGGGTCAGATCGCCCTGCGCCCCCCCCCCAGGACCCCGGAGCCCGCCCACGCCGCCTGGTCCCGCCGGTAAATACCAGCTTTGATTTACGCCAGCGGGACAGGCAATTTCTGGGCGGGACTTCGGCCCATTCGGGCCGGAGAATTGAGCGGGGGGTCCCGCCAACTGGCGCGGCCCGATTCCCGCCCCCGCCCAATCTCCGGTACCGGAGACCTCGGCAGGAGCGGGGCGGGATTCACGGCGGCCAACGGCCATTCTCCGACCCGGCGGGGGGTCGGAGAATGACGCCCCAGGAGTCTGCCAGGAACAGCAGAAGCTCCCACCTGCAGCACTGCTACACCCCTGGGAGTGGCTGGGTCGCCCATGGGTAAGCCTAGGGGCTGTTTAGCACAGGGTTAAATCGCTGGCTTTGAAAGCTGACCAAGGCAGGCCAGCAGCACGGTTCAATTCCTGTACCAGCCTCCCCGAACAGGCGCCGGAATGTGGCGACTAGGGGCTTTTCACAGTAACTTCATTTGAAGTCTACTTGTGACAATAAGCGATTTTCATTTTCATTTTCATTTCATTTCATTTCCATGCCGCTTTTGCTGGCCCTTTCCAGGAGTTCATGTTCCTCCTCCTTATCGACGTCCACTCAAAGTGGCTGGACGTCCACAGGATGTCATCAACAACTTCACAGGCGACAGTTGAGAAGCTGAGGCTCTCTTTTAGTATTCACAACATTCTGGAGATGCTTCCTGTGTGGCAGCTTCTGTGAACTCAACAGCAGGGGAACTTGATTGTGGTGAGAATAATTTTTAATTCGCACGCATAACATGAAAATGGGTGCAAAGGACTTCCTGACACAAGCCTTTGGGAAGCTCAACCCGCCTTCAGGCATCCCTGAACTTAGTACCGTAGTTTCATCCCTCTGTCAGAAAGCTGATTTTTGGCCTCCTGCCGAATTAAGTTCCCCCATTGGTCTTGCTTCCTGTTCCTGGGAGATTCTGCCCTATGTCTTGCTCTCAAAAAGAAGTTCTTCACATTTTCTTGTATCAAATCTGGTAATCCAGAGACCCAGAGTATTGCTCTGGGGAGCCGGGTTCGAATTCCTCCACGGCAGCTGGTGAAATTTGAATTCAATATAAGTTTGGAATTAAAAATCTAAGGGTGACCATGAAACTATTGTCAATTGGCATAAAAACCCATCTGGTTCACTAATGTCCTGAAGGGAAAAAAATCTACCATCCTTGTCTGGTCTGGCATCCAGATCCGCAGCAATGTGGTTGACTCTTAATGCCCTTAAATATTGACCCAGCCAGCGACGCCTACATCTCAGGAACAAATCAATTTTTAAAATTACTTTGATTCCTATTTTCTTGACGTCTCTTGCATTCTTCCTGACAGTTTGCCACCTCTGTCAGTTTATTATCACCCGCAGACTTTAATATTTGCCCTTGCTAATTGCATGCATAAACCTTCATAAGAAATCACTAAGATCTTATTTGTACATGTGAAGCCAATTAATGGTGCTTCAAGCTTTGTTTCTGAGAAACAGAATAAGAACAGTGGTTGGCAACTAATGGACTGATTCAAGAGATTACTAGCTCATTATATTGTCTATTTTAGGAAGACACACTCTCTGCTGTTTCCAACTCAAGACAAGGGGGTCAGGTAATTGACATTTCAGCCACATGACGCTTTGACAACATTCTTTTTCATCTTCTCCCAATTTCTTAACCTTTACTATGTAGCGATACGATATACATGTATAGTAATGTGGGGTGAGGACAGTAAAACTATTTTTTAAATAGTTTATTCAGATCAAATATTCAGCTCAGGCTAAATGTGAAATACTGCAGATGCTGGAAATCTGAATATTCCCCCAGAAAATGCTGGAAAACACTGTCGAGATTGTGAGTGTCTCACACCTTTCATCAGTTGTTTTGTTTTCTGTTGTTATGCTGCTCAGGAAGTTATTTTATATGGCTCCTGAAAATTTAAGATTTTTACATCTTTTACCTACAGTGTTACAAGTACATGTTTTGCATCAAATTAATAAATGTCTTTAAAATCATCTCTTCACTTGTCTCAACCATTTGTGAGACCACTAGACTTGATTATTCCAACATAGTTCTGGCAGACCTCCCACATTCTACTCTCTATAAACTTGAACTCATCCAAACCTCTGCTGCCCTTTTCCTAACTTGCACAAAGTCCCACTCATACATCATTCCCGTGTTCACTGTCGTACATTGACTCCTGGTTAAGTATCACTTGAATATAAAGCGCTCAACCTTGTTTTCATATTCCTCCATAGCCTCATCCCTTCCTATCGCTGTAATCTCCTCAAGCCCTAAAACGAAACAAGATAGCTGTGGTCCTCTAATTCTGGTCTCTTAACAGGCCTAATTTAACCACTCACCCACTGACAAGGGTGTGTACAGCTGTGGAGACTCTAAGATCTGGAATTTCATCCCTAAACTTCTCCACTCTTTTGGTCTGTTTTGGGAAAAATAACCCTCAGAAACTAGACTGTGGACTATCCAGTGAGAGAAATGCTTTATTAAATGACAGAGCTCTGGGAGAAGCGCTATACCCTCTGACAAGGGGGTCGCCGACTTCTCTTTGATTGCATTTCGGACTTTAGCCTTTATACACATGAGTAAACAAAGTTGACGGTTGATCATATGATCATGAGTCAGTTCGTTAGGCAGAAACGTTAGTCATTTTGCAATAAGAAACAGCGAGAAATCAAGGCCAACTTCTGCTAATTTACTTAGCAAATATTACAACAGACACTGGCAGTTGCCTCTTTGCTGAACATCTGCCTTAATCGCGGTTTGTGGTTGGAACTCTTTGCATGATAGCAGTTGAACAAATCAGAAGTGTGATAATAGCCTATAACCCAAAGGTCAGTTTGTTGTGCAAATGTCTTGTGCATATGTCAGCACATTTAATGTCTTTAAACAGAGCCATTTTATATCAGGCGGCATCCATTTTGTATCTTCTGTAGTCTGTTCGGAATTCTACCTCTTCAGGCTCCCCTGTTGGTCCTTGGACATCCCGATGTCCCAAGCTGACCACATCTCCAGCTGGCCTCTTCACATCCATCTCAATATTTCCCCGTCTGGGACGTCATGGTCATGGATACGGGGGTCGGGCACGTCGGAGGGGTCTCGTTGCGGTAGTAATTCATCGTCGACGTCCTTGTTCTGCACGGGTGCGACTGGTAGGACTGTCCCATCATCTTAGCACAACATAGCTTTACTATGCTAATAAGACAGCAAAAAAGCAAACACATAACGGCAACTATTATCAGCGAATGCATGATCCATGTTCCCCATCCTCCTCCAAAAGGCCAATGGAGCTAGCCATCCCCCCCCCCCCCCGCCCCCTTCCCACTCCCACCCCAGGGCCTTGTTTAAAGTCATCAAGTTGTTTCTTTATTGCGTCAATAGCTTCCGTGATATTGTAAGACTCATCTGTAACATGGGTCATACATTTATCCCCCACGATGGTACATGCTCCCCCTTGCTGGGCTAGTTGATAGTCTACTGCATAACGGGTTTGCTTGGTGTACAATCTCATCTCAAACATCTCCCGGTTAATGGCCTCTAATCCCCTTCGAGTATTATCGCCCAGGATGGTCAGGCCGCAAATAAGATAATTGCTATTTTTCACACTGATCACCCCCGCCGATCCTCCCAACGATAGGGAACTAAGGAGCCCATAGCCGAGTGATGAGCCTAAAGTAACAGGATCTCTCCAATCAGTGCAGAATTCCATGCCAATTGCCCGAGTCACTATTCTCCTACGGATATGACCTGCTTGAGGGCATGGGACGGTTAGCGGCCCTATTGCTCCCATCGCGAAAAGGACTGGGAGGGTAGGTGTCGCCGTGGTGAATGTACCATTGAGGAGGAACATAAATCCCTCCTTGGCTCAGAAAAATTTAACGGCTCGGTCGTTGGTCTGTGAGAACTGTGCATACCACCAATTGCAGGGGTTGTTTGATTTCCCATTAGAACCGATCAATTAGTAAGAATCGAATGGTACGTCCAGGCAGCAGAGATTACATGGGTTCTGTTACAGTGGCCGCAAATAAATTGTCTCCCCGCTGTGACGTTAAAGCATCTTTCTTTCTTGCAAGTACAGGCGAACTGGCCCCGATGTACTCGACAATGTTGGTGAGCACACTGTTTCTGTACACGTGGAATTTTTAGGGACAAGGGCATAGACACATCCCCATCCCTGCCCCATAAAACATAGGGGATACTCCGTCTTCTCTGAACATCTTGTTCCTCCAGTCCCCTGTATTCCCCGGCAAGTGGGATGCGTGGAGTTTATTAGATGCTGTCTGTCCCAGACAGGATCTATCTGACGTGTCTGCAGTGAATAGTTGGAGGTGGTCCAACATGGGGTGGCCACAAAGAAGGCCTGTACAGACTTGGCCAGCGGGTAACACACAGACTGCTTTCCGTACAAGCATATATGAGTTTTATGAAAAAGATTGTCTTCCAATCCTATCACCCTTACACCCGTGGCACTACATATTAACGCGACTGTCATGTGAGAGTGCTATGCAGCTGGTGAGGGATAGAAATTGGGGGCTCGATGGGATAAAAGTCTATCTATTGGATTGGCTTTTGTGAACTTAAAGACAGTGAAGGATTGTTGCTTTTCCGGTATGGTATTTTAGTTTAAGTGTGTTGTGGACAATGGCCCTTTCAGAGGCTCAGAATTTTTTGTGGGTGGAGACTGTCACACGCAGTACCTTACGGACAGAGACTAAAAGCAGACTGTTGGGTCTGGCAAAAACATTGCAGTTAACATTACCTGTCAAAATGCGAACAGATGAGGTAATTATGGTAGTGGTTAAGCATTTAAAGTTGCCTGAGGTAGCGTTTGACTCATTGGAAATGGCAAAAATTCAGTTGCAAATTAAACAAATGGAACATGAGAAAGAATTAAAGTGGCTTGAATACGAGAGTGAGAGAGAGGAAAAAGAGAGAGAAAGATTGAGAGAGGAAAAAGAAAAGGAGAGAGAAGAAAGGAGAAAAGAAAGAATAGCCCTAGCAGAACAAAAAGAAAAAGAAAGGGAGATACAGATCAGGGAAAAAGATAAAGAGAGGGAGTTTGAACTTCAGAATATGACCATGAAACATGACAATCAGTTAAAATTGGCAGACGTAAAGGGAAACGTACAGTTGGATGATAGTGATGAGGATAGTGAGAAAGAATGTCATAGTCGAAGGCTTGGTGGGAATCTATTTAAGTATGCCCAAGCATTGCCAAGGTTTGACTAGAAGGAAGTGGAAGCGTTTTTCATTTCATTTGAGAAGGTAGTAAACAAATGAAATGGCCACAGGACATGTGGGTATTACTGATTCAAACAAAGCTGGTAGGTAGAGCGAGTGAAGTGTTTGCATCACTACTGGAGGAGTTATCTGGAACATATGAGGAGGTGAAGAAATCCAACTTAAGTGCATATGAGCTAGTGCCTGAAGCTTACAGACAAAGGTTTCGAAATTTAAGGAAAGAATTTGGTCAAGCATACATGGAGTTTGAAAGGCACAAACAGAGTAATTTTGATGGGAGGATAAGGGCTTTGAAAATAGACCAAACGTATGAAGCTCTCAGAGAAATTATCCTTTTGGAGGAGTTTAAAAATTCAATTGCTAATGTAGTGAGAACTCATGTGGAAGAACAGAGGGTTAAAACTGTGAGATTTGCAGCAGAAATGGCAGATGATTATGAATTAGTTCATAAATCAAAGATTGGTTTCCGACATCAGTTTCAGCCGGTGAGGGATAGAAACTGGGGACATGAGAAATACTCAAGTGGTAAAGGTAAAAGTGATCTGATGGGAGACAATAAAGAGAGTGTTCCTCAGATTAAAAAAGAAATCCAGGAGGGTGGAAAAGAGATGAAAAGTTTCCAATGTTTTCACTGTAATAAACTAGGCCATGTAAAGTCACAGTGTTGGTGGTTGAAGAAAAGCACTGGGAAGGCTGATGTGGTAGAACAGGATAAGACAGTAGGATTTGTGAGAGTGG